>NC_141083.1:6117165-6182165 GCF_041138505.1 Cibotium barometz | reverse complement strand
AAATAGGCCCCCCTCCTTTGCCCACTTGGAGGGAGGGCCACTCTCCCTTAATCCTGTATATATATATATATATATATATATATATATATATATAACCCGGCGAACGTTTCCTCTCCACGAGGCAGATTTTTTAGCCGCTTCTTACAAACTAGCTTTTGCCTGTTCTTTCAATCATTGCCCATTTCAAATGAACTTTGTCAGCCTCTTTAATGTTGTTCCGTTAAGCTGATTTATGCAGCTCACCACTGATTATGTTGTTAAAGATGTTGAGTTGGAGAGCTGTTGGATGGCGTCGCAGTGCCGGAAAGGTTGAGGTTGGAGAGGTCCAGACCCACAACGGCGTCTATTGGAGTAGGAGGTGGCAGTGTCGTTGTTGTCAGTCGTTGAGGTTTCCGTTGGGGTCATAAAGCCCGCCTATGATTGTGAGGAGAGCGTTGAGGTCTTGATGGAGGCGGCGCAATCATCCACAAGGTGAGCAAAGTCTTTGATGTAACATCGCACACCCTCTACATTGCATTCATTCCATGTGTTTGCTTTAAGAAAACGATTAACCCAACAAGTGTCCCTCACACGACACGATGAGAAAAATGCTTAACAACAGGATTGTTCCATCGAAGGAATTGTGGGCTGATGTCGACGAATTGAAGGCGGGTGAGGTTGGTGAAGGAGAGGGGAAGCTCATTGCTGAAGTTGTTGGAGATGCTAAGGCTGGCGAGGTTGGCGAGCTGTTGGATAGCGTCAGAGATGGTGACGGAGATAGTGCCGGAAAGGTTTGAAGGTGGATGAGGTTGGTGAAGGAGAGGGGAATCTCACCGCTGAAGTTGTTGGAGATGTTGAGGTTGGCAAGGTTGGCGAGCTGCTGGATGGTGTCTATTCAACACCATGCCAGGACCAGCAGGAGGTCGCGGTGCCGTTGCTGTTCGTCAAAGTCAACCAATCGTTGATGCCATGAGCAGAAGGAGGTGGCAGTGCCGTTGTTGTCCGTCAAAGTCAACCAGTCATTGAGGTTTCCGTTGTGGTCATCAAGCCCGTCTTTGATTGTGAGGAGGGCGTTGAGGTCTCGAGGGTTATCTCTGCAGCAACGGACACGATGAGAAAAGCACTTAGCAACGTATTTGGAGGGACTCGCAAGAAAGAAATGTGCTGCGCTGGTGTGTGTGTGTGTAATGTGTTGGAGTATGTGTATGTGGGCGCAGCACACAGAGAGAGAGAGAGAGAGAGAGCAGAGTTCAGAAGTGGGCTCAAGATTTGGGACGAGAGGGTCGGCTTTTATGTCCTTCCGTCCACCACTTGCCCCCTCCTGGTTTATCCTCTTCCTTTACTTTACCAGCCTATGCACGCAGTCTCCTCTGTGCCGTCCTAACTGCCCCTTAAGTCCTCACTGAAGCTAAGCTAAACACATGGTTGCTGTGTTTTCCCCAGGACTCCACTCACATTAGCAAAATGGTTATGGCCTTGCATGGAGGTATGTATGTATGATGTTTAAAAAATAACCTGCAAGCAAAGCAAGTTGCAGTATTTTGGGAGCTTAATTAAGGGTGCCTTTAATTTATTTGTTCTCATGTGCTTGAGCTTTCGGGTTTCCATGTGCACCTTGAAAGTTTGTGTTTGGAAGCACATGAGTAATTGACAATTAATGTACGTCGATGTAGGAGGTTGCGTCTGCCCAAGTTTTTAATGCAGTAGTCACACATCAGTAATAAAAGCTCATAAAAGTAAAAAGGGCATACTTAGTACTTACATGTGTTGCAAAACCCGTGTGAAACTCCTGTTAGGTCTTAAACATAGTCAAGTGCATGGGCCCCCACACGTGGGCATTAGTACTTACCTGTGTTGCAAAACCCGTGTGAAACTCCTGTTAGGTCTCAAACAGTCAAGTACATGGGCCCCCACTCACGTGGGCATTAGAGTCATATTATGCTTGCATGGTTGTCGTCCATTTCAGATCCCCTTGTGCTTCACAACAAAGGTGGTAGGCTCCAGAATCTTGAGTACCTCTATCATGAGAGAGAATTTCACAAGATTCACTTGAGCCCTGTTTTTCTCCTCTAACCTTGTGGATCTGCGAACATGTTGAGGTGCATCCTTGATGGATGGACTTTCCTGCGAACATGTTGAGGAGCATCAAAATGTACCACTTAGGCAATGGCTTACCCTTTTCTGGCACATCAAGCTCTTGTTCTTCATCTTCAAAGTCGGAAATGGTACAGTCTGCCCTCCATCAAAATGCGAGGCAGCCCGTACTACATGTGGAGGTTATGTTGCTTTGGTAATTTCCTTGTTGCATGATGATGAAGAAGCAAGTTTCTCCTCCACCCGACATGGTTGTTCTTGGAATACAGAATCACAGTTCACTATGATCTTCTTTGCCTAAGGGTCATAGAGCCGATATCCCTTCGACCCCATGTTGTAACCCAAGAAGATGCATTTATGGCTTTTGGCATCCAATTTGGTCCTTCAATCATTTGGAACATGTGCATAACATTCACACCCAAAAATTTTCAAGTGTGCAGCTAAAGATTTCTTACTAGAGTAGGCCCATACTGGAGTCATCCCTTTGATGGCCTTTGTTGCACTTCTGTTAAGAATGCACAAAGCCGTGTTA
Organism: Cibotium barometz; assembly: GCF_041138505.1. Taxonomy (NCBI): domain Eukaryota; kingdom Viridiplantae; phylum Streptophyta; class Polypodiopsida; order Cyatheales; family Cibotiaceae; genus Cibotium; species Cibotium barometz. Next base: position 6,179,560 of record NC_141083.1, on the reverse strand, counting down.
ACTACCTCAGCCCAAAAGGATTTAAGTATATTCTTGCCATTAAGCATACTTCTTGCCATCTCCACAATAGCACCATTTTGCTACAGAGTATGGGTGTGTGGTAGTGAGCTACTGCTTTATGCCTCTTTCCTTGCAGAAACCTAAGAACTCATTGAACATCTCCTCCTCCCCCTCCGCTTGTTATGAACTGCTTCGGTGAACAGATGGTCTTATTTCTACTCCAAGAGCCCTTGATTGAATGGGCTTTATCCACAAGAGCTTAGTGTTAAAACATGATCCATTAAAAAGTATATATGGCAGGAAATCAATGAATTGGTAGAATAGCCCTTACAAATGCATGAATCCGGCCATGTATTCAACCTCTGAATATCCACAAGAGCTTGAAGGTGTTAAAACATCAACCTCTGAGCTGGCCAATGGATACAAGCATGTCCACATCACACTCAGGAGAGTGTGCATGTGACATCCTCTCCTACTTAACTTAGAACACGGGTGCAAATGATGCTCCATCGCTCCAACCCGGTACGGATCATTTGGCAAATTCGCTCTGTGCTCCACACACCAGTCCGAAGTCCAATAGCATGGCTAATGGACCTACTCTCTCCAATGATGTCATGTCTCCACCACCACGCTTGCTCGAGAACTGTTGGCAATAGAACCAGCCCCTCAGCTAGTCTGAATGTCATGTGCATGCTCATTCCAAGAGCTAATCTCTGATAGGCAACAGGAAAAGACAGGTTTTTGGCATGAGCCACGCTCAATGGTGTGTAGGAGAACCCTTGAATGGAACAGAAGCATGTCGGCTGCAACTGCAATACTGGTGGCCGACATAGTGTTCAAGTTAAGTAGAGTATTCTGCTAGCTCAACAGCAGGTGGGCCACGTCGCTTGCACCAAAAGAGCCTATAAATAGGCTATGCCAAGTTAATTGTTGAGTCATTCAGTCCTTTAGGGGCTGAGTCAGTAGGATAGGACTTCATGGAGTCAGATAACCTTTTGAGGGGCAGCCTAAGGCTTGCCAAGATGTAGCTCTGGGAGTCTTCTTTAAGCCCTAAACACCATCTTGGAACAACCTAATGCAAAACGCAAGCAAGAGTGATGGAGAGAAGAGGGAGAGAGAGAGAGAGAGAGCTGATTTTCAGTATATACAGTAAGGGTGGGTGGGACATGGGCAGCAACAATATCTCAAAACCAGCCTCTAGCTCTAATACCAATGTCACATGTGGAAACTCTGCAGGTCTTCTTTCAGCCCCCTAAACACCATTTTAGAACAACTTGATGCAAAACCCAAGCAAGAAAGATAGCTACGTTTCAGTATATTCATATAGGTTGGCCAGCCCATGGGGGCTTGGCTAGCCAACCGACCAGCCTTGGAGGCAAGCCCAACTAGGCGGCCAGCGTCAAGATGGTCTGGACAGGGCTGCGCAGTCCTAGGCAGCAGCCTGGACATCATGCGTAGGGCGGCCAACAAAAGCGCATGGATCAAAGGCATCTTTTACAAGTTGTGTAGAATAATAACAGACTGACCCATGCATGAACCAGCCGATTAGCAACAATAGGGGCTATAAATAGCCAAGCATAGGACTCATTCATTCATTTGATCATTCACAAGGGATTGTTGAATTCCAAGGGCCCAGAGAGCCAAGGGGAGCTCTCAACCAAGGTGAAGGTGAAAGGTCAAGAACCAAATTTTATTTGCAGATTTGCATCATTCTAATGAAGCAAATCCACCATTCGTGTGGTGGGGGCCCCACAGAGGGTATTCGAGACCCAATACTGTGTCCGACTCCCTCTCTCTCTATCTCTCTCTCTCTATAATAAATAAATATATATATGTGTATATATATATATATATATATATATATATACATATATGTATATATGTATATGTATATATGTATGTATGTATATACATATATACATATATGTATGTATGTATATATATATATATACATATATGTATATATGTATATGTATATATGTATGTATGTATATACATATATACATATATGTATGTATGTATATATATATATACATATATGTATATATGTATACATATATACATATACATATATACATATATGTATATATGTATATATATATACATATATATGTATACATATATACATATATGTATATATATATATACATACATACATATATACATATACATATATACATATATGTATATATATATATACATACATACATATATACATATACATATATACACATATGTATATGTATATATGTGTATATATGTATATATATATATGTATATGTATATATGTATACATATATGTATATATGTATATATATATACATATATGTATATGTATATATGTATACATATATGTATATGTACATATATATGTATACATATATGTATATGTATATATGTATATATATATACATATATGTATATACATATACATATATACATGTACATATATATATACATATATACATATATACATATATACATATACATATATGTATATGTATATACATATATACATATATGTATACATATATACATATATGTATATATATATACATATATACATATACATATATATATATACATATATATATATATATATATATATATATATATATATATATATGCACTTGTTTCTCTATCTTGTGTGTTATCTTGGTTGCGAAAGATTGTTGAATGCTTTCCATTGAAGTTACTGATTCTATCCACCAAGCTTCTGTATGTTTGCTAGGGGACAAGGTGGAACAGATGCATAGATCTTCATCAAATTTGGTGTGGACTTGAAGATCGGGTAGGTTTTCAATGAAAAGGTTGCTAGGAAGAGAAGGATGACAAGTTTGGGAATCCATGAAGAGACATGCTTTCCCAGTGCCCACCACTGGATCCCCTTGATGCACCTTCTTCCACCCTTGTTTAGCTGCATTTGAAGCACTAATAGGTCGCCTTGCTTGCTTGCTTTGTCTGCCCTATATGTGGTGTGTTTGGCCCTCTTTCTTGACCTTTGGCTGAGTGTCCCTTGCACACACAAGAGCTATCTAATAGAGAATTTGCAAAATGCAGCCTTGATGAAGAAAAAAGCAAACCTGAGTGAAAACGTTGATGATGATGGGGTTCTTTGCGATGGATCTTCATGCCCTTATGAGAGAAAAAAGTTGCAGTCTTTCTTCCATCAAAACCTGACGGTTTGATACCAACGTACCATGGGTGCTTGTGGGAGCGTGTTTATCTGATTGTGATTAGCGCCTTATCATAGGCTTGATACGCATATTCCCACATTCTTTTGGTAAGTCACTGTGTTATCTCCTCTTTCTTGTAACATTATCCAGCCTACATCATATCTTCTAGTTCACCATCTCAGCTCCCATCATTGGAGTGTGTAACCAAAGAACAAAGAACAAAGACTTGTCTTCTTTCTGGTTTGTCAGCTACTAATAGAAAACAGAGGAGTTTCCATGGTGAATTATGAAATTCCTTCAAAGAGAGAAAACAGACTTGGAATAAAGAACACACGCGACTTTGGTCCATCGAGGTTAAGTCTTTCTTCAAGAGAGACAAAGCACTGACCTCTATTCTCCTCATTTCAGTCTCAGCTTTTGATTTCTCATGATTTTCCCAAGCTTGAATTTTTGCATCTTCACGCTTAAACCTAAAAGTGGTGCTTAGTTATAATCAAGAGATTCAACTATACATTGTGATTTGATGATGTAAACTTATGAAAACAAATGGAGTTGCCAAGTGACCAAAAGGTGGAGTAAAAAATTGTCGATACAAGTAACAGCCCTTTCACTACATGCGCGTTTCATCAGAAGGAAGTAGGATTCCCATATCCAATAACGCTTTAACCTTAGAGGGGCGGAATGGAATTTCCAAATTACTAACATGAAAAATGCACCATACCTAGCCATGTATTTTGCTTGCCTGGCTTCCTCCCAGGCTGCTGCTCTAGTTTCAAGCACATTCTTCTTAACTTCTTCCAAATCAATGTTCTTGAGCAGCTTGGAAGAGTCACTGTCATCCTCCTTGTTTGCCCAGGCAACAATGTTCACTTTCCTTAACTGAGCACCGAAGGCATGTATTTCTTTCCTTGTCCTTAACTGCGTGTCCTGTTCACATAATTCTGATGCCCCACTATTATTATCAGGAATGGAAACTTTCTCGGAAGGCTGTAAGGGATCCTCAGAGGCTTGTAGAGGTGAAGAGGCAGGAGCTGCTCTCTGTGGTGTAGAAGAGCCTGAAGAAACCGGGCTGCTCATTGTAGGCGTAGTTGCTTGGATGGGGGAGAGCAGGTGCTGGCATGACATATGATGCTGCTTCACAACTAAGAAGGAAGGTTCTGCGTCAGCATAGATGGTTTTCTTCGTGTTGATAATACAAACCTCACAGCCACACTCTACATTCCTTCAAACAACACTCTCGTCACACTAATGTGGTGGCAAACACAATCCTTGCCCTGCATTGCTTGAGAAGAACTTGGTTGTTTTTTGCATTAGTAACTCCAAAAGGTTTGTCATTATGAGACAATTACTTCAAGTCTGATGGTCAAGGTTGCACATCCAGTTATAAGTTTCAGCAACAAAGGCAAACAACATAAAAATTCCAGAAAAATAATACTATTTGTTTAATTCACTAAATCAGAAATACGTAGTCAGGAACACATTGATTTTTACTGTCAGATGAAGCTCCCCAAGCATGGAAAACCACAGGAATACTCACCAGGATCACATGCACGTGGTTCAGCTGGCTTCAAAAATGGCTCATCATCAACACCTTCATAAGGAAAGACCACTTCTTTCGTGTCGTACAGCTCAACTGCAACTGGATAGAAATCAAATGAGTTGTTGGACCTGGCTTTTTGGGGAGGAGCTGGGAAAGCGAAACCGTGGGCCTCCCCTGATCTGGCGCTGGCCCCTTCCATGTCTACAATAGGGCCATGAAGTACTGCAGCCTCTGGTCCATGTGGACACACAGATGGGGCATCATCTTTTGTCATGTGAAAGGCCCCATGTGATGACATGTGGCAAGCCAATTGCTTTGGCGGGTTCATGGACATGTGTCCATGAACAGGAGCATTTTTGGGCTTATTAGAGTATTGGGGACTGGCAAGCCATTTCTCAGCATCATCCCACTTGGACGGACCAAATCTGAGGTATGAACACATAGCAGCTGCTGGTCTAGGGGGCCCTCTGTCCTCTTTGGGGAACACAAAGCTTCCATTGTCGTACAGGGCCAAATCAGTGATTGACTCTTTCCCATTACTGGCCAAAGCAGATTTCATTAACAACACAGACCCAACTTCATTTCCTGCACAACAAGCTGAGGGCATCTGCGAACTTTTCATGAATCCTGTTCGATTCCAAACGAGAACTTAGAGAGCCCAACAGAGCATTTGAACGTGAAAAGGTCAGCAGTAGAAGGGATTTTCTTGTAACGGCTTCTTTTTTAACGATGGAATGGGTGAGCAATCGCAGCTGTTACATTCAAAGATACGTCTGTGGAGTGCAGGAGATGCAAAATTGTATTAAACTTAGAGAACTAAAGTTGTAAAACGATTGAAGAACCCAAGCTGTTGCATACAAGAGAACCGAAGTTGTAAAATGGTGGTGGGTTTTTGAGATGAAAGCAAAAGAGAACCCAAGATGTAAAATGATGGTGGGCTGAGAGGAAGGCGGCATACAAGAAAATCCAAGTTGCTAAAATATTCAGTAATATCAAGGGTTTTGTGTATGGACCAGTTGATTGTGTTTTGGTACTTGGAGAATACACAGAGACGAAGGCGGCATACAAGAGAATCCAAGTTGCTAAAATATCCAGTAATATCAAGGGTTTTGTGTATGGGCCAGTTGATTGTGTTTTGGTACTTGGAGAATACCCGGAGACAGGGAGATAAATGTAGACAGTTTTCTTGTGTTTTCGCCTGTGCCTTTCTTCAATCCAATAGAGGCACCTTGAAGACTGATTAGTAAAAACCAAAGCTGCCTTTCTTGTGTTTTCGCCTGTGCCTTTCTTCAATCCAATAGAGACACCTTGAATCCTGCTTATATGTACTTTCTGCTTATATAGTGATGCCATGTGGCAAACTTTTTATGTATCTCCTCTTAGACTAGCCTTTGGAATTTGAATTTTGAATTCAAAAGGTGGTTTTAATATAATTCAGTGTCAGATAAGTGGCGTTCAAGAATGAGTAGTCTCAAACATTAAAGAGAGACATAGAGAGACGTTGGGACATTGCTTTGATGGGTTTCCAATCCAAGCAAAAGGTAGCCTGAGGTTGTGAGTGGTCGGAGAAGGCTGGGTGGAGTCATGGTAGCCGCCAAGAGTACATGCAAAAATCAATAGCTGGAGCTTCAATACAGGCCGTTGGCGGGCATGATTAAGCCCAAACACATCTCCATGTCTCTGCCTGAAGGAGCCGAATGCTTGCAAAGGGCTTGAGCACCTCGGAGGCCCCCCTTGCTTTCTGGTCTCACAAGTAAAGGTCCGTTGCGTCTTGCTCGGGCACAGAGATGCCCAGCTCTCTCCTTCATTCCAGGAGAGGTCCCTGTGCCAAAACGCGCACACAATGAGAGCTGCTGGGGTGAGCAGCGGTTGCCACCATGGTCAGCTTTAAATGAACGGGTGTTTCGTGTGCTTTAAACAATCCCAACATTTTAATGGCGCGTTGCATCATCAGCTTGCTGCCCTTCGAGGTGCAGTCTCTTTTTTGAGAAGCTCAACGTGGGCTTCATTCCAGGAGAGGTCCTTGCACCAAAACACACACAGCACACAGGCACAATGAGAGTTGCTAGGGCGAGCAACGGTTACCACCATTGTCAGGTTTGAATGAACGGGTGTTTCGTGTGCTTTAAACAATCCCAACATTTTGACAGTGGTGCGCTACCTCATCAGCTTGCTGCCTTCGAGGTGCAGTCTCTTTTTCGACAAGCTCAGCGTGGGCTTTAGCTATACGCAACACGTCGTCAGGATTGCCAAGGGGGAAGGAGGTGAAGAGAGGGGTTGAGGCTATGTTGGAGGCCCTGTGGAGAACCTTTGGCCCCCTTCCTGCAGGAAGGCAAATAGAGGAAACGCATTGTTTTCCTCCCCATCCACCACAGGTGCATCGTCGGAGGTGAAGACGAAAAACACGCCCCTTGGATCGACAGGTAGTGCTTTGGAGCCCAACGAGGACAACAGGAGGGACAAGATGTATGATTTCTTCAACAAAGACGGAGGTGAAGAAGGGGAAGGCACATAGGTCTATGCGACTAGCAAGATGGCAGAGGAGATATGGGCCCCTATTGGTGGCAAGTAAAAAAGTGTTTTGATTCTTTAGCAATGGCGAGTATAAAGGTGTTTTGATTCTTTAGCAATGAGAAAAGGAGCCATGGAAGTCTTATAGCAAGTAAAGCAAGTGACTGACGGAGTAGTCCTTGCAAACCATAACCGAGGAGAGGTTAACTTGCCTACACCCTTGGAGATAGGTAGAGGGTGTTCTAGTGGATCACTACGAAGTAGAGTGACCACTAGATTTGTGAGGGAACTCATGAGCACCAAGTAGACGCTAAGAGCACGCGAGGTGCACTCTATGATGATAGCTTGTGCATATGCGACTCTCATGCACTAGGCATTCTCTTGGAAGAGGAGTTTGAGTGTGCCTAAGCAAAGGAGCGACACATGAGACTCATGAGTACACAATAGTGTACAATGAAGAATCATAAAGGTATAAGTACTCGTTGATAATTTGTATAAAATGTATCTTAACAAAGAAGATCTATTATCTACTTAGTGTACACATCTCATCTCTATGGCGACTTGTCTTTAGTGGTTATTCTTGGTTATCTTAAGTAATGATCATTGCTTAGTACTTCTAACTGTAAAAGGAATCGTGCTCTATGTTGTGACAGCTCACTTGTGGACTATGATGTGTTCAATGTCTCATATGATTATCAAAGTGAGTGAGACGAAACTTAATGCATGAAGGAACACCCACGTTGCAAGACACCCTAACGGTGTGACAAATCTTGAGAGATTGAGAGAAGTTGAGTGAGAGTGTTGACGGTTTTTAGTACAGTGGACTAATCATCTTACGATCATGGAATGGCAGAGCAAGCGAAATTTCAAAGTAAAGATTTTGCCTTATTATAGTGGTATCAGAGCAAAGATGATACCATCAACAAGCACTCGACTCAACGAACTTAATGCATGAAGGAACACCCACGTTGCAAGACACCCTAATGGTGTGACAAATCTTGAGAGATTGAGAGAAGTTGAGTGAGAGTGTTTGACGGTTTTTAGTACAGTGGACTAATCATCTTAGGATCATGGAATGGCAAAGCAAGCAAAATTTCAGGGGAAAGATTTTGCCTTATTACAGTGGTATCAGAGCAAAGATGATACCATTAACAAGCACTCGACTCAAGTTGAAGATGGCAAGGAAACGGACTTAGCCATGAGGAGATATCTCTCTTAAAGATCGAAGGATCTCTTGTATAACTAAAGAAGAGTACTTTAAAGAACCTTGTGCAAGACATGAAAGATGGAAACACTTGCTTTGTCTATACTGCATAGAGACCCAGGTTTAGCATGAGCGTAGTCAAAAGAAGTGGACACCCTTGAGCAAGAACAAAGACAACAAACCATTCGAGTTGGCGCTATACATTGGTAACTTCTGTTTTGATTCAACACTTCTTATTCTTGATATTCAATTCATTAAAAAGAACAAGGATAATGATGGTGAGTCTAAGACGAAAGTACACCACCAAGACCATTCACCATGGAGTGTGGTGGTTCCACTATAAGAGGGGGAGATAGTCTTGGATGGTTCCTCCTAAGTAGAAAATGGGGCATGAGTGGGTGTTGCAAGCATGGAGCCATGATGGCTGACCTTCTGGTGAGACGAATCTCACACATGGGATGCCCCATGAGGCCGAGTAACGTGTAAGAGAAGGAGAAAGAGAGGATTGGCATCCTTTATTAGGTCTTCGCATGAGGAGGTTAAAACAAATGGAAATGGGGAAGTTGGTACTTATGGATAATTCGTGTCATCCTTGGCATACTTAGAGTAAGCCAAAGGAGTCTCATGGTCATCCTTACTTGAGGATCCATTGAAAGGAGAAGTTGTGGTGAAGGAGAGTTGAAATTTAGGTCACATGGGGTGATCTCCGCTAGTGAGCCTTTAGATGCATTTTAGCACATGGTTCGGAGAGCCACATAGGCAATTCTGGCTTCGTGTGAGAGTAGCATCCAAGAAGAGGGTTTTGCTATTAAGATCGGTCCAAGAGTAAGGAGAAGTAGGATTGGACAAATGAAGGAGTTCTAGAGAGGACTTCACCTGGAAAGGACTGCGAGGTTGTGGTCTAAAAGAGGCACATGGTGAGGAGTACTATAAATAATGGGCTTGTTCAAAGGAAAAGGGAAGGAGCCCTTACCCTATATATCTAGTGGCAATGGAGAGCACACTATATCACTTGACCATGAGAGGAAGTCTAGTGAATAAGATGCATGGTTTAAGTAAACTCAAAATGCTTAGAGTTGACACTAGAAACCTAACCATGCTATCGGAATGGCATCATGATAGTTACTTGTGCACGAGTATGCTAATCAGTCTTCCACATTGACTCGGGGTGAGCAATGCGTTTGGAGGACTTGTTAGCACCATAGAAGAAAGGCTTGTTAGCCAAAGGTGTTCACGCCCGAGTCGTCACGTCACTGACCCATGGTCGACACCCCACAGGAAAGATTGGTAGGCGTAGGAGAAGACGTAGATATGAGTCCGTGTGTGTGGTCTAGTCGGATGGCATACATGAAGGAGGTTGCCAGCCTGTGGTCTGTGTGCCATGGATGGTCAAGCACCATGCGTGGTGCTGAAGGGCTGGCGGGCTACTTGAGTCGCCACGTGTTGGAGACGTGAGACCCCACATGTTAGGAGAATGAAACACGCACCATGAAGCTGCGTGGAGGTCGCGGCCTTTGTGCCTAGCATGCAGGGGGATTAGTCCCACGCGAGTGTGATGGGTGATGGCCATGTGGTTCTTGAGCCGAAGTGATGGGTTATGGCCATGTGGTTCCTTGCTCCTTTGGCACAGTGGACAGAGCCAAGGTGTTACCTTGGAGTCCGCCGCCGGGACGCATGCCGATTAGGTGGTGTGCTCAAGGAGTGGGCCGCATATGGACAAGAGGGTCATCACATCGGACAGTGAGACTGATACTCCAGAGACCACCTAATGGTGGGTGTGCATATAGAGGTAGACGAAGTGACCTCCTACGTAGACTGTGAGTGTCACTACGGGTTGCCAAGCGGGCACAACGAATTGTGTGTGGCTTGGTGAGTGTAGACACGATGTAAGGCTGATGATGGATAGTCACAGTTGGGACACCGAGCGGGGTTGGCATGAGTCAACCACGCTCCACTATATATGGGGATGGCATGATGCCTTCTTCATAGAGTGGCCACCTAGGTAACATCAACGGCGAGCCATCATGGGGAGTCGGACGGTGGAGCTAATACAATGACTACTTATGACAGTGGGTGTCAAGCTACGCGTTGGGTGTACCTTACAGACTACGAGGTCAACGATGAGGGCTACCGAGTAGTGTGCGTCTAAGGGAGAGTCAAGACTAAGTGGATTGATTCATGAGATGAAGATGCACTTAGAAACCTTGGAGTTAAAAGGCTTATGGACGAGCACAACGGAGTGTGCTTGGACAAGCATCGCCAATGTGAGGGCACACGGCACATTGGTAAAGCAAGTGACTGATGGAGTAATCCTTGCAAACCATACCCAAGGAGAGGTGAACTTGCCTGCACCCTTGGAGATAGGTAGAGGTGAACTTGCACCCTCTACCTATCTCCAAGGGTGCAGGCAAGTTCACCTCTCCTTGGGTATGGTTTGCAAGGATTACTCCATCAGTCATCACTTGCTTTACCAATGTGCCGTGTGCCCTCACATTGGCGATGCTTGTCCAAGCACACTCCGTTGTGCTCGTCCATAAGCCTTCTAACTCCAAGGTTTCTAAGTGCATCTTCGTCTCATGAATCAATCCACTTAGTCTTGACTCTCCCTTAGATGCACACTACTCGGTCCCCTCATCGTTGACCTCGTGGTCTGTAAAGTACACCCAACGCGTAGCTTGACACCCACTATCAACAAGTAGTCACTGTATTAGCACCACCGTCCGACTCCCCATGATGGCTCGTCTCGTTGATGTTACCTAGGTGGCCACTCTATGAAGAAGGCAACATGCCATCCCCATATATAGTGGAGTGTGGTTGACTCATGCCATCCCCATATATAGTGGAGCATGCCATCCCATGGCACACAGACCACAGGCTCAATAGGGCTTGGCAACCTCCTTCATGTATGCCATCCGACTACGCAGACTCATGTCTACGTCTTCTCCTATGCCTACCAATCTTTCCTGTGGGGTGTCGACCATGGGTCAGTGACGTGACGACTCGAGCGTCTTCTTCATGGTGACACCACATGGCCTCTTGTCGCCTGCCAACGAGCCCCTTAAGCGCATCGGCTGGGTCCTTTGTGATGTGCAGGCGGCCAACCCGCCTACTCGCAAATGGGCTCAGCCCTCTTCTGTGCTACATTGGCAGCCCAGGCACAAGGCCATGACGACCTCTGTGCATCGGCCTGTCATGCGCACACGGCACGGGCGCCTTCACATCGGCCCGACATGGCGGCCTCTCCTTCACGTCTAGCTCCAGCGTCTCCGCCACCTCCTTGCCAAACGCGCACCGCCTCTAAGCGTTCCACGTGGAGCTCCCTCTTTGTGGCTACCCAAAGGTTGCCACGCTTTGCTTTTGCCTTTTGGCACCTTCACATCTAGGGCGCCCTTTCACCGGGCGGCCCTCCAATGTCCAAGTCACCCCTTCTCTCCATTGACCGGGCGGACTTCTCCTTAGTAAACCCAAGGCCCCCGTTCCTATGGACTAAGGTAGATTTATTATAGCTAATACTCCATGCTCTCCTTTGTGAATCACACCTTTGTGGCTGGCCCCTTCGTCTCTGCCACTTGACGTCCCGCACCACAAGACCATCAATATCTCTCGAGTCGTGCTCACGACTACAATCCGATGCACCATGCCCCAAACTCCATGTCATGACACGGTCTCTGCACGCGTCCTCTATTCATTGAGTCACCGTCGCGAGATGCGTGCTACATGGCACATCAAGGCCACGTGCATCCTCGGCGCACTAGCCGTATATCGCAACCTCGAGCGGACTCGTTACACTCCCCCACTCGATTCAAGACTCCCCCCCTCCTATAGAGTCACACGAGTATAAGGAATGATTTAGGTTTGAATTCCATCTAACATTTTGTCAAGCCAAGGAGTTTTAATGGATATCCTTCTTTGTAACACCTTTGACTAACAAGCCTTTCTTCTATGGTGCTAACAAGTCCTCCAAACGCATTGCTCACCCCGAGTCAATGTGGAAGACTAATTAGCATACTCGTGCACAAGTAACTATCATGATACCATTCTGGCAGCATGGTTAGGTTTCTAGTGTCAACTCTAAGCATTTTGAGTTTACTTAAACCATGCATCTTATTCACTAGACTTCCTCTCATGGTCAAGTGATATAGTGTGCTCTCCACTGCCACTAGATATATAGGGTAAGGGCTCCTTCCCTTTTCCTTTGAACAAGCCCATTATTTATAGTACTCCTCACCATGTGATACACCTTTTACACAATGTGCCTCTTTTAGACCACAACCTCGTAGTCCTTTCCACTAGTTATTGGTGAAGTCCTCTCTAGAACTCCTTCATTTGTCCAATCCTACTTCTCCTTACTCTTGGACCAATCTTAATAGCAAAACCCTCTTCTTGGATGCTACTCTCACACGAAGCCAGAATTGCCTATGTGGCTCTCCGAACCATGTGCTAAAATGCATCTAAAGGCTCACTAGCGGAGATCACCCCATGCGACCTAAATTTCAACTCTCCTTCACCACAACTTCTCCTTTCAATGGATCCTCAAGTAAGGATGACCATGAGACTCCTTTGGCTTAATCTAAGTATGCCAAAAGGACGACACGAATTATCCATAAGTACCTACTTCCCCATTTCCATTTGTTTTAACCTCCTCATGCGAAGGCCTAATAAAGGATGCCAATCCTCTTTTTCTCCTTCCATTCCATGATCGTAAGATGATTAGTCCACTGTACTAAAAACCGTCAAACACTCTCACTCAACTTCTCTCAATCTCTCAAGATTTGTCACACCATTAGGGTGTCTTGCAACGTGGGTGTTCCTTCATACATTAAGTTTCGTCTCACTCACTTTGATAATCATATGAGACATTGAACACATCATAGTCCACAAGTGAGCTATCACAACATAGAGCACGATTCCTTTTACAGTCAGAAGTACTACCACACATTGTTGTTATCCATAGCAATGATCATTACTTAAGATAACCAAGAATAACCACTAAAGACAATTCATCATAGAGATGTGATTTGTACACCAAGTAGATAATAGATCTTCTTTGTTAAGATACATTTTATACAAATTATCAACAACGAGTACTTATACCTTTATGATTCTTCATTGTACACTATTGTGTACTCATGAGTCGTTCTCATGTGTCGCTCCTTTTCTTAGGCACACTCAAACTCCTCCTCCAAGAGAATGCCTAGCGCATGAGAGCTGCATATGCGCAAGCTATCATCATAGGGTGCACCTCGTGTGCTCCTAGCGTCTACTTGGTGCTCATGAGTTTCCTCACAAATCTAGTGGTCACTCTACTTCGTAGTGATCCACTAGAACACCCTCTACCTATCTCCAAGGGTGTAGGCAAGTTAACCTCTCCTCGGTTATGGTTTGCAAGGACTACTCCGTCAGTCACTTGCTTTACTTGCTATAGGACTTCCATGGCTCCTTTTCTCATTGCTAAAGAATCAAAACACTTTTATACTCGCCTTCCCCTTCTTCACCTTCGTCTTTGTTGAAGAAATCATACATCTTGTCCCTCCTGTTGTCCTCGTTGGGCTCCAAAGCACTACCTGTCGATCCAAGGGGCGTGTTTTTCGTCTTCACCTCCTATGATGTACCTGTGGTGGTTGGGGAGGAAAACAATGCATTTCCAAAGGTTCTCCACACGGCCTCCAACATAGCCTCAACCCCTCTCTTCACCTCCTTCCCCCTTGGCAATCCTGATGACATGTTGCGTATAGCTAAAGCCCATGCTGAGCTTCTCAAAAAAGAGACTGCACCTCGAAGGTAGCAAGCTGATGAGGTAGCGCACCACTGTCAAAATGTTGGGATTGTTTAAAGCACACGACACACCCGTTCATTCAAACCTGACAATTGTGGTAACCATTGCTCGCCCTAGCAACTCTCATTGTGCCTATGTGTGTTTTGGTGCAAGGACCTCTCTTGGAATGAAGCCCGCGTTGAGCTTCTTGAAAAAGAGACTGCACCTCGAAGGCAGCAAGCTGATGACGCAACGCGCCATCAAAATGTTGGGATTGTTTAAAGCACATGAAACACCCGTTCATTTAAAGTTGACCATGGTGGCAACGGTTGCTCATCCCAGCAGCTCTCATTGTGTGTGCGTGTGCGCGTTTTGGCGCAGGGACCTCTCCTGGAATGAAGGAGAGAGTTGGGCATCTCTGTGCCCGAGCAAGACGCAACGAACCTTTACCTATGAGACCAGAAAGCAAGGGGGGCCTCCGAGGTGCTCAAGCCCTTTGCAAGCATTCGGCTCCTTCAGGCAGAGACATGGAGATGTGTTTGGGCTTAATCATGCCTGCCAACGGCCTATATTGAAGCTCCAGCTATTGATTTTTGCATGTACTCCTGGTGGCTACCATGACTCCACCCAGCCTTCTCCGACCACTCGCAACCTCAGCCTTCTCCTGGAGTAAAGCGAGGGAACTCGTGAGCACCAAGTAGATGCTAGGAGCGCGCGAGGTGCAGTCTATGATGATAGCTTGGGCATGGCTTCTCATTCTCTAGGCATTCTCATGGAAGAATAGTTTGAGTGTGCCTAAGAAAAGGAGCGGCACATGAGAACGACTCATGAGTACACAATAGTGTATACATTAAAGATAAAGTTGCAGGTTTTTCTTCGAGATGGACAATGAAGAATCATAAAGGTATAAGTACTCGTTGATAATTTGTATAAAATGTATCTTAATAAAGAAGATAATCTAGTTGGTCTACACATCTCATCTCTATGATGGATTGTCTTTAGTGATTGTTCTTGGTTACCTTAAGTAATGATCATTGATGTGGATGACAACAATGTGTGGTAGTACTTCTGAATGTAAAAGGAATCGTGCTCTATGTTGTGACAGCTCACTTGTGGGACTATGATGTGTTCAATGTCTCATATGCTTATCAAAGTGATTGAGACGAACATTGATGCATGAAGAAACACCCCCACGTTGCAAGAGGGATGTATCCCTTTGAGGCTCTTTATGGGTATCAAGTGCATGTGCCATCCATCATAGCCTTCTAAGAAGACAAGGTGGTTAACCCATTAGCTAAAGAAGAGTTGGAGAGAATGAGGCAACTTCTTCAACTATGCAAGGATAATATGAAGAAACCCCAAGAGGTTATGAAGGCTAATGCAGATGAGCATAGACATGACGTGAAGTTTTAAGAAGGAGATTATGTACTCTTGAAGCTACCAAAGAAATGCCACAATACTCTAAAGGGTTCTACCAATCCCAAGTTTTCTCATAGGTACTATGGTCCATACCTAGTACTCAAAAGGGTTAATGATTTGGCTTAGAAGCTTGACCTTCCTTCTTCTACAAGAAGACATAATGTATTCCATGCATCTAATCTCAAGAAGTATGTGGGTTCTATACCTCAAGAGATGGAAGAGCTTCCACCTATGGATGAAAAGGGAGAAATAATTTATGATCTGAAGAGGATTGTGGGAATAAATACATAAGAGTTAAGGAATAGAAGCATAGAAGAGTTCCTTATTAGATGGAAGCATTCACCCTTGGTGGATGAAGCTACATGGCAACCACTTTCCTATGTGCAACAATAAGGTCTATATACAGATGTTTCTTAAAGATGTGCATGATTCCCATGGACTTTTTGCCTCCATATACAATCTATACTTTTTTGGACAAATTCTGTAGAGGTGATTTTGGGAGTCTTTTCTCTATTTAATGGACTACATTTGCTACTATGATGAAGAATTATGATGAGGGGATGTTTTGACATTATGTATTTTCAGCCCATTTCAAGGTGTTTCATGAAGGAATTGCAAGGGCTTTCAACTATGACATGGATATCAAGATAGTGTCCTACATATGAGTTGATGGTTACTGTTCATTGGATAGTCAAATATTATGGGTTGAATTTTTCTAAGATTGATTGAAGGCTCATTCAATATTTTTTCTTGGAGACTATTCATGGGACCATGGGAAGACCAAGGACATTTCTTTTCTCATACTTGGAGAATCTAGTTCTACACCAACTATGCTATTGACATGACTAGTTTTGGAGATCTTTCCATCTACTTTTTATGGTCTTATGGGCATAATGGTTTGAACCTTCACTTCTCATTGATACATAATTATACATATGATAGATTTTGAGGATAAAATCTTTGGGAAGGGATGGTTTGTAATGAATTAGCAACTTCATTAGTTAGATTTAGGGATCATGGTCATGGGCTCAAGTATAAAAGGAGGCTCATAGGTCATTATTATATCTTTTGGACACTTAGAGCCTTTGGCTTTCTTATTTTGGCTTATGGAAGGCTATTTCCATCCTCTTGGTGAGAGGTTAACTCACTTAGGCATCATGATTTTTGTATGAGATTATCTTCTTAATGCATGCAAGAATCCATGGTGATTTCCCATATCTAGCTTCTTAATCTTGCATTAGTGATTCTTTACTACATAGCACCTTAGTGCATGGAGGGGGTTTATTTAATTAAGGAATTTACATTCCATATACATGCAAAGGGCCTTGGGTTAAATAAATAATTATTTAATATAATTTATTTATATAAAGAGGGTTTTTAAATTCAAAATCTAAACACATACTAACAAAAGGGTAGTAGAAAAATTTGGAAAAAATGGACCTTGATATCAGTGGTAGTATTGGAAGGGTGATAGGTTTTGACCTAGAGAGGAGAATTATGGAATGTGATGGATTGGAAAAGTAGAATGTGAATCATGGGAACATGATTGGAGTTTTAATAGGAAGGTTGGAGTTATATGAATTTGTTTGTGGCAGTTTCTTATGGAATGCAAATGGAATTGATAACAAAGGAAGGATGGAAACTTGGAATCAAGTATGCATATGCCCATGGTTAGTGTCTTGGGTAGTTTGTTATCCATACCACAATGCTAAAAAATGAAGATAATCCATCTCATGTATCCATTTATTCAATCTATGGATGCAAACTTCCTTTGTTTAAAATTCAAAAAATAGGGTAATTTTATATACACTCATGCATGCACATGCTATATGGGTTTTTACATAACCCCTCGTGAGGGCCACATAATGGGGTGCTATCCACTCAACCCTATCCTCCCACGACATCATGCCAAAACAAGTAGTATGGATATTTAGTATACATATTTTGACCAAAGAAAACTCGATCCCTGGTATACATAATACATCTAAAAGCGTGATTGATCCACCATTTGTAGCAATGAGTACAATTTTACCAACTCCTTTTACAAGATATGAGGAGTTGTTTACACATGTTATAGTGTTTCTATATGTGGAGAAGATTCAAGTGATGAGAACAAACTATGATGAGAAGTAATGTGCTTACCAACATCACTATCAAAATACCAGACATGTACATCTGTATAACAGCCATGGGACATACATCCTTATGTGAAGGATCACTGCATTGCATAATCAAAGCCCAATCATCATGTGCATAGTTTGTAAATTCTTTGTTTTCTACATTGGATGATGGTGCATTAGCTACAACCATACCTGAGTCTTTCTTTTTCTCCTTATCCAGCTGTTTCTTGCACTCATTAATGAAGTGACTAGGTTTCCTGGAATAGTTGCATTTGCCCTTTTTCTTTGACTTGTCTTTTTCCTTGTCTCTGCAGGCTTGCCCAATGACTTTGATTTTGGCTTCTAACTACCCTAAGGAAGGGATTTACCTTTACCTCTTTGTTGACTGGCAACAAAAGCCTAATCTCTGTACGCATGACATATCTATTTTGCCTGGATTTCTCTTCTTGTAAGAGCATAGAAACCAACTCCTCAAACTTTAAGGAATTTGGATTGCCTTTCATCTCATGAGTCTAATGGTAGAAGCAAAACCTTGATACGAGTCCGACAACACATTCAAGATAGTAGGCACCAACGAACTGTCAGGATATATTTCATCAACACTAGCCAACTACTCCTTAAAATCCTTGATTTTTGTAAGGAAATTGTCTATGGAGTCTCCCTCATCCATATGCTCTCACTCTAATTACTTGTATATATAAGTAACACGTGCTTCATTATATACCTGGTACAATGACGCAAGTGTATTCCAAGCATGTTTAGTAGTCCTAGTCCTGCATGACTGAATGTGAGGAATGATACTCCTCTTCATTGACAAAGCAAGCAATGCATATGCTGCACATCTCTTCCATCCCACTTTATTTATTCTTGCATAGGAGAGGTATACTATGCTATGGTAATGCACCATGTGAAATTGAGTCTATGTCGATAGATGTGCCTTCTACATCATGTTAATCAAAAGAACTGAGACATTTCTCAATTCCAACCACAGCATTCCACATCCCTTTGGCTACTAATACATGCCGCATCATATAGGACCATAATGGGTAGTTGGTCCCGTCAAGCTTATCCTCAACGGGATAACATCCGCAATACATCATTGTCTTTCATTTGTGATAATACCCATGTAAGTAATCATGCAACCTACAAAGTGCTGAGAGTGCTCTTTCATACAACCAAGGTGGCTACCTAATAAGGTCACTAACAATGGAAACCTGCAAGGTGTATGAAAGAAATGCAGAGTATAGTGAGTATAAATTTTACTCGTAAGATGCAAAGATCGATGTCACTGAAGTGAAGCCCGTAGACAAGATCCTGTGTGGTGAGTGTCTGTTGATACTTTTTGGTGTATCTACACACCCATCTGTAGTATATCTAAGAAAACTACTCCAGAATCCGGTGGAGAACAATGCAAATCCGGTCCCCGAAGATGTCTACAAAAAACTGAAAATCGCTTAAACAGTCCTCAAAACGTGCCCAGAATGCAAAACTGCACACAAAATTAGAGTACAAAATACTAAACACTACATAGTTCTCTTTCTTCTCCCCAAAGAACTCCTTGATCCGATGCAAGAAGACAGGTAACTCGGGGTGAAGGATAGGCAGCGACATAGGGATGAGGAGCATATACTCTCATACCAAATGTTAAAAATAGCATCATAGGAATGCACAGACACTGTAATGAAGCAACAACTTTAGATTAGGTTTAGGACCTTGGTCATGGGCTCAAGTATAAAAGGGGACGACACAGGAGCGTATGCTCTGATACCAAATGTTGAAAATAGGGTTACAAGAATGTGCACACACACACACACACACTGTAATGAAGCAATAACTTTAGATTAGGTTTAGGACCTTCGTCATGGGGCTCAAGTATAAAAGGGGCTCATGGATCACTATTGAACCTTTTGATACTTCTGATCATATGACTCTTGGAATGTACATTGGAGCCTAGAGCTACCATACTTGGCTTATGGAAGGCTATTTCCATCCTTTGGTGAAAGGCTAAATCACTTAGGCATTGTGTATGATTTTTTGTTAATCGCGTGTTAATCAACCTAATGATTTGTCCCAAATATCAGCTTATGGTAACTCCATTTCAATGGGTATCAGTAGAGCTCTTGGCTTAGATCTTTGTTTACGGAGGGATTAGATGATTAATCATTTTCGGATCATTCTTAATTCAATTTTCATAATACATTTTCTTGATCATGATTAAGAATAATTATTTTTAAGTTACTGTTAATCTAGTTTTTTTAAATGCATTTTCTTGATCATGATTAGTGTTAATCATTCTCAAACTAGAAATTTCCATAATTTTCAAAATGCATTTTCTTGATTTTCTTGCATTTCTTGATGTTCTTGAATCTTCTTGATTTTCTTGAATTTTATGGAAATTTTGCATGAATTAGAGTCTCTTTTCATCAAATCTTCATACAAACCCTAGTTTCCTACTATCATTTGCAAGATCCTTTGAGTTCTTTATATTCTTGGAGAGATTCATGGTTGCTGTATAATTTTTGGTGAAAGATTCATCATGAAAGGTACTGATTATCAAAGATATTGGAGACAGATTGAAAATATTACAGATATTGAAGATAGATTGTAGATATTACAGATTTTGGTGCAGTTTTCAATAATAGTACAGATTAAAGATCTATTGCAGAGTTATTGCAATTTTCTTATAAATTTGAGTGTAGGACTCAAGATCACTTTAGATTATTGTTCAGACTACAGTTCTATGCAGATTATAGTTTTGTGTAGATTATTGGAGAGCCATTGTGCAAATATATAGTTATGTCTCAAATTTGAACAAGTGTATATTACGAAACTGTAAAGATTTCAAAGAAAAATTCATATTGGAGTAAATGATATGTAATCTTTGAAGCTTTGAAAAATCTTGGTGTAGATTTGTAAAGTTTACAAAGGCTTGAGCAGATTTCACTAAAAGAGTGGATAACACTATTGTGGTGTGATTCTCATCAAGAAAGTGTTCTATCCTAAAGATTTTTGTGCAAATCAAACCTACAGAGCAAAGATTTGGAGTGCAAACATAGTGTAAGTGCCCAATCTTTCAATCTTTTATTATTCTTAGTTAATTTTCTGTAAGAAAACTAGTGCTGTGCAAAGAAAGGCTATCAAGAAACAAAGGAGAGTGAAGACTTCCTATGCAACTTGGTAAAGAAGTGTCTAGAGTTTAAAACAGTTGTAGACGTTCAGTCTTATATAGTTCTTAGTGTAATTTTGGAACAAATTTTGTCCAAGAGTTTAAAGAAAGTACAAGAAGGACATCATCGGAAATGTGAGGGCTTTGCACAGGTCGAGAAAAGCCGAAAAGAGAGCCAAGAAGACCCTATATCTTCTACTGTTCAAACAACCATTGAATTGACTTATGAGAGACAGTGGTGCAGGGATCTTTATGGATATCACTTCTTTCGCTTGTCTATGTATGCTATGCCCCGTTAACAGCATTAGCATTGCTGAGTGCGTGCTGGCAACTGCATGGGAAAGTTCTGAAGATAGAGGAGGAGCTCTGTCTTTGGTGCTTTCGCGGAAAGCGTGGAACTCATTGAGATCACCAACCGCACCCTATCAACCCTATTCATTGTCCCATTAGCTTGGGGAGGCTCAACAAGAGGAGGCGTCACCAAGTCCACCATTCGCAGACTTGCTCACATAGGGGTTGTGAAGCGTGTCAACGTGCGGCAACATTCAAGGCATCGCCAATCAGCTTCATCGCCTCTCTAAGGCTTAGCACAGTTAGGCTTCATCGCCTTCTGGTGCAGATCATCAGTGCAGCATTCAATGTCCATAAGAGCCGTTAACGTCTCGCTGATCAAACAACAAGGGACTGCTTGTTCGGTGTGCAATAAGAGCCGTTAACGTCTCTCTGAGCACATGGTAAAGAAGAAAATCTTATCATCAAGCTCCATAGCTCTGAGAGAGAGATCAATATAGACATCAAGATTAACTTTGCTGTTAACAGCTCCGTTCAGCTGAAGCGCATCATTAAGCCATCATCGAGCTTAACACTATGTTGTAGATTACTATTGTAACGTGCATCTCTCACAAATTGCTATTGTAACGCACCTAGCAACCATTTCTACAGCACGCAACAGAGGAGTGAGGGTAGCTTCTGGCGTTCATGGCATTTTTCAAAACTGCAGGTGTCCCATTTTAGTAGTTTCCACCGTTGCAAGCTGTAGCGGCGTTCAAGCATAGCAAACGTTGCACAACAGACGTCCAGCATAGTTTCTCTCTCTCTACGTTTTGCCTCAGACTCCGCATGAGCAACGCTACTAGAAGAAGCAATTTCCAGCATAGTTTCTCTCTCTCTATATATATATGTTTTGCCTCAGACTACACATGAGCAGCACTGTTTGTTGAGATGCTTTCAGCTCCATCCCTCACTCTCCAACCTCTA
Source organism: Cibotium barometz (assembly GCF_041138505.1). Classification (NCBI taxonomy): domain Eukaryota; kingdom Viridiplantae; phylum Streptophyta; class Polypodiopsida; order Cyatheales; family Cibotiaceae; genus Cibotium; species Cibotium barometz. The sequence goes on along the minus strand of NC_141083.1, from coordinate 6,157,412 downwards.
GCGTTTTGGCTCAGCCAGCGCATACACCAGAAAAAAAAAATAAGAATTATATATATATATATAACAAAAGAGCAACAGCTTCATCGCCTGCAACACACAACAACTCTCAGTAGCGCACAGTGCACAGGTGGAAGAAACACGGACTGTAGTGCTTGAACAGCTAGTTCAAGCACTCTAAAGATTTACTTTGAGAATGTATCCTTTTGAAGCAGCATCACAGAGCTTTGCAAAAGCTCTCACCCCATTTCGTTGAAGCATAGAAAGAGGCTGGCCATCAGTGGGTCACGTGTTCGCTCATGCTTGAGAAACAGGGCGCGTTAAAAATCTTGAGGGTTTCACTTTTCTTTTTCACATTTTTGGGCCTTTGACATTCTTTTCTCACATTTGGGCCACCCATTTGACCACCCAAGCCTTCTACATTCCACCATTTGCTCAAGGCCTTTATCTCCATTATTGTCCCTTATAGATGTGAGTGTTCTTGGAGGATATTTTAGTGAGTTGTACATACACTTTGGGTGTGTTCACACACATGGTGTGGGACATTGGGGGATTATTCACATGCTTGGGTTGATGGTGAGTTTATATACTCATGATTGCAATTTGTGCATTATTTGGGCTTGTTCACATGCGATGTGCATTATTTAGGCTTGTTCATGCGTGATGTACATTTTATGCATTGTTTATGCATCATGTTTCATGCACCTTCATACATTTTGGGATTATTCACACGCTGTGAGTGTTGTTGGTGGTGATTCACACATTTGGGGATTTGATGAGTTTGTTTACACATCATGGGTCACATGTCCTATACGCCTTGTGTTTGAGAGGTGTGTTCATACTTGTTGTGCATTGTGTTTTGGTGCGTACACTTTGACTAGTGTTCACACGTAACCATGGGTTGTTCCTATTACTTTTATCCTTCATTTTATCGCCATGTTGTAGATTCACATCATCGTCGACATCATTTTGACAACATTTTTTATTGTGATAGGAGAGCTGCTCATACACTATCATCATGGCTCTACGATTGTTATCGTGATTTGCCTTCTCATGTCATGTGTTGCATATGTTTTTCCACATTCGCACATGCCTTTGGTATTTCGAGGCTTAGACCTCTACATCTTCACTCATCGACTTCTTGCTATTATGAGGTAGCATATTCATACCAGTATTGGATGTTTGAGCTTCACAATTTTATGCCTAGCCATTTTCGGCATTTGTTCGGTGAAGAGGAGATATGTGCCAAATGATTTAGGTGGTCTACATACGATAATTTCATCACTTCAGTGCTTGGTTATATCGACACGAATGGTTCAGTCTTGTTTGCATGGGATGATTCTTCTTTTGGTGACTTGATTGAGTTTCCCACACTCTCGCTTCATCGTGATTATGTTTTTGATGAGGACATGGAATACACTGACACACGGATACTTTTGAGGATGATGATGATGTTCGTGATGTGGCCATAGATGATAATATGGGTGATGATGATCATGGTGATCATTCATGGGATATATTTGGTGAGTTATGGCATGATAGGATTGGATCTGTGGAGGACATGTATCGAGCATGCTTACACTTTGGCCGCTATCTCAATGGTGTGGGCCTCGATAGCTTCTATGATTCACCCACGACATCGACTAGCCATCATCTCATTGATTTTCATTTACTTAGACCGACTCATTCATTGTATTATAATGAGGATGATGAGGATGATGTTGTATTGTACACACACACACATGATGACATTGATGTATCACACACACATACACATGATCATAGTGATATACATGCACATGTTGCCCCACTGACACATATGCACATGATAATGATGCACAATACTGATGTGTGTGAGTCAGATCATGTGGGCATGATATCGAGGGTAGAGATGGCAGTGACCATACTATCATCTTTCCTAAGGATCATGTGGACACTGTAGTTGATCGTTGTGACATTCTAGAGGGTAGTGTGCAGTTGATTAGTGATGTATCCATTAGCACACTTGAGATTCATGATACTCCGCATATAGTTGACACAGACACCTATGAGCATAGACCTAAGTTCCTAGTGTTAGATGCAGCAGGCTATTCTTCAAGGATTTCTATTTGTGGAGATATCGCTAATATGACTACTCTTAGTATTCATAGCTTTCTTGGCAACGTTCATGTGGATAGAGTTCTTGTATTTAAGCAGTCAGGGATAGTGTATGAGAGTAGTGATGATTTTTCTTAGGTTAGACCTTGTTGGAGATGTAGAATTGTGCATATGGATCTAGAGAGCTTTATATTTGATTTTGACATTTTCTTAGATCCAGTGTTGATGGAGATAGACCCTACCTACGAGGATGACCTTAGTGATATTGGAGATTTTAGGGATAGTGAATTTATGGAGGATACCACTTATCTTTCATGTGTAGATACTTTGTCAGTATTTAATGATGATGATGCTTATGGTGATCCTATTGATCATGCATGTCTTTCCTTTGGGGGAACACACTTATGCACAGAGTGTCGTAGCCTAAAAACCATGATGGTTCTCAACACAAGAACCTCCTATGCTTGGATGAAGGGATTCAAAGTAGACACAAAAGGATCATGTCTATACACATGCTGATGTAGTGGATCATGTCGGCATGGATTCACATGAGTTCCTGCACGATGCTGACTTTGAGATGTATTTTTTTGGTATCCATGATTGTATACATGACCCTAGTGTCTTTGGAGCCGGGACATTTTTGATTTTGAGGACAAAATCATTATAGGAGGGGATGATTTGTAATGAAGCAACAACTTTAGATTAGGTTTAGGACCTTGGTCTTGGGCTCAAGTATAAAAGGGGACTCATGGACTACTATGGAAACTTTTTGATACTTTTGATCATACGACTCTTGGAATGTACATTGGAGCCTAGAGCTACCATACCTTAGCTTATGGAAGGCTATTTCCATCCTTTGGTGAAAGGCTAAATCACTTAGGCATTATGTATGATTTCTTGCTAATTGCATATTAATCAACATAATAATTTATCCCAAATCTCAGCTTATGGTCACTCCATTTCACACACACACTTACTGCATTTGTGCTCATATGACATGTGTAATGGCACAAATTGCATGATAGCCTACTTCACTAGGGTTCTTTACTTCTGCAACTCTTTCACATTAGACCTATGGGTTGTTTTGTGACTTCGTCGTGCCTTTGTACATGAATGTTCATCATAACCCTATAAGGGATGGTGGGTGGTGGGCAATTATGTTTTTGTGGCACCTGTTGTCTATGGGTTGTTGCGACTCTGTTGCACCTCTGTACATGATTGTTCATCATAATCTTACAAGGGATGGTGGTGGGCAAAAACATTCTTGCAGGACCTGCTGCTATGATGAAGATGGAAGAGTCCTTCGCTTTGCCTCAATCATGACCCATATATTAGAATGGAGGTGGCTTATTTAACTCACTTAGACTTTCTGGCTTCTTATTGAGCATTACACGATGTCTCTCACCCTTGCCTCTACATGGGGTCCTTCTGCCCAAGTACACAAGTACTTAAGAAAAATATTATTTTTTCATACCTGAATAAGATGGGATTTTGCAAGTAATTAAACTAATCTATGGAACTATATTCATGGGCATAATTATGTGTTTTAGCTCTGAATATTTTTAGATCAAAGATTTGTTTTAATTGTTCTGCATGGTAAGTATTTGAGAAAAATAAAAGAGTATTGCTTTGAACTATGATTACACATGGTTATGAACATGGGTTCATTATGGCCATGATTATCACTCTGTTTAGTCTACATTTGCTCATGCTAAAGATACGCTACAGATTGTTATGAGTTGCCCAGCCAAGGGCTCAAAGTAGATTTACAACTATTCTCTGAATCTCTACTAATACAGTCTGACACCTTACCCTCCTCAACTTGAATCAGTTGATCCTCTAAAATGTCTTCTTAGGTCAGATATGACTTTGAACAACCCTGATCTTCAACCCTATCTCCTCAGCTGACCTTCTCTAACAACCTGCTGACCTAAACTAACCCCAACTGACCACTACCTGACTGAAATTTGATTCAGCTAACTGCTAGTGACCTCTGTCAAATTCTTATCCTCTAGACCCTTAGATTTTTCTTTAAAACCAGCAATCTTCAATCCTCAAAACTCTAGCTCTAGGTCCATACTGAATATGTCAGTTGTCCTCTACTGATTCTTATTTAACTCAAGTCTGCTGACTAAACTAATTCAGTTGACTCAGCTACTTTAGATCTCCTTACCTTTGTATCCTTTGACACTCATATACCTTCAAACACTTCAGATCCTACAAAGATTGAACGCTACACAGTCTCTTACCTCACTTTAGCTGACCTATAGCTATGATAACTACTTGAGTCCTATCTGGTTTAGCTGATTGATTTGACTCAGATATTTCCACCTATGTATCCTCTAAGGCTTAAAAACCTTCCAAAACCTTAAATCTCACAAAGATTCAGCCTTATAACCCCTAGCTAGAAGATTCAGCTATCTTCTAGCTAGCTCTGTTAGATATCCTTTAGCCTACAAACTATTTGACTGACTTAGACTAACTTCTGACTATCAAACTAGACCCAAAATAGCTTCCTCTCTCAACCCAAAAAGACAAACTCTATTCTTCCACACCCTTAGCTGATGGGTTCTAACACTCACCACACCTGACCTTGTTGGACAACACTGATGACTCTTAGCTGATGCAATTTGACTCAAACCTAACTCAACATACTTCAGATCTTCACTCATAAGTGTTTTTACAGTCTTACTAAGATTATTACAGTCTTATTGAGTATTGAGAATATGTTTCAAATAGTAACATCTTATTGAAACCTACAGGATTTAGCTCTAGGGGTACTGCTTCTTAGAAATTATATGCAAGTTTGCTAGTTACATAGCAATGAATACTGAGAGGACGTACACTCCCCTTTCACAGAGGTGACAAGGCAATGCATCTCAACTTTTTAAGGGTCACTATGGAGTCTTTGTATCATCATACTATAATGCAAATAACCTTTTCTTCCAACATCTCCCAGTTGAGGATCAATATAATTCAAGACTTGGAATATCATGATAGTAAAAAAAATATTGTAATTACTACACACAACAATAAGCCAATTCTAGATAATAGAAAGCTTAACATAGAATCTACACAATTCAAGAATACCTTCCCCATTTAATCTGATATTAATCTTTGGATTTGATCTTTGGTTTGTTTCTCAGCACCAACACCTCTTTCTTCAATTGGCACTTTGCTTTTCACTATTTCAATTATTCTCTTTACTTCAACATTATATTCAACTTAATTTAAACCAAAAGTGTTATATATAGTATAAACAAGCTGGATATTAGACCAAAGATCAATAGTGCATCTTCAGTCTGTAAAATAGTAATTGCTAAGCCTTAAACAACTTGACAAGAGTCATACCAAGTATGCTCATGTTAAAGGATACCAAGGCCTTACACCTTTTAGTAGCTCCCTTGACTGATGTGCTAAAAAATCTTGCACTCTTTTGTAGTGAATATATGAGAGTACTCATATATTTCTTAGCATCACACTCACAAATGTTGTTAGCATTTATGAGTGTATCTCTCAATCTAGGCTTAATAAATGCATGCTCATTGAGTCTTTATAAAGAAAAAACCAAAATATTAGACACATAAACCATAAACATACTAAATTTTAAGTTTTAGTGTGATGGGTATACTCATGCATTCATTCTTTGCAAGCCTAAAAGTAGAGCAATCTCACTTGTCTTCCTAGGATCAATGATTGTGCATCCCACTCTTATTGTCTCCACTTTGTTTAAGTTTACACCTCCTTAATCATGGACATCCATGCCATTGTCCTATGATTTCCTTCCCATACATATAACACGATTGGATAAGAAGAAGTGAAGGTCCAGCTTGCTTGCTAATTTTGTGTGCTTGCTAATTTTGCCTCAAATTCACCCTCAACCTCTTGGCATAAATGATACCAAGAGGCCCTCATAGTATCATTCACAACAATCTCATCTCCCTTACATGTACGAACTGATGCAATAAATGCACCCTTCTACACCATGTACCCCCCTCATGCTGAAATGCATACTTAAGGGCTGACATATCACTTCTCAACCCTTTCACATGGGCATAAGTGATCAATCTACACAAAGAAACTCGAGGACAGTGGTTGAACTCCAACTTTCACTTTTTAATCACACCTCCACTTGCCAATTGGAGGTCAAGATCACTAATCTCATGTTCCCCACTTTCCACATCCTCACTTCCCCTAACATTCACCTGTAATGGCACCAAAGAAACTCGAGGACAGTGGTTGAACTCCAACTTTCACTTTTTAATCACACCTCCACTTGCCAATTGGAGGTCAAGATCACTAATCTCATGTTCCCCACTTTCCACATCCTCACTTCCCCTAACATTCACCTGTAATGGCACCAAAGCACATTGCCCCACAAAATTAACCAACTCATCAACATGAGTAGTGTGGACATCCTCAATGGCTAGAGATTCATCATTAGTCTCCTCTAAGACACCTCCACCCACATAGGCTTGCTTAGTGGAGGGTCCTTTTTCCCCTTCCTCCTCTTCTTCTTGTAGTAGACGATACTTTCTTTTTCATGGCCTACCTCTTTCCTCCTTTATCTATCTAGCAAAACACAAAGGACAAAGAAAGTATGTTATTTACAAGCATACATGAATCAATTCTTTTAAGGCAACCATGGGAGGTGTAGAACCCATAGTTAATGCAAAAATAAATGTTAGTGGTAGCATAAAGAAGCTAACAAAGTTTTCAAACATTATGATAAATTACAATTTCTCCAAGCTGGTCCATAAGGCCATAAGTCCACAAGGCCACAAGGCCATAAGGAAACTGGGCCTTATGCTTATCTGCACGGTCGGCCTAGGTAACCTAGCAAGGCATACCATAGAACACTACATAAGGCCATATAACAATATGGTAGGCGCTGCACCACCTAAGGCCATATCAAGGAGCAATAAGACCATATCAAGGTCATATAACATTATTGCAATAAGAACATATCAAGGCAATGCAATGTGAATCATATCAAGGTAAGTTGTAGAATGCAACATGAACCATGGCCATAGCATATTAAAAAGAGGGCAAACCATGTCAAAAAATAGTCCAACAGCCCATTGGAGCAAATGCGACATTGCATTCACTCCAGTGGGCTGATGGGGCTTTTTTTTCAAGGTTTGCCCTCTTTCTATTATGATGTGTCCATGGTCACATTACATTGCATTTTTCATAAGCCTTGAACATAAGGGAAGCCTCGTTAAAGGGCTATGAGGCCTTGAGTGCCATGAGGGCAATGAGGCCATGAATTGCTTGTAAGCCTTTAACATGAGGCTATGCACCTAAACATGAGGCCATAGCATAAAACAAGATACTATGAGGGCATGAAGCATTTAAGGAGTCCATGAGGCAAAATGAACCAAGGCCATGATCACAGGAGAAAGAAGAAAAACAAGGCCAAAAAAAAGTCCCAGCAAACCATTGGAGCAAACATGACATCATGTTTACTCTAGTGGGCTACTGTGGCTTTTTTTTGGACTTGTTTGCCCTCTTTCTCATATGTTGTGGCCATGGGTCATGCTTAACCTTGAAGGCCATAAAGGCCATGCTACCCTTATTAGCCTTGAAGGACATGAAGCCTATGCCAAGTGTGGCTTGCTTGCAAAACATTTATACATATGTATGCCAATTGTGGCTCACTTCTATATAGCACATGAAGTGTTTTCCTGGCCTTCTCCTATGAGGCCATGACATGTACTTAACATAAGCCTACCATGGTGAAACATAAGGCATGCATGAGGAAGAGGTCCAAGTAGGGCCAAAAACAAGCCCGAGTAGCCCCACTAAAGCAAATTCAATGTCACGTTTGCTTTAGGGGCTGTTGGGGCTATTTTTGCCCTACTTGGCTCTCTATCTCATGCCCTAAGGCCTTATGCTTCACCATGGTAGGGCATACCATAGCAAGGAATTGACATGCTTAATCTTACATGGTTAACCTCTATGATAGGTAAACACTTAGCTATGCTAACCTCCTATGGCCATGAAGCTTTGTCTTGCACAAGGCCTCAGGGCAAGAGAAACAGGGCCAAGCAAGACAAAAAAATCCCCAGCAGCTACTTAAGTGGGCTATCGAGGATTTTTTGTTCTTATTGGCCTTCTTTCTCTTGCCCTAAGAGGCCTTGTGCAAGGCAAAGCTTGGGCATGAATGTAAGATTCCTCCCCCAACCCCTTTTTTGATGTCTAGTATCTTCCCCTCCTGTAATCAATCTCTCTTCAGAAATATAAAGACCTTGTTTCTAACTGTTTTAGCCTAGAGAGAGAAAAATATTCTAGAGAGAGAATATTCAGATTATGAATATTTTTGGATAGAAAAATAACTCATCTTATTAAAATAAGTTCCCCTGAAACAGAAATTCAAAAAGAATTTTCCAATGTGCAATTGGAATTAATTGGAAATAGGTATAAAGAACCTTAGTCTAAGGGTCTAGATTTTCAGAAATCTTTAGACTATGGTCCAATTAAGGTTCCTATGGGCCAATAGCATCAATACATGTGTAGGGAGGAGATAAATCCAATTTATAAAAAGAAGATACCCAAAAATGAGTAAATGCTCACATAAGGTGAAGAGTTGAAAATGTACAAGGTTTATTAGTAAAAAACTATGAGCAATATTAAAAATATGAGATATTTTGGGTATCCAAAAATGAGTAAATGCTCACATAAGATGAAGAGTTGAAAATGTACAATGATTTGCAGTGTACTACCATGAATTTTCTTTCCAACAAGAGAACTTATTCACATCATTTACATCTGGCATGGTAGACTTTGTGGTAGCATGGGACTCCATGCATTTAGTACAGAAGTACATAGTAGCAATGATAAATTGTTCTTGAGCTCCTTGAGCACTTGGACTAGTCCAACAAAGTCAATTCCCCATTTCTCTTATTGCACTACTACTACAAGGAAACTACACAGGGTGTAGGGGCATTCTTTCATGGTTGTAGACCCCAACAAAATGCTGACATTCACATTGCAGCCTTTTATAAATTATGTTACATCTCCAAACAAGGTAGGCCACCACAACCTTGCTAGTAAGACTTTATTAGTGGTAGGCCACCACAACCCTATTAGTAAGACTTTTTAAACAATGGTGTCTAACTAGCCATGTTGGAGTGGGCTTGCTCAAGGACATCGACATATTTGAATTCTTGGGGACATCACCTCATGATTCTCCAACTACCTTTTTAATAAGGTGTCATGATTTGACTCGATTAAGGGGTCTCTCTTGGGAAAGATCGTTCGCTAAATAATAGACTCTCTTTAGCCCATTTTAGAATGATGCAGAGTTTGAAGAGGGGGGCATCAAGTAGTTTATCCTCCACCCCAATCAACGGTTCTCCATTAGGGATGCACGACAAGTGGTCAGCATGCACATATTGTGAGCCCTTCTGCACATCACAATGAAATAAACTCTAGCAAGATCAAAAGCCATTGAGTTGTCCTTCTCATAGTGCAAGTCTTATTGACTAAGTAAAGAAGCACTGATGGTCCATAAAAAATATGATTTTTTTGCCAAAAGATAATGGTGTTGCTTCTTTATAGCATAGATCATTGAGAGTCCTTCTCTTTATGTGGTGTAGTTTTGTTCAGCATCATTCAATTGTTAGGTTGGCAAAGCTAATAGGGAAATCCATGTTATGCCCTCGTGGTTGTGCCAATACATATCCAATTGCAAATGCTAAAGCATCAATGTGCATGTGGAAGATATCCTAAATAGGAGATCTTAGGATTGGTGCACTTACTAAGGCTTTCTTGAGAGTGTCATAGGCTTTCTAACACTCATCTTTCCATTCAAAGATGACCATTAGTCTGTACAAGAGTCCAGCTATGTCAGCATCTATGATTATGAATCTTCTATAGTATTTGAAATGTTACATGAATCGTTGGACACCCTTGAAGTTTGTGGGTGGTGGAAGTTCAAGAGTTAGCTTCACCTTACTATCATCTGTTAATATGCCATGTTTGAAAACGATGTGGCCAAGTAGCAGCCTATGTATTACCTAGAATTTTCATTTAACTGGGTTAAGGGAGATTCAATACATTATGCATTTCTCAAGTACCTTCCTCAGGCACCAGTTTTTATTTGGAATTGATGCAAAGTCATCCATGAATACCTCAAAGAACTTCCAAAGGTATTCCTTGTATGTCATGCACATGAGCCTTTGGAAAGTGCATAGGGCATTGGATAGGCCAAATGGCATTACTCTATAAGAATAAGTGCCCCATTCTATGTGCTAAATGTAGTGTTATGTTGGTCATTCAGGAGGTTGATCTCCACTTGGTTATAGCCTGAAAACCTATCAAGGAAGTTGTAGGCCTCCTTGCCCACTATGTATTCTAGCACATGCTCAGTGAATGGCATTAACAGTCTTACATTGGTCATTCAAGTCAATCTCCACTTGGTTATAGCCCGAAAACCTATCAAGGAAGTTGTAGACCTCCTTCTCTCCTATGCATTCCAGCACATGCTCAGTGAATGGCAATAGCAATAGGTAGTGATCTTTTACCATGTGGTTGCATTAACCTTTTTGAGGTTAGCTCAAACCCAGATCTTTCCATTTTTTTAAGGCACTATGACTCTAAGCTCTCACACTACCAAATTCTCTAAGTCTTTCGTCTTTGAAAAAAAAGCAATCCATGGTGTGTAAGGATGTGCATCAAATTCTCTAAGTCTTTCTTCTTTGAAATAAAAGCAAACTCTAAGCTCTCACACTGCCACACAAAAGGCAAAAACTTAGTCCAAAGGTCTTGATTCTCAGATTCTGCACAGGTCTACCTAGGATGTAATCATAAGAGAGGCTATTGGGAAAAGTTCATTACCACAAAAGGCAAAAACTCAATCCAAAGGTCTTGATTCTCTGATTTTGTAAAATATCCCTGGATTTTTCTATGGTTCTGTTATGACCCTATCTTAAGAAGCTTAATTATTATCCTGGTAGTGTCAAGTGAAGGTTGCCCCCAATTCTCCCAGCATTGTTTGGTAATGATGTTGACTTTGACCCCTCCATCTAGGATGGTTGTGACTTGACTATCCTTATATTTTACAAGAAGGATGGCATTCATGTCATCACTTTCGAAGTAGTGACCTAACTTATATATCGACACTTTTGGAAAGCATGGTGTGCCTCTTCCTTAGTGTGTTTGCCATCATTAGACTCATTCGAGGAGCCTTGAGGAGGTTTCCCTTCCATGCCCGCTCTTAGTCTTATGTTCATCCAATCCTTTACGTCCTTCTATAGGCTTGGGCTTCCTTGCAAAGCAAGGAGCCAATAGAAATCTAGACTTGAGAGGAGAGGAAGGCGGTGAGTCTTGCTATGTCTCTTGGGGTATGTATATTATCACTTACATGGCTATTGGGACCGATAATAGTATATGGAATGTGTATAGTCCCCTTCGAGTGTGGAACACTTCTATTATCTTGTAGGATTTTGGAGGCAAGATTCAAAGCTTTTCTCTTCTTTGCCTAAGCGTTATTTCGAGCCTCTTGGTATTGTAGATGGATTTTGGAGGCAAGATTCAAAGCTTTTCTCTTCTTTGCCTAAGCGTTATTTCGAGCCTCTTGGTATTGTAGATGGATTGGCTATTTACTTGATCTTATTTTTACTAGCATCATCTATGTTGGCATCCACTCCAATACTAGGAACTACAAGAGGTTCAACATCCATTTGCGCTTGCCATGCTCTTACAAATTCATGGGCTTCTAGAGCTTGCTTTTCTTCTTAATAGGATTGGGGTATTTTGCCAAGTTTTTAGGCAAGTTGATAGGCTCTATGACAAGTTCTTCTTAGTCCATGGTGGACTGAGGATTCAATTCCTCTTCTGAAGAGGATGAAGTGACATCTCGCATGAACCCTCTTGAACTCTCACGCGATCTTCCCCTTGTCCTATGTTTTTTAACCTTCATCTTTTGGGTCTAGGGGGTTGACTCTAGCATGTTTTGAGTTGGGTAGGACTCGGGTTGGTCTTGATGGCCTTTGAGTATAGGCGTTGAAGCTTGTCTAGCTTTGTGAGTGGTGGCTCTCCTCCTATCTGACATTCTAATCATAGCATTGAGAGGAACCATTTGTATCAACACATCCCTAACGCTTAGCAAGTTAATTCTTGCACTCAGTTTATGCTCTTAGGCTAGCTCTTAATGGACAATCCTTGTACATGTGGTTGATACCACAACCAGTGCAAAGTGATACTAGCTGTGGGTTAGCTAGTGCAGCTATAATAGCCTTCTTGATGGGACACTCTACCACCTAGTGAAGTCCCTTGCAATGATAGCACTATAGTGACATGCGGGATCCTAAGGCATTTATGTCTCTCCCCCTATTGGATTTCACTGCACTGTGGCTATATATAGATAGGGTAGACACTATCACCATCTTGAATGAAGTGACTTAGGATTTGACTTGGGAGACTCTAAGCCTCTAGGGGTTCTAGGTAGACAATGTCCCCTCCTATTCCCTCTTCCTCCCCTTTAGGCATTTCTCTCAAGGTCAACTGGTTCATGGGGATCACCTTGTGGGAATGGGTGGCTGCTCTATGTAGCACTTGAGGTGGTAGAGGTAACTCTAGACTTTGCACTCCTCTTTGAGGCATGTACTATGCCAAGTGAGGTGCATTAGCAAGCGTTGGTTGCCAGTGGAGAAGGTAAGGCAAAGGTACGTGGTGAGTGGGTGGAGCTAGAGTCCCCTCCTATTCCCTCTTCCTCCCCTTCAGGTATTTCTCTCAAGGTAAATTGGTTCATGGGGGTCACCCTGGAAATGGGTGGTTGTTGTGGCAACACACTAGAGGTGGTAGGGCCTTGCTGGTGGAGAAGGCAAGGCAAAGCAAGGTGATGCAGGAGAGATTATTACCTTTGAGGTTGATTCTTATAGCAATTGGTAGTATCATGGCTTCCTATCCTCATGCAGTATACATGAGGATACCTTTGACATTGATTCTTGTAGCAACAGGTAGTATCATGGTTTCCTATCCTCATGCAATATGCACACTAGATTCCTCCTTGTCTAGGTCTTAGGTGGGGGGATTTCATGCTTGTGTGGGTATAGCATGACATATCAAACACCACACCAACTTAGGTCTAGGGTATAGATGTGGCTCTCCTATGTTGTCCTTTTTAGACCCCGCTTTCCATTGCTAAGTCATTTGTTGCATGAGTGTGGTCACTAGGTCTTTTATGTGGCCAGTGTAGCCTATTGTTCTTTCCCTTTGTCGTCGATCTTTAAAGGCATTGTGCCAAAAGATGCTTTAGATGGGGTAGCTTTATGGAGATTCCTTAAAGAATTTCCTATAAAGTTATCATCAAAATCTATGGCACTCCTATATTTTTATGTTTTTTCGAGTACAAGGTGTTATGCAAGGTTGAATCAAGGATTCCCTCCATGAATTTGTCTTTGTTAGCTATTCATTAGAGAATTTATCATTGTCAGCAAATTGAGAATGGAGGTATCTCACTCTACTGATGTAGTCTTTGATTGATTCTTTCTCTTGCTATTTGACATGGTAGACTTCATCAACTAGGTTCCATTGGGTTTCCTAATGGGAATACCCAATCGTGAATGTAGTCTTTAGGTGTCAAAACCAGCCTTACCTTCTAGTTTTAGTGATCAAAACCATCAGGTTTCCTAATGGGAATACCCAATCGCGAATGTAGTCTTTAGGGTGTCAAAACCAGCCTTACCTTCTAGTTTTAGTGATCAAAACCATTTTCCTACCTTTCCTTCCATGGTGGGGCCCAAAGGCACTCACACATTTGATCAAACACTTCCAAGTGTGCAATGGGGTCTCCAGTCCCATTGACTTTGGCATTAGTTTTGTAATTTGCACTGGTTTGATCGTATTTTTCTACCTAGGGTGTGGTCCCACCGCTACAACGCTACTGGTGGTGGTAGAGTCATTGCACCCTATTGCTGCCCCCTCCCTAATTAGGATGTCATCCTTAAGAGATATTTAGTGTTTTATGTAGCAAGGTAGTGGTGTAGGTGGAGGTGGAGGTTGAGGTTGAGGTAACAGTAGAGAGGGATAGTAAGGGTGTCTCTATTGGACTTGTGAACTCGTTCGTGTTCACAAGTTGAGAACATGTGTTCCCACTTGGGTGGTACAACATGCATGGCTAAGTGAGTTGGGAACATGTGTGTCTAGGTGCTTATGAATGTGCATGGCTAGGAAAGATGCCAATGTGCACTTGAGAATGTGCATTCACAAGTGAGAACGTGCGTTCCCATTTTAGAACATGCATACGTAAGTTTGACAAGTCCACCATCTACAATGGCAGAAGTTTGGGCTTCGTGAATGGTTCAGTCTTTAGTAGTTTTTATCATATGGTCATTTATGAAGGGAATATTTTTTTGGGCTTCGTGAATGGTTCAATCTTTAGTAGTTTTTATCATATGGTCATTTATGAAGGGAATATTTTTTAACAATTTCTTGATGACAATATTATATAATTTTTTCTTGTAAGACATAAGAACATACGAACGTGCATTTGTAGGCTCCGTTGAGCATGTACGTAGGCAAACTAGAGAGTAATTTCCATAGTTTTGACAAAAAAATCTAAGTTTTACCCTCTAATTCATGCTTAATGGTGCATGTTTTTCGGTATTTGATTTGCTAGGATGATTTAGTTTTTCCTAACCTATCTAATGATATGCTCAATGCAACCTACTGATATTTCTACAAGGATTATTAGTGAGATTAATGCCTAAAATGAGCAAAAACTCAAAAATTTAGCAAATATAAGAAAAAAGAACTTGAATCAAAGAAATTGGATATGATCACTTGTAAACATGCAACTTGAGTTTGAAGGGTTGCTCCATGCTCCATTACACCAAGGTTATCAATTAAACTAGAAAATAAACAACAAACATGAGTTATTGTAATGAAGCAACAACTTAGGGTTCACATGCACTAGGGCATGGTTCTAGGCACATAGGCTTAGGACATCTCTATACATGTGGGATTAGGGAACATGTGTGGCCTTGGGACTATAAAAAGAACACGGCCTATGTACTTAGTATTTTTTTAATACTTTATTACCTTTTGATCATACTTTTCTGAAAGCATGCATGGTTCTATGGTGGTTGATTCGTGGTAATCTTTCTATGTTTAGGTGATTACTCCCTATGATGAGTACACATGTCTTTTCATGGATATGGCTTGGATCCATTTCCATATCTCAGCTTGGTTAGATCTCTTCATTACATTGGTAACAGAGTTCTTAATTTTGATTTTATATTTTGATTTAAGAGTAATTAGAGCACTTAATCATTTTAAATCAAGGTTTCTATAGATTTTAAATAGTTATTTCTTTGAGTGTTCTTGATCTTTGATCTTTGATTAGAGTTAATTATGTTAATTATTTTTAAATTAAGGTTAACAATAGTTTACAAAAGTCAAATTTTGAGTTTATGTTAACATTTCCTTAATAATCTTGATTAACAAACCTTATGTTTGAGTAGTGTAGATTTACAATAGATTTTAGAACCCTAATCTTTCTCATTAATGCAAGATTTACTTGGATTAGTGTTTCTTCTTGTTAAATCTATCCATGAATCCTAGTTTTCTTCAACATTTGCCTAGTTTCATTAGATTCTTGGTAGTTTGCAAGATATTGGTGGTTGCTGTGCAAATCTTGATGCAGAGTTTATCAAGAAAGTGTGAAGATTACAATTTTGTTTTAGATTTAAGTAGATTTATATGAAAATTAAAATTCTAGTAGATTTAAGCAAATCTATGTGAAGATTGCAATCCTATTGAAGATTTTAAGTGAATTTATGTGCAATTAATAGTCTTGTTTTGAAAATTTTAACAAAGTTTATTGTGCAAAGTGAAGTTTACAAGAAGATGGGTGTAGATATGTTAAATTTGCAAAAACAAGAGTGTAGAAATCAAATCTTGGGGTGAACTATAACAAAAAAAAAAGGTCTAAACAACATTTTCTAGAAGCTTTTGGAGAAGTATTGCAAGAAGAAGACTGTTGTACAAGGTTTTGATACAAAACTTAGTGATGGAGTGCAAAAAGAAAGTTCAAAATATTTTCTTAGTGCTTCTTGGAGTTGTTTCTATAAATCTTTAAGAAAACAGTTGATAAAATAGATGTTGGGTAATCTACAATAGTTTCTACAAAATGGAAAGCTTGATTGGATTACAAATCTTTGCCTAGACATGGGTGTTGTGCAAATCTAAAGTAAAATAGATGTTGGGTAATCTACAATAGTTTCTACAAAATGGAAAGCTTGATTGGATTACAAATCTTTGCCTAGACATGGGTGTTGTGCAAATCTAAAGTAAGTGATCAATCTCTCATTCTTCTATAATTTTGTTCATTTCCTTGTAAAGACAACTTGTTGTATAAGCAAAGTTTACAACAAAGGTTAAAAAAGGAGAAAACAATGGACAAATAATGTTTGGTGCATGTTCTCAATCAAGGAAGGTGCTAAATATATAGTTTTGGTAAAAATTTGTGCAAACAATGCTGTGCAGAACGCATTTCAAAGACATTTTAATGCAAGTGCAATATTGACAGATTTTAGTGTAAAAATAGTGACCAACCCTGTTGGGAGTTAAACCCAACCTTGCTTGTGTAAGCACCAATGCACAACTGGTGTTCGGGGTTTCTTGCATGCGCATAAGGTGCTAGTAGTAGCGTTATAAAAGAAAATTTACATCAAAGCTTAATACCAAACAAAGTAAGCAATGAGAAAAGGAGTCATCAACAATATCAAACATACTACAACTTTGTAACAACATAAACACTATGGGGGTGAAAGAACATAAGATTTCAAAGCTACAATTCTATAGCATTAACACCTATAGTTCTGCAAAATAAACACACTGACACATGCACTTCTTTCTCTAGTGCATATCTAGAGGCTTCATGTCATCTATCAAGGTGAAGAGACTATCCGAGTCATATATACCAGATGATGGTATGACTGTGAGGTATTATTATTACCAATAGACATGCAAACAATGTTACTTGGAGCATACAAATGCTACAACAAATGTGAAGCTATTAGGAGAGTAATTTTGATCTAGAAAGCACAGCCAGTAAAAGTTGCATTCATGTCATCTACAGATCAGAGGCCTCTTGTTCTAGTGGTATGGGATTTTCAACAAGAGTGCATCAACAAGGGTGATACTACACTTTCACTTAGTCTTAAGCTTATCTAAGATTATCTTATAGATAAAGTGGTGGTTCAAAGATCATTGTGAACACTAGTGGTTCGAAGATCATTGTGTGAACACTGGTTAGTGGGCGGTTTGAAGTTCAATGGTGAACACTGGTTAGTGGGTGGTTTGAAGATCAATGGTGAACACTGGTTAGTGGTTGGGCGGTTCAAAGATCATTGTGAACACTAGTGGTTCAAAGATCATTGTGTGAACACTGGTTAGTGGGCGGTTTGAAGATCAATGGTGAACACTGGTCAATGGTGGTTTGAAGATCGCTATGAACATCAAGTGATTAGTGTGGTGGTTTAAATATCGATGTGAACACTGGTCAGTGATGGTGGTTCGAAGATCGTTGTGAATACTGATCACGTGATCAGTGGTGGTTCCAAGATCGCCTATGAACACTACTCATCATATAGCATAGAGTGGTTTTTGACCAACAGCGCCTTTGCCATAGTCAACAATAAGTGGTGCATAGAAGCTCTCTTGTAGACATGGCATGGTAGTAGCCCTCTACATAGAGATCTCTATCTTTGAGCTACACATGTTTGTAGTAGCCATATGGCTACACAGAGCTCTCTAGCTTTGAGTAGTTAACCAGAGTGACAATAGCCATTAACTAAGACCATCATTTAAAGATAGTATTGATGGCATCCTAAACAAGAGACTAAAGCATATTAAAGTAGATAGTAGCTTAGAACGGTGTCTTAGAGAATCACCTTGAGACGTTAACTATAAAGCTCATAAAGAATCAAGTCAAGGATCTATAGTGTTACACAACATTCAGTTTGTAGCCATATTAGGTAGTGATGTGTTTGAACACACTAGGACTAGTCGGGGCAGTTTTTCCCTGTTTAGGAGGTTTTTTCCATGTTTAGAAGGTTTTTTCCCTTGTGCTAGTATACACCCATCTTGGGGTATACTTATCATCTTTGTATAACACACATTAATTATCTATTTATCATCTCATTGTGTGCTCCCTTGAGCTTCCCCACTGTGTGTGTGTGTGTGTGTGTGTGTGTGTGTGTGTGTGTGTGTGTGTGTGTGTGTCTTTGTTGCTAGTTTAAAACATATACAATATCCATAGATGAATAGACAAAACTATTGAAGCCATACTATCTTGATTTAAAGAAATGTTATACATGAAACAAGTTCAACTATGAGTCATGTATATTTTAGGGTCCATGATGACAAGTTGCATCTAGTGGAAATAAAATTAAAATAGGTTCATCTAAATTTATTTTTGTGGATTTTAAAGATAGGAAATATAATAGGTAATCTTGTATTAGGCATTAGGATTCTTATTCCTTGTAGCCCTTCAGCAAGATGTTGTGCAACATCAAATGGTGTGCCCAATAGTTGGTAAAACTCTTCACCTTTTAGTCTTGCCAAACCTACCCTATATGCTAGTTGTTTGCATATAAGTGACACATTGTTGGGTGCTTTGTCCAGCCTAACAATCATAAATTTATCTGTAATCTTGGATAATTCTATTAGGATGTCATGTGTCATCCAATTGGATTCCTTATCCAACCAGTTGCGTGGAGTTCCCTTTAATCTTTCCATAAATATAAATGGAAGAATTTGGGCTATGTCTTGATGGACATTATACTCCAATTGGAGTCTTTTGGCAATTTCAGCCAAGCAATCAATTAGTGCTGCAATGGCCATATTTAGGTTAAGTGGTTTTCAAGAGGAATATTGTTGAAACCTTTACTCAATAATAATACTCATCAGCTAAAAGAATACTCCCTTTTGCATTACATGGATGACATTAAACTAGAGAGAAGAAAGCACATGTTCACTACTTTGAGAATGAAGGATACCAAGCCAGAGTCAAAGAATGCAATGCAAGATAATGCATCAAAACTATCAAGCCAACAAGTGCTGACCTTATACAAGTTGCAAGTCGATTTGTATATAGGTACACCACATTGCCATCGTTGCTATTAATGGGTTCTATTTTGAATTACGGTTCCAATATGCATGAATGAAACTATGGTTAAATTATTGAATTGTTTTTTTGTTAATCTTAGATATTTCTCACACTTGTTTATTGAAAGGAAAAAGGATTTCTAAGATGCTAAAGCAATGCATGGGGTGGAAAGAAATATCTCAATCTTTGACTTATATGTATCCTAAAAGCATGCATGGTCGCTCCCAACCAATGGTGGGAGTTGGCCAATCACCCTTTGTGGATAGACTTTACCCTGGGAGACATGTGCTTATAAGAGAGCAAGATATGTAAAAGTTGC
Organism: Cibotium barometz; assembly: GCF_041138505.1. Taxonomy (NCBI): domain Eukaryota; kingdom Viridiplantae; phylum Streptophyta; class Polypodiopsida; order Cyatheales; family Cibotiaceae; genus Cibotium; species Cibotium barometz. The sequence continues at coordinate 6,137,880 of NC_141083.1, read as the reverse complement.
ATGCTACAAAGAAATGGGCCTCAATGCAAGCTCTTGAGAAGTCAAGAGAAAAAAAAAGGGGGTAAGGGGGAAACAAAGGACAAGATAGAAGGTATTGCGTGCATGCCATATAGTAATCCTTAGCAAGAAATTTGAAGTATGTTACATATATTCAATGTGGTGAGGAATGATATATTCATTTTTTATGCATAGTTATTGAGGATGAGGATGAGGATGACTCATCATCACCTCCTCCGGCACATCAACCCACGACATCAATAGTAGAGCTACTCAACAGATCCATGGGAAAGGAGATGGTATGTGTTTTTAACCGAAGTTGTGTGTATTGGTAGCATTGAATTCATATTTTATTTGATATATAGGCTAAGGCTTTTGTGTGTTTTTCCCATTTTGCATTGGTTTATGTAGACACTATAGCCTTGACAAAGGTTGAGGTCCATTATGTTTATTGCTGTCCACCATCTCCAAATGTTTTGTTCTCCCACTACATATGGTTTTGTGGTGGGAGAATATATCGAGATGGGGTGTCATTTCGCTATGGGAAAGAAGAACGATGTCTATACCAAGATATGAGTTCTTTTTGTCCATTGTGCCTCCTACAAATGAATATATAAAGAGGGGAAGAAAGGTGAAATGGGTAGCAAACTTTGTTATGCTAAATTTCCCAAGTGGTGAGTGCATGTAGTCTACGGATTCCGCTATATGGAATAGATTGAGCGAGGATCATGTCAATGCAATGCGGCATTATTATCATAGAGCACCAAGCCTCGCACAGAGATAGCGGGTGGTTGGTTCTTTTATGTCCTTCTTATTGATCATGAGCAGAATAATTTTGAAAACAAACATTTTCATTTATACTATGCCTATGGTGGTGTTAAAATAGGTTGTACTGAATTTTAGTTTGAATTTACTAGAGAATTGTGAATATTTGTGACGACCACATGCATGACAATGAGGTTTCAATATGTCATAATATATGCTATATTAAGAATTTTATTAATCCTTGAGCAAGTATGATGCCTCTAATGTGAATAAGATAATACTAAGGGCAATGAAGTGGATAAAGAATCTCAATGTTTATAAGTTTGAACAATAGTCTTGCTAGCTCTATGAAGTGAAATTCCAATGGTTTTTACTCGGTTTTTGGGGTCTCTTAATTTAGATTGCTCAGTTTATCGACTGCCTCAATTACATGCATATTTACACCTCCACATGTGCATACATTCACATCTACACAAGCACTTCATGCCTGCACATGCACACACACCCCACTGGCCATGTACATACATTGTACACATGCACATTCACTTGCATATTTGTTGAAATTTGAGCATAATGATGAGCTATAGTGGATCAAACACTAGAATCAATATCATTAGTAAAGTGATTAGCAAGTGATTAAGATATAATTAGTAGATAATTAGCAAATAGATTAATGTAAGCATGGATACTCAAAAACCAGCAAATTCTCATTAGGGCTATGCCTCAATTTATAGAGTTTACATCAAGCATCAAATCCCATTGATTTCTCCATGATTCACTCCCAGAATATCTCCACCTCTTGCCTGATTCTCTCCACCTCTTCTCTTTTCCCTGAATATCTCCCAAAATATCTCCACACTCCTAAATTCCCTCATGCTACCCATTATTCTCTCCCAGGAGATTCTTCTCACCTTTTCACAGGTTCTTTCACAATTACATCTCGTCTTTTACAGCCTCTATCCAAGAGCTTGTTCCCACACACACCCTATTCACTTGTATATTTGAACACCTCCCCTCAAGTGAATAATCCTAGCACACCTGGACCCTGTATCAATTTTCCCTCTTACTTGATAGCCCGCGACTAGTGCCTCAAGTCCCTAAACTCCATAGTCCTTGACACACTCTCTCTCTCTCTATGTGTCCAAGGCTACTATAAGTGCCCGCGACCTTGACTAAAGTGCTCACACATACATCTACCACGTGGCCTACATCATCGGTGGCTCAGAGGTGGTTTTACTTTATTGGGGCAGGTTACATTGGGTTGTGGGGTCTCTCTCTCTCTCTCTCTCTCAGAAAAGATGATCCGACTCCACTTCCTTTGGAGCCTCCATGAAGTTTGCCGATGTCGTTCCTTCTTCACTAGGTTTGCTGTAGCAGTCTCTCGCCATGTGTCCTGGCTTTCCACATTTGTGGCAAGTGAAGGTCCTCCCTCCTACTCTGCCTCTTCCTCGTCCTCGTCCTCGAGAGAATCCTCCTCGGGTGAAGAATGCTTTTTCTTCTCCTGCTGTTAAGTCGAGCCCTTTCTTCTCTTTGCCTCTGCTCTCTTGTTCCAGTAAGAGCTGCTTCTATCTCATGTATCTTCAATTCAGGTACATTCTTTAGTGTTGCTACAATGTTTTCATAATCTCCTTTGTCCACACTCTTCAGAAGTACAGCTAATGCTTCATCATCTTCTACCTTTTTGCCAATAGCTGCCAGCTGTTGCTTAATGCTTTTATATTTGTTCAAGTGTGTGATTAAAGGTTCACTTTCCTTCATGTCCAATTTGTAGAATTGCATTAATAGATTTATCTTGGAATTTTTTGCTTGTGTACCAAATAATTTATTGAGTTCATCCCATGCATCTTTTGCCCACTGTATCCCTGTGATATGATGAATGATTTCATCATTTAAACTGAGTGCAATAAGTCCCAATGCTTTTTCATTCCTACTCTTCCACTCATTTTCCCCTCTCTCTGGGCATTCATCTCTCCCTTCAACTAATCCCCACAGATTTTTCCTCATCAGCAAATACATGGTTTTTGTCTGCCATGTATAAAACTGTTCCCCATTAAATTTGGCTATTTTCTGTGCTGAACTCATGGTGATGTGAAGGGGGTCTTACCTCTTGATCCAAATTCAAGATTCAAGGGCAGTGTCTACCCTTTTACAACTCAATCTAGTGTTTAATAGATGATTACAACAATTTTATCAGCATAAAATCACCAAAAATTACATTAAATTAAGAGTAACCAATTTGTACGGGATGGTTGGAGTATCAAACCAACTCCGATTTGCAATCTGAAGCTTTAGGGATCTGTATCAGATACTAATGGTTAATTTGAACCCTCAATTGCACCAAAATATAGCGATTAGCACTAATTAATCACTGATTAGCAAATTAATGCTCTGGTTTGTGTGCAAAAAATAGAGTATGCGGGGAGTCCAGATCTGGTGCCTTCCACTTCAAATGATCTCAAATGCTTTCAAAGGCATCAATAGCAATGAGTCTAGTAGAGGATTAAGCCAAGAAACACAAGATTTGACCAAATATTGAAAGCTTAATCTCTGTTTTACCAAAGTCACCTGCAGATTTGATGAAGAGCTTTGATCTCAATGTAGACTTGATGAAATTGAATTCTGTCTTCACCAGCTTGTAGAGCATGCTTGAAAACCCCCGGGGCTAAGAGGAATTAGCTCAATTTGATTTGATGAGCTCAAGATCTGTAGATTACTCTCAGAAACAGGCGCCTGCAAAAATGACGATTTCTCCCAAACGCGCTGGCGGTTTGCTGCGCCGTTTTGATGAGCATGAAGAGCTTAGGGTTGGATATTATGTGCTAGAAGGGCTTGCCCTAATTTTGAGTGTGCAAGATGCTAGAGATCCTCCACTGGCTGGGGGTGAAGGGGAGAAGTGAAAACTCACTAAAAAAAATTGATTTTTTGCTAATCTTCTACTAATCCTAATTAATTAACTAATGGGCTCATAAATCTGATAGATTCTAGGCATGGCTCTGATACCATGTTGAAATTTGAGCATAATGATGAGCTATGGTGGATCAAACACTAGAATCAATATCATTAACAAAGTGATTAGCAAGTGATTAAGACATAATTAGTGGATAATTAGCAAATAGATTAATGTAGGCATGGATACTCAAAAACCAGCAAATTCTCATTAGGGCTATGTCTCAATTTATAGAGTTTACATCAAGCATCAAATCCCATTGATTTCTCTATGATTCACTCCCAGAATATCTCCACCTCTTGCCTGATTCTCTCAACCTCTTCTCTTTTCCCTAAATATCTCCCAGAATATCTCCACACTCCTAAATTCCCTCATGCTACCCATTATTCTCTCCCAGTAGATTCTTCTCACCTTTTCACAGGTTTTTTCACAATTACATCTCCTCTTTTACAGCCTCTATCCAAGAGCTTGTTCCCACACACACCCTATTCACTTGTATATTTGAACAATATTCACATGTATTCACAAACCTATGCACATGGGCACCCACATTCACATGTGCGCATGTGCATGTTCACCTGCATTCCCATCCACTCGTGCACACACTTACATTCTTGTGCATGTATGTCCACCTATACACGTGCACACCCACGTAACCACGTGCCCCCTGCACCTAATGATGTCGACCCCTTTATCACCTATCATCTTCATGTCATCCCCTTCATCCTAGTGATAGAAGGACCCATCAAAGTACAAACTATGACCTCCAAGCAAAGCCACCTCTTCCTTCCTTATTTGGTTGGTGGAGGGTTCAATTGGTTCTTCAAAAGGGTTCAATCAGCTCTTCAAAAGGGTTCTTGTCAAGCTTATGATGAAAAGCTCAACCAAAGAAGATCGTAATAGAATCCTCATGAGAATTCTTGAAGCTCTCTCAACAACCAGTTGGAACCAATTGGTCTAAATTTAAAAACAATAGATGTGGGTCACTCCATGATTCTCCACGAGCTTATACTACTACTTCGTGAGTCTCCAACCTACATAAAAGGTAGTCCACATGAAAGATAAGCCACCCTCACCTCTCTACATTAAAATAGACCAAAGGGCATGAAATACCATGTTGATATTGGCATAAAAGATTGATAGTGTCACATTGATATAATGGCATCGAATATCTCCTCCCAATGAGGAGGCACAAGCATATGCCCTTATTAATAATTTATTTTTGGGCATTAGATGACTCTTCCTATTTATCTCCCCAAAATAATGAATTAGAATGTTAAGTAAAAGATTGTGGGGTATGTAACTTTAGTATAGTCCTTGACAAATGATTCTTCACTATAGGACATTGAATGATTCTTCCTATTCCTCTCCCCAAAAGAATGGATTAGAATGTGCAAGTAAAAGTTTGATGGGGTATGCAACTTCCCCATAGTCCTCGATAAAATGCACATACTAGTTGATTTTCCCATGTGATGGTGGTGGGTGAAGTCAATGCACAAGAATAGCTCCAACATTTCACTAGAAATTAAGCAAGATCATTTTTCCCAAAGACCTCCTTACTATTGTGATGGTGGTGGGTGAAGTCAATGCACAAGAATAGCTCCAACATTTCACTACAAATTAAGCAAGATTTCTCAACAACCAATTGGAACCAGTTGGCTACCTTCCCAATCACATTAGGTGCTTGCATTGGCTTCACCCAATTCCAGCTTCTTGCTCAATGGAATCCCAAAATAAAGCTTCTCTCTTGAGAATATCGATAAAACGTGTTGCTAATTGAGGCATAGTGCTCCATAAATCTCTATAGAAAGAAGATTATCCCAAAAACCCTCTTAGTGCTCTATGAATCTCCTATAGAAAGAAGATAATCCCAAAAACCCTCTTAGTTGAGTAGAGTTTCTTAGTGTTGGCCAATATTTGACACGTGCCACTTTCTTTGGATCCACTCTTATGCCATTCTCTCCTACCAACAAATGCCCAAATTGCTCCACTTCATTAACCATGAATGTGTATTTACTCTCTTTTACAAAAGGCTTGTGCTTTCCCTTCAAACAATTGCTTCATATGAAACAAATGCTCCTCCTTGCTCTTGCTATATATCAATATATCATCAAGGAAACTTAGCACAAACTTGAATAGAAAAGGAGTCAATACCTTATTCATTAGCTTGGAAAGCGGCCGATGCATTTGTAAGACCAAAGGGCATGACCATAAAGTGAAAAAACCCCCTTTCATTCCTAAATGCAATCTTCTCTTTATCACCCTCCTTCATCCTTATTTGATGATATCCTGATCTCAAATCAATCTTAGTGAAGAATTTTTCTCCCTTAAGCTCATCTAAGAGATCATCAATATGAGGAGTAGGGTACCCATTCTTGATGGTGACCTTATTCAAGTCACGATGATTAATGCACATGCAAAAGGACCCACCTTTCTTCTTCACCAATAAAACGGGAGAAGCAAACAGAGATTGTGAGGATTGAATAAGACCCATGGAGATTAAGTCTTGCACTTACTTTTCCACTTCCTCTCTTTCCATCTTAGACAATAAATAGGGAGGCTTGTTGATAACCTTTGCATTTGGTTCAAGTACAATGGAATGATCAATTTCCCTCTTGGGGGAGGCAAACTCTTTGGCACTTGAAAAATGTCTTCAAACTTCTTAAGAAGGGCTACCATGTCTTTGTCCATGTGCTATCCACTACTTCCCTTCCCTTCTTGGTGGGCAAGATGCAAAACACATAGATAGTGCCAAGAGCCTTGAGTTCCATTTTTAGCTTTGGAGTGATCAAAGAGACCTCTTTCAAATGATTTTCGGGCGGCAAGTATTAATAACTTGTTGTCGATGATGTTCAAAGCTCATAATCCCTTGTTGAAGATTCATATGAAAGTCACCGAGTGATCACCCCCCAATATTATGTTAATAGGAACCATGTCCATACCACCAAATGACCTTCCCAAGTTACCAATTGATCATAGGGTACTTGGGCTCTTGCAACCCGCCATTAGCTCTTGAGATATAGAGCATACACAAGTTGAAAATTTAAAAATTCTAGAATTTCAAGATATCATGTCATCCACAATGTGCCCATCATTCCCACACCATCAGGGTCAAATGGAAATTCATCACTCTCTTTTATGAAAGAATGGTCCTCATGTGACTCTTCATATTATGTTTCTTCATGGCAATCCTCAAATCTCTTCACCCTCATGGGAATCTTTGGTTTCCTCTCCTTCATCCATGAGAATCATAATGGCCCACAACCTTCTTAGTTTTGCATACATGTCTAGGTGACCACATCTCTTTGAACTGAAAACATAAGACTCTTCATATTATGTTTCTTCATGGCAATCCTCAAATCTCTTCACCCTCATGGGAATCTTTGGTTTCCTCTCCTTCATCCATGAGAATCATAATGGCCCACAACCTTCTTAGTTTTGCATACATGTCTAGGTGACCACATCTCTTTGAACTGAAAACATAAGCCTTTACTTCTTAACTCTTCAATCTTTGGATCATCCATTATTTGGGTCTTTTGTTGAAGGTTTGAGGAGGCTTTTTGTTAAAATTATTCCCCTTACATCAAAATGAGCTAGAATCCACTCTTGGGCTGTTCACCCGACACGAGCTTGCCAAAGTGAAGAAAGTGACTTCTCATTTTAAAGGAAGAGCTAGATCTTGGTGGTTGAAAGAAATGCACAACTATAATTGGGATTAGCAAAATTTGGCATGTGATGTTATGCAATACTTTCTGATCACCCAAGAAAAAGTGCTTTAGAGATCGATGCATGGTATTCTCATATGAGGACTCTCTATCTAGCTATATAGAAAGATATTGGTACCTTTTCTTCTTCATTCCCAACACCAAAGAGAAGGAAAGTTTAGATGGTTTTGTGCAAAGATTAGACAGAGTTTTCATGCAAGTATCTCAAAGTATTTGCAAATTGATGAGGATTTTGGTTTAGATGAGATCATGGTGTTGATGGGACTTTCTAGTGCCACTTGATGAGAATCCAATGAAGCTCCATTGTTGGGGCAAAACTCTACTTCTCGAGGCGCTCGCTTGGCAGATCTCCACTCACAGTCGCGGGCTTTGGGCCAAATGGCGGCTACCAACATGTCCTCTTGGGTACCCACTCCTTATTTTCAAGGTCCTCCCTAAAGGGTTGTTGGGGTTGAGGTCTAGGGGGTGGCCTTCATCTTCACGAGCGAGGTTTTGGATCTTCATAATGGTTTGAGGGGGTGGCCGATGCAAGCAAGGCGAGAGGCTTGCCTAGTGTTAGATGTTATCATCACGGTGGTGATTTTTTTACGTGGAAGATGTCTCAGCTTGGGATGTTAATAGGTTTGGGGTTCCCTCATTCACCAGGGGTATGATAACCATTCCAAAGGGGACGATGCAATCTGTGGCCACAATCCAACCCCTTCTGAGAATGATGCTCTCTTTCAATTTACGTGCGGGGGTCACATAAAACTTTCACAACATAGGTTTATATCCAATTAGAAACATAGGTTATAGATTGGGAATTGTTTATCGTAATAATGGTTGCTAAGGGATGATGTGAGGTGGGTGGTCTGATGAGGTCCATGTCTCCCATGACAACATGTTGTGGCTAACCGATGTCAACCAAGGCAGGCCATGCAAATAGGTGGTAACTCAAGGTGAGCTGATTGATTCCACCACTGGTTCTGTCTCAAATACATCGAGCATGAACATGGATGTGATTTTTGTAAGTGGAGACTCTCTTAGCTTGGGATGTTGATAGGTTTGGGGCACCAAGGGTATGATAACCATTCCAAAGGGGAGCTCGATCATTGTAGTAATTTTTTGTAGCGATGATGCCGATGCAATCTGTGGTCGCAATCTAGCCCCTTTCGAGGATGATGGAGGATGATGCTCTCTTTTGATGTTACCTAATCGATAGTTGTAGATTAGGAATTGTTTACCACTAGAGTAATGGTTGCTACATATGGTGTGAGGGGTTGGTGGCCTAATGTGAGGTCTACGTCTCCCATGACAACACGTTGTGGCTAACCGATGTCAACCAATGCACACTATGCAACTAGGTGGTCTTGTGGGGAAACTCTAACTCAAGGCAAGACGATTCCACTATTGATCCTAGCTTGAATACATCAAGCATGAACAGGGATGTGATTCTGATGGTGATCCTGCCTCGAATACATCAAGCATGAACAGGGGTGTGATTTCAGCACCATCCAATCGTGAAAACCTTGTCCCACCACAATACATCAAGCATGAATAGGGATGTGATTTTGACACCATCCAATCATGCAAACCTTGCCGCAAGCTTCTGTGTAAGAGTGTCCATGGTTGCAAGAACGTGAATCTAGTCCTCAGAGTCGATAGGCTCTGGGAGGGTCTCATATTCTTGGTCCTCATCTTCACCATCCAACATCAAAAAGATGGAGAGGTGGTGACATAAGAGAAATAAGAGTATGCAAGAGAATGAGAGCCTCATGTAAGAGTGCCTCTATATCTCTTCGCAGTCCAAATACAATCACATAATATGGTTATTCATTTTTATATATATAATTAATTTGGTTTTAGTGATCGTATAAGAAGGTTTACAATGCCTTGTGATCCGAGGGAAGGCACTTTCTCACTCAACATATAGATACAAAGAGAAATACTCAAGATAATTATGGCAAGAGAGTGGAGAATTTCTTGATGATTGTCCGTGAAAATGCATCCAAACGGATTTATGGTGGCGATTGACTCGACAAAGTTTTTGAGTAAGAGAGTGGAGCAATGTTTGATTATTGTCCATTAAAAAGCATCCAAATGGATTTATGGTGGAGATTGACTCTACAAAGTTTTAGCGATTAGAGAGAGACATGTTTGTGCTACCTCAACATTATGAACAAGTAAAATCTAACCATAAATATTTATTCAAGACTTTATTATATATTTTCTTGTGTATGTTTAATAAACATTTATTGGTGGTGGCGAGAATGCCTCGCAAGACCCATGGCATGTTTCTTCCCTATTTTGAGGTTTATTTTGAAGGATTGGTTACCCTTGCATAGATAAATATGGCTACTTTCCCAATCATGAGCCTTGCGTCTCTCATGTAGGGCCTTCCGAGAATCATGGTGTATGACCCTATTCTCTGAAAATCCATCACCACCATGAATGTGTGGTGGAAGCTTAGCCCAAAGGTCTTAATCTTTGCACTTGCAAGATGCCTAAGGATTCAGCTATGTTGCCATCGACGAGCTTGACTATGAGGCTTATGCCTACGAGTGACAGACTTCCCTCGGCCTCCCAAAAATCCTTGTTGATTATGTTGACACCAACACCACCATTAAAGATTGTAGAGACTGTAGTTCCCCAGCTTGTTCATGGGCACTTTTTGCTATCCTTTTATCTTGGGTATGGAAGGAGAGTGCTTAATGTGGCATGGCTCATCCTCCTCTTGAGATTCTAGTTTAGTTGTGTGGGCTCTTAAATTTCAATTCATCTAATCTCTCTAAATTTGAGAATTTCTATCCAAAAGAGAACTTATCGAGACTTAGACTTTTAAGGATACAAAGGTTATGAGACATGCTATGTCCATCGTTGATATTTGTTGAGGCTCCCTTATTGGTTCAATAAAACTGGCTCTAGGATGGGGTCAATATCTCTCGACCACTTACTCAAGAGCTAGCTCTAGTTCAACATAACCTTCCTTACAAGTTCTTGGGCTTGTTTCATTCTCTCTTTCTCCAATACAGGTTGGGGTAGTCCTTGAGTTTCTTTGGAAGTTTTGTGTAATCAATGAATGGGTTTCTTTTCTTTGGGAAGAGCTAGTTTGAACAGGAGATTTCTCATTGTCTCTCGCGAGGGAGGCAGCTTTCAAAGCTATCGTCCAAAATATTTCCAATGGTCTCGACATTGTTACCCTTGAAAACTGATCATGTGTTGCATTTTCACATTCTCTTCCAGGTATTCTTCTTCTAGACCTCTGCCTTTTTGGAGGCTACGCAGCCTATGGGACTTGCACCTCTAGCTTTTGGGCTAGTGGCTTTGAGGTCAAAGCTTGAGCATTCTGCTTCTTCATTACCTCAGATGAATCCTTGGCGTCTGCCCTCAACTTGGTCTAGAGCCTTGTGATAGCAATAAAAAGGGAATGTATGAATAAGTCCTCCTTGTACACTTAACAAGTTAAGGCTCATCAAAGTGGCTGATGCTCCTGCCCCACAGGGGTGATTGGCACTCAGTTGTTGGGACAATTCTTGAAAGCATGTTCAAATCCACACTTTTAACGTTTGCCTCCATATGGAATGGCATTTAGATTTGGCACTGGGTTTCAAGGATGGAGTTGGGACACTAGGCGCAATGGTTCTATGAGGACACTTGGTAACACAGGGCTGACCCTTACATTGAAAACATTGCATCAGTGACCTGTGTACCATATTGTTTAGGTCTCTCGCTCTTTGTTACTTCATGTCTTCGAACAGAGAGGTATAGTCTATGACTGGAGACTATTTTGGATATCCATATGAATTGTATTTGTTATTTGACTCATAGCTCTCATGTTCTGGACTCTCTGAATCCGTTGATGGCAAAGTCACCTAATACTATTGCACTGGTGTGGTTACAAGAGGAACTTGTTGGGAAAGTAATACCAGAGGTGGATTATGCACAAGATGAGAAGCATTTGGTATGGGCGACAGTGTATAGGTGGTGGTGTCGAGTTTCCTTTGGTACCAACAGTGGGTTGTATCATGGTTCCTGTGGCAATGGCAATGAGCACAATATCATTGTTATCTAGGCTTGAGCATTAGACACTCTGTATTTACATGATTTCGGTTTTAAAAAAATACACACTAAATAAACCATATCTCTTTGTGCAAACAAATGTAGTGTCATGCTTGAGGCGCTGGCTAGGGTTGACTTTGAGTTTGCCCTACCACTGCTAGCCTAAATGGTTGAGCAAATGTATGCCAACTCGTCCATACTCATGTCCTTAACTAAGACTCTAGCTAGTGCTCATAGAATACCCTTGGCCAATGATGAGGGTTTGGATGATGCATCCCCTATCTTTTGGTTTGGGTGGATGACTTCTACATCCTTGTCTTGTAGGTTACCAAGTAAATTGCCTCGCGGTAGCAATCATCGAATATATAGTGCGAGATGGTCGTGAATCTTGGTGCTCTTAAAGACCGATCACATAAATCGATAGATAAATGATAAGCCATCTAATCTTTTGCAGGTGCTTCATCTCATGTGGAGATACTTGGTCTTAACAATGTAATCCCACATGGTTTCTCCCTCCTCCTCCACTTCATGTGGCCTGTTGGAGATGGTGACTAGCAAGAGGAGAGATGATGCTCAAAGAAAAAACAAATAAGTATAGATGATCAGACCATGCTTATACAGCCACAATTCAAGAAAAAAATACAACATGAATATTAGTGCACAGATTGCAACTGTAATAGCGAGATCTTAGGCAAGCAACATCATAGTTTAGAACACAACAATGATGATTCTTGCAAACAACATAGCTCAAAAAATGCAAGTAAACCCTAAACTACAAAAAAAAAAGCATTTAGAAGCATATGAACATGCTGAACATGCTATGATACCATGTTGGTACCCACAAGTCTAGAGCTCAAGCTACGGAGAGTGGAAGATTTCCATGATGTGAGTGTAGGAGGAGATGAGGGTTCTAGGAGAGAGAGGAATATCAATTCATGACAATGAAGAGAGAGAGAGAGAGAGATCAAGCCTCATCTTTTGGCTTAGACCTTTTAATAAGCACTGTTTACACCTCTAGAGGGCGTTCACACCAACTAACTCCAAAATTCGAATACCATCTACATATGGTGAACCCGAGGGTTCTCGATGAAATGAAACCTGTGGGGGTTTCAGTTGGTAGCAGAAGCTAGACAATTGCTAGCGGCGGCGGATTGACGTGGCCGCAGTCATTCGACCTCCCCATGCTATCTGAGTGGATGCACCTCACCTTACCCTTCCACTGGGCTTCTGGGGACTGGACCAATGTGATCTCGCCTTGACGTTGGCGGTCTGGCTTATGGAGAAGAGACCAAGATCTATATGGCAAACATTACCAATTGTAATTAAAACATCTATATGGCAAACATTACCAATTGTAATTAAAACATCTATATGGCAAACATTACCAATTGTAATTAAAACATCTATATGGTAACCATTACCATTTTCTTTTTTTTCCTAAAGAAAGGAAGGCATGTGAGAGCCTTATTGAGGCTCTCACATGCCTTTGTTTCTTCAAGAAAAAAGCAAATGTTCCAACCTTAGAGATTTTTAAAAATAATTAACTAACTAGAATCAATCTTGACACAATTAGAAACCAAATAATGGGAGCAAATAACAAATATCCATATGGGTTACTCTCACTCTATTTCGAGTTAGTTGTACTTAAGGCTAGAAATCCTAGGACTTAGTTCTCCCTCACAAGCCTTTCCTCATCGTTCTATAAATAAGGTCAACAGGTTCTTGGATCCTAGAATGCTAACTAAAGACAATCCTTTTACCTTAAACATCATCTTTCTTAAACTTAACCTTTACAACACTTCTCTTGTCCACTTCATATTATCATAGAATCTCCCTCCATCTTTCTTAACACACAGATTAACCTAAAACCCCTCTTCTTCATCATAGACAAATTCGCCTCACATTTTGTCTACAAGAAAGAAACACCTTTCTATATATAAATTTCAGAGTGTCAATCCACTTTTGGATGATGAAAACTAAATGGTCCTTTAGTGTTATCAATTAAGCAAATAATGCACTCTATTGTCTCATTGTGGGACAATGGAGAACACACATGTTTTTTAATGTCATTTCTACTCTTTACATTAATTAAGGTTTTTTATACCTATCCAAACCTTGGTTAACTCTATAATAACTAAAGTGTTCTACTCTTACATGTTTGGCAACCTTCTTTATAAATGACATGTGAGGCATCCCGTTTTTTACTTCTTCATGGAGTCATAAGTATTCTCCACTTTTTAGCTACTATGATGTAGTTGTATTTAAAAAAACTCCAAGTTCATTTTGGGAAAACCTAGTACTTTTGTACTTGTAAAATAAATTTTATTTTGTGCACTATACATGTGAAAGGAGATTGCAAATATAGTTTTTCTTTTCAAAAAGTTATAAAAAATGTGGTCTAAATTCAATTATAATTGTAACCCAAACTTTGACTAAGTTTTGTAAAGGAATTCGGATTTGATTTTTATGCAGCTTACAATTTTCAATCTAAATACACATAGATTGGAAATGCTTAGAATCGGTATGTCAAAAAATGGAATGATCATTTAGCTTGTCTTATGTCGTGGGCTATATAGAGCTAATAGAGTGGTGTTTACAACGGTATAAGTGATTAGATGGTGCATGATTATTGATGACCCCTCAAGTAGCTAGAAAGAGAAAACGAGCCCAACCAGAACTTTGAAATGAAAAAACATAGCATGGGCGGCCTTGTTGTTGGTTGCGCTCTACTGTGTGCTTTTCCCTTATCTATTATATGTATCTATTCTTCATTAAGATTATGATGTGCATATTAATTAACACCATTATCGTGATGTTAATTAATATATATACTAAGGTTACAAAAGTATTTCATAAAGAATTAAAGTCACCAATGTATAGAAGTACAAAAACTTTTTGATGTAATTTCGAGATTAAAAAACTTTATGCTCACATTAAAAAAGTGCATACTCACATGTACCCACTGTAGCAAACATGATGGAGTTGATTTAAAAAAGGAATTTACAAACAAATATCCACTTGGAAGATAAATCCCACAAATGACAAAACTCATATTTACATCGGAAATCATTTTGCAAACCGTAAGTTTATAAAAAACAAGCATCTTGTGTTGTGAACCCAAAATTTCTATTGCGAGTATTAGGCGACAGAGGTATGAAGTCCTTGCCATTGTAGATTGTTTCTTTGAACCTTGTTGTTTTCTGTTGCACAGAAAAGTACATATTACTAAAGTCTTCTTCTTCATTTTGTTCCTCGACATCGACTACCACTGGATTCTGGCGACTGCTTCCTTCTTCACAATCTTCATTTCCACGATCATTTGTCGGGTTGTTGTCTTCTCTATTTTCTACAAAGAAATATCTAGTGTGTCCATGTAGAAGATCGTCTCTATTTTCATCACCTTCCATATGGCAGCTGCTCTTCGTCTATTCATACAATTGCTTGTTTTAGGTATTATCCAAGATGCTGCTGGATAATACTTTCCAGTTTGTACCATCCAAAGGAGAGTGTTCTCCAATGCAGAACCTATCTTGTTTAGAATAAATTCTCCATAAAAACATAGGCTCTCTCAAAAAGATTGATCGGTGACAAGCATCTTGTTTTTCAGGTCTCTTTGGCCATATAAAGCATATAGTTGTCGTCCACGTGTTAGCTCTTCACTTGACGCATTGTGGTAGAAGAATCTAAAGTGAGCTTTGTGTAAATCTTTCATACAATAACCTAACATACCCTCAAAAGTGTGCAGCAAACCTCTGCACATTACTAATCCTCCTGGCTTCATCCAATCACATTGCATGTATCTTTTAATAAGCTTCCCGACACTTATCAAAGATGGTGCCATGATTAAAACCTTCATTTGGAAATGAAGATGATTTAGCGTCCCACCTTTTTCAAGTGAAAACATCCCTTTGATGCACTCCATGCAGATAAACTCTTCTAATGGTTCCCAAAATGACAAATTCATGTCACCATTTCCAACCCCTATAGCGTCACAGAAGCCTTAATGAGCTTTGTTTTTGGAGGAGGACGAAAGTTAGGGAACTTGCTGACAGATGGATCTGATTGCTGTTTCTTTCCTTTGCCATCAACAGTTTCAGATTTTTCTAAGGAAAATTTGCGGATCGATAAAATTACTAAAGAAACTTGAAATTTATTTGTACAAAAAACCTTTCAAATGTTATTGTGTGCAAAAAAATGGATGAACCATAACAATAGAAAAACTAGATGAAATTTATTTGTACAAAAAAATATCAAATGTCCTTGTGTGCAAAAAAATGGATGAACCATAACAATGGAAAAACAATTTTGAATCGTTATTCTATGCCATTGAAACAAAAATAGCTAGAGAATTTAAATTTAAAAAATAATTCACTGGATTGGAAAGAAGTTTGAAAAATAAATTCACTGGTTTGGAAAGAAGTTTTGCTTATCATGAAAATACTAGAAATCTTCTTTCGACCAAAAAAAAAGATGCAACATAACAATCCATGCGATTGAAACGAAAATAGTTTGTCAATTTTATCAAAAAATAAAATCACTGAACTATTAAAAAAATTCCTCCTCATGCAACTAAACGAAACATGCACATGAAGAAAGCAAACATTTGTAGATTTCCGTTTGCTTATTTTTTAAAAGCCCGAAACTAAGGACAAGGTCCAAAAAAGGAGCACGCGAATTATTTAGCATATGTTTATAGAGTCAAAGAAGCCGGATTTAGAGTAGCAACACGAAATATATGTACTATATAGCCAAACTATATTATTTTAGACTAACCAACTCGGTTCATGTCTATTGCATGCAAGTGACCTGGACAATGTCAAGATAGGAAGCCGGATTTAGAGTAGCACACGAAATATATGTACTATATAGCCAAACTATATTATTTTAGACTAACCAACTCGGTTCATGTCTATTGCATGCAAGTGACCTGGACAATGTCAAGATAGAGTTATCCTTCAACTGCGAATCAAATACCAAAAAATATAAATTAAAAGTGTACATAACGTGGAAGTAAAATTAATGCAATGATGCACATAATTTAAAGCGAATAAAAAACCAAAAAATAATATATAGCAAAGATTTTAAAAAGACGACGTTGTACCTCTAAATCTTGCTAGCCTCTTCAACGACACAACATTGTGAACTGATCCACGCCTTTCAAGAGCCTCAGTCACTATACGTGCAGGGACTCAATTATAATTTGCTACTTCCCATCTAGGAACAGTAGCAGCTATATGTTCTTCGTTGCAGAAAAAGGATCCTTGCACACGAGGAGGAGCTGAATTTGTAATATTGGGAGGACTAAATGTTTGGGAGCCATGGTGAAAATGACAACATATTTATAGGCGAGGCCAACCGTCCCATGGTAGAAACGTGGAACAACAGCAAGCCATCGCGTCTCAAGCATGCAAAAGGCACAGAACCTTCATACCGACAGCACATGCTGGATCAACTGCACGATTGTAATTATTTACAGTGCATGGCCAACGAAGAGAACAACCATCTAGAAGAAACGAAATCATAAAACATCCACCAGAACGAGAGCAGAGACAACAGACGTCGCCCACAAATCCACGCATGCATGTTCCAAAGGCGGTCTTCATGCAGAAGAAGCAAAAAAAGGCAAAAAAAAAAAAAGAAGAAATAAAACATCCAGAATGAGAGTAGAGAAAACAGACATCGACCACAACCCCAGCATGCATGTTCCAAAGCCGTCTTCGTGCAGAAGAAGCCAAAAAAAAAAGAAGCATCCCTCTACCAGAAGAAGACGAAAAGAAGGGACAAAATCCGAATGCAAAAAAAGCGCAATAAAAACCAAAGGAAAAGTTGAAATGAAAGGTGCAAAACATTGGAACCCATGCCGCATGTAAAAAAAAAATTGCATGATCACCACCCGTTCGAAATTAGTAAATCTAGAAAAATAATTTGGGGTCCTTATGCCATACCATTGAAACAAAAATAGCTGGAGAATTTAAATTTAAAAAATAATTCACTGGATTGGAAAGAAGTTTGAAAAATAAATTCATTGGGTTGGAAAGAAGTTCTGCATATCATGAAAATACTAGAAACCTTCTGTCGGCAAGAAAAAAAGATGCAAACATAACAATCCATGCGATTGAAACGAAAACAATTTGTCAATTTTACCAAAAAATAAAATCACTTAACTCTTTTTTTTCCCCCTTCTCATGCAACTAAACGAAACGTGCACATGAGGAAAGCAAAAGTTTGTACTTCTGCTAGGCATGAAAACAAACGGAAGCTCGATTCCCGCTTGCTTATTTTTAAAAAGCCTGAAACGAAGGACAAGGTCCAAAAAGGAACATGCGAATTATTTATCATTTCTTCATCTTTTATCCACCTTATCTCTCTCTTGCAACTCTCACACACTCTATAGCCATCTCAAATCATGCATTTTTATGCAGTCAAAGGAAGTCGGATTCACAGTAGCATGCGAAACTGTATTATTTTAGACCAACCAACTCGGTTCATGTCTATTGCATGAACAAGTGATCTGGACGGTGTCAAGATAGCATTATCCTTCAACTACAAATCAAATACAGAAAAAAAAATTAAAAGCGTTAACTACATAACATGGAAGTAAAATTAACGTAGTGATGCACATAATTTAAAGCGAATAAAAAACCAAAAAATAATTTAACGCAGTGATGCACATAATTTAAAGCGAATAAAAAACCAAAAAATAATATATAGCAAAGACCAAAAAAATGAAGTTGTACCTCTGGATCTTGCCAACCTCTTCAACGACGCAACATTGCGAACTAATCCATGCCCTTCAAGAGAAGTCACTATACGTGCAAGGACTGAATTATAATTCGCTACTTCCTGTCTAGGAACACTAGCAGTTGTATGCTCTTCTTCATTGCAGAAAAAGGACCCTTGCACACGAGGAGGGCTGAACGTTTAGGAGCCATGGTGAAAACGATACAAACAACAACAACAACATATTTATAGGCGAGGCCAACCATCCCATGGCGGAAACGTGGAACAACAGCAAGCCATCGCTTGTCAAGCATGCAAAGCTTTCGAGAAGCCACTGAGAAGCACCAAAAGCAACAAACCTTCATACCAACATCGCATGCTAAATCAACTGCATAACTGTAATTATTTACAGTGCATGGCCAATGAAGAGAACAACCATCTAGAAGAAATGAAATCATAAAACATCCAAAAGAACGAGAGCAGAAACAACAGACATCGCCCACAAATCCACACATGCATGTTCCAGAGGCGAACTTCGTGTAGAAGAAGCTGAAAAAAAGGCAAGAAAAAAAGAAATAAAACATCTAGAACGAGAGTAGAGAAAACAGACATCGGCCACAAACCCAGCATGCATGTTCCAGACGCCATCTTCGTGCAAAAGAAGCCGAAAAAGGCCCAAAAAAAAAAAAGAAGCATCCCTCGACCAAAAGAAGGCGAAAAGAAGGGACAAAATTTGATTATGAAAAAAGGGCAATAAAAACCAAAAGAAAACTTTGAAATGAAAGGTGCAAACATTGGAACCCATCCCACATGTTAAAAAAAATTGCATGATCACCACCCATTGGAAATTAATAAATCTAGAAAAACAATTTCGCGTCCTTATTCTTCATTTTCACTATTCCTATCCCTTACCTAGCCGCGGGTCATTACTAGTTAATCTATTAATCTAGGAGGGGGAGTTCTTTGCGAACTACTACGTGGCAGCTCTCAATCGTACCACGTGGCAGCCCCACTCCCAAAGGGGCTCACGCCCGTCTCTGAACTTGTGTCTCATTGATCACCTGGATCGTATGGAGCTTCTCTCCTGAGAGTGATGGAAACGCTAAATTCGAGACGGCTACCTGCAAGGTAACATAAAAGGGCCCAAAATGAAAGGTAGGATAACTTTTTTTTTCAAATCTGGATTCCGCGACAGTAGGTCCTTGCTTCGAACTTTACATCCCTCTTCCTTTCTTGCTTGCTATGTTTCATATTTCATAGTAAACTACTTACGATGGTGCACAGATTGAAATCAAGGTCTCAAGTACCTCTCTCTTCTTACTTGTATGTCAATATGGACCAATGTAGGTGGTCTTGCAATTCTCCATTTGGCAGAAGGAAATTGGAATTGTGGCTGATGTCGAGGAATTGAAGGCGGGTGAGGCTCGTGAAGGACGGGGGAAGCTCACCGCTGAAGTTGTTGTTGGGGAAGTTACAGGCTGGCAAGCTGCTGGATGGCGTCGAGGATGGTGGCAGAAAGGTTGGGGTTGGAGAGGTCAATGGTCCACGCCAAGAGCAGGAGGAGCTGCCAGTGCCGGTGTTGTCCATCAAAGTGTGCCAGTCGTTGAGGTTTCTATTGGGGTCATCAAGCCTGCCTTTGATTGTGAGGAGGGTGTTGATGTCTTGAGGGTTGTCTGCTAACAGCAGACATGATGAGAAAAACGCTTAGAAACGCTCCTAAAGCTGCCATTTCATGGTGCCTACGCTGCTATTTCTCAATGCCTATGATCAAATTGCGATGATACAGATGCAGATACTAAGAGGCTAGCTAGCAAAGCTACCTCTTATGGCACCAAGCTAGAATTACAACTCCCTTACGCCCCACCTCGCTAAACGTACCACCCAAAGCCCATACCTTCCCTCTCCTCTCCCCCACAGAACCTTCTTGATTGCAACCTGACAAAGCCCCACACTTCCTTAAATCCCCCCATGACACACCACTTTTTCAAAAGGAGTCAGCATTCACTTTCACCCGGGTCAAAACCATTTCTATCCATAGTAGTGCGATCCTTCCATTCCACTCACAGTCCTCACTCAACCAGCCAGCGGAGCCTGGACTTATAAGCAGTGTCTGCAGACGGTGTGGGCGCTTCAGATATTTACATTCGCTGAGAGTCTGCGTCACTAACTGAAAAAGCCTACACTTCGCAGCAATCAGGGGCTGGGAGGGGGCCAGCCCAGCTAAAACAGAGGCTCTGAATTCTGAAGACGCCTATCATACGCTGCATCACATATATGGGCACCCATGCAAGCCTGAGCATTGTTCACACTAGTATTGCACCCGCGCATTGCTGCGGCCGACCAAGGTTCCAAAAAAGAACTATTCCCTCTCTACAACCATCTCTCTCTCTCTCTCTCTCTCACACACACACACATGCACATGCACATGACCCTCTCCCTCTCTCTGTCACGTACACACACTCTCAAATGTTGAAACTCTCGCCCTCTCTCTCACATGCACACACATATACACACCTGCTCTCT
>NC_141083.1:4989665-5397165 GCF_041138505.1 Cibotium barometz | reverse complement strand
AGCATAGAGGGGTTGCCATGGAAGGTGTGTGGACATACACATTGCATAAAATAAAGCATATGAATTAAGTTACATATATGCTTATCACTGAATGTACTCTTGCAAGTGAGGTTGAGCTCATGGATGGGGTTGTCCAAGTAGATAAGGACATGGCCAGGGGAAGGGCTGATTCATTCACAGACCAGGAGGGGTCACGGGCTGAAGTGTTGCGGGTTCAATACATTACTCAAAGCCAAGGAGCGCGGACAGTGTCTTATGCTTTGACATACCATAGGGGGACAAAGAAGCATGGTGGGGAAGAGCTTGATAGCCCATATTGAGGCATCTTAGTAGGCTTTGTAAATGCATAACTTCAATATATATGAAAATGTAGTATGTGTCAAGTATGTCACTTGAATTTTGTATACCTCTTTGACAAATATAATATAATTGTGGTGTTGGCTTTTGCATGATCAAATCTCGCTTTGTTATGTTATTCCACTGCATGTATGGATGTTTAAATCATGTGACTTGAGGCTTTTGCATGATCAAATCTCGCTTTGTTATGTTATTCCACTGCATGTATGGATGTTTAAATCATGTGACTTGAGGCTTTTAATGTGATTGGAGGCTTTTAATCTCTAATTCATATGCTTAAATCATGTGACTTGTAATATAATTTCCAACAAGCAATATCAAATGATAACCAAGCTGTTGTAAAAGAAAAAACAAACACAATCTCTCTCTATCTCTCTCACACATTCAATATATGAATGTCCCTTCCATTCAATAGTTTTTTGGAAAGTGTTTATGCATTTGCTCACAAAGAAATTACATTGCTGCAGTCAACAATACAATTATGGATGTGAACTCATAGATGTTCGCGTCTCAAGAATAAACACAAATAAGTTGTTGCTGCCAAAGGAGTACACATCTTGACTACTCTCCGGACCCATCCTTCTTTGCATTATTATCTAATTTAGCCTGCATGGTGATCTTTTTCCTCGACTTGGGTTTTGGAAAAGCCTCCAAATGGGTGCTCGTAGCCTTTCCTCTTTTCTTAGACAAGGCTTGCATACCTCCGATGAATGGCTTTACACGTTGTAGAGAGTTGCCAAACCCATCATCAATTGGTAAAGCTTTATGAAAAGCTCAAACTTTTCACGAGGAAGAGCCTTCGTGAATAAATCTGCCATGTTGTCATGTGTAGGCACATAGACCAAGCTGATCTTTGCCACCGAGAGTCTTTCCCTGACAAAGTGGTAATGCACCTCATTGTGTTCCTCGCAACTGGATGTGCAGCCATATTTGATCTCCCTGCCTTCATTTCTTGCACAGAAGTGAGCATTTGCAAGGCCATCCTTTTTGCATGTGTAAGCAAGGCAATATCACTCCCTATTTCCAAACATTCACATGTGAGTTTCATATATCTCCCACCATTGAAGCGAACAAGAACACAACAAGATAATTTGAGTGGGTTGCACCATTATTAGTGGGTCATCTTGCCTATCTTCCATCAGTGTGGACTATTGGTCTGTATATCTCTCGTCTCCATTCAGTGTATTTGAAGACAATGGAGGCATAACACTCTTAGCATGCAAAGTGTTTCCATGGCCTACACATAGCATAGTTTTAAAGAAAAATATTTACAACAAAGGATTGAATCACATATATGAGAAGATAATGACATGCATACTAGTATTGTCCCCAAAGTTATCATTATACATATCCATAGTCCTTAAAATGAGGTTATCTGTGTGGATCCCATTAACCATCATCACCTTCACTCGATGCTTGCAAAGGTTTCCTCTCATTGCCCAGTCACAATCAGCATTTTGCACTTTGTACCACTGCTTTTCTCTCTGCTTTGGCTTTTGACTTGCATTTATGTTCTCTTCATCGAGAAACCTCACATGATGGTCAGGAATGGCTTTGGCACGTGTGACTGAGTTCATCACAACATTAAGTATATTGAAATTCTTTTTAAATCCAGCCTCCTTAAGCATGTCTTGGTACCAATAATATGAGTGACATGCACACATGAGCTTTTGTATAAGCCAATCAATTTGGTGACCATGAATTGTTCGACGTCCAGACAAGAATCGGCTCTTCAAGATGCCATGGTATGATTCAATGCTCCCATTTGTTTCTTGGTTTGCATGAGGCAACAATCTCGATGCACGGATCCACATGCCTAAAATAACATATTGTTTATGCATCATAAAATTATAGCATATCATATAATCAAGCTAAAATTTAAACCAAAGCAAAAAGACATAACATACCGATTCGTGGAAGCCATTGATCCTTGAAGTACTATATCAATGATGCTTGGACATGGTATGTCTGCACAAATGTTTCTACCAGATTGGTTGCTTCTTCTTCCTTGTCATGGGAGCTCTTGCATGGCTTGCCACGCATATTCATAATATGCCCCAAAGCTATGAACATGTTGCTCGAATGGAAGCATCAGGTACTTTTTTTATTAAGTTCTTAAGCCATCATCTTCGGACATGGCAAAGGCATAAATAGATAGAGACTCCAAACACTTCCCTACATAGCATAAAGACATGAATGGTTATAGTTAACACATCGATATTTTAATGTTTTACTCATTATTAAATGTGGGAAATACAAACTTACTGTAAAGCTTGAATTTCTACTTCCGCATCGTCAACCATAAAAGCATTTGCTTCCCATGATCTATTAAAGTCCAGAATGCGATTTCTAAGCGTGGTGGAACACCATTCCGAAAAGCATCAAAGACTAAGATGGTGTAGAG
Organism: Cibotium barometz; assembly: GCF_041138505.1. Classification (NCBI taxonomy): domain Eukaryota; kingdom Viridiplantae; phylum Streptophyta; class Polypodiopsida; order Cyatheales; family Cibotiaceae; genus Cibotium; species Cibotium barometz. The sequence continues at coordinate 5,394,404 of NC_141083.1, read as the reverse complement.
ATGAAACTACATGGAAATTTAGTACACTAAGTTTGGAAACGGAGTGCAAAGAAGAGTAATAGCTCAATGTCATAGAAATCATGACAAATAATATGCATCATAAAAATATACAATACCTTGTACTTATTGGTGGCCAAAAGTAGCGTCCATGGCCAACAAACTATTGTTGCCATATGTGTTCATCATGTCTAGCTGCCAGCAAGTTTGGATACCCAATGTAAATGGCTTTCTCTTTGCCTCATCGTATGGTTGGTAAAAAAAGGTCTTCCCAGTGTTAGTTGTTGCCCAATTATGAACACTTCGTCCATCATCATAATTTGTTTGGAGTGTTAATGTCTCTAGCTAGTTTGCAACATTTAAAATGTCACGTAAAGTAAGGAAGGTATCTCTTGCAGCTCGAAATGTACCCTCTTGTGAGGTCCTTTGTACCAATTTAATATGATGCTGCAACACTTGCTGCGGTGTAAATCCTTTGTGGAGTCCTTTGTGGAGCATGCCACAAATCCATCCCTTCATGTGAGTGGACAACCATGGAGCAAAAGATAATTTCATAGATGGAAGGCCCATATCATGCATTCCATGACACACATCACCATGTGAGTTAACATGCTGATACTGGACATACCTTATGCGAGCCACATTAGGCCAAAAATATAATTGTGAGACGACAAAGTGACATTGGCATCCAACAAAGTGCCTTTTGGAATGTGCTCGTCTTTTGAGATGTGGCTTGAAATTGGAGCTATTGGTAGCATCTTGGGGCCTAAAAGCACACTAGTATCTGCTTATAAGCCAAAGAAAAAAAATCCTTCAAATAATGTACCCAATGGATGGACATGAAAAGATGCATGGTGTGTGTATTTGAGGAACTCATGCAATGAGATGAAGGTAGCTATCCTCATTTGGTACGTGCAATGAACCAAGATCCCTCTTCTTTGTCCACTCCACTCAAAAGTTGGTAGGTGTATCGAGCCTTTGATTTTCACCAAGCACAAAGTCGGGTACTCTTTCCCATGGTACATAAGCAATTTGTAGAATACCAAACTTGGAAAGGGGATCATGACAAGTCTCCCATTGAAGATTTATTGCATCGAAAGCACCAAGTGCAGGTTCTTGAATTGATATGTGTCGCTCTCTTTGTTGATTTGGATTTGAGGTGGACATTGGAGGTCGAATCCCAGTGGAAACATTCACTTGCATCATTATGTGAAGGGTATTGTGAAGCTCTGTATAGCGCTGGATTTGGTTAGGCTATTTTTAAAGTGTATTTTAATTAAACTTTTCAATAATATCGAATTTCTATTTTTCAATTTATACTGCTAATTTTGATATTTTCAATACATGCACTGTCTTCATTAAGGTTGTGTCATGCTGCAAACAACGGCGCAACATTGGCCCCAGCATGCATGGGCATGCCTCGACCATGGGCCATGGGTTGGCGGGTGAAAAAAAAAAGTGATGAGGTCTTGTTGAAAAGTCAGCCCCTCCACGTGTACTAAAGACAACGGGAGGTATTGGGATCTATCTTTAGCCGATTTGAAGCGATTCATCATCCTTGTGATCATAAAGCCTCTCATAGCCTGCATCTTCAAGGCACTATCTATTGAAATTACTAACACAAAAAATCCATTTTCCTTTCTTTGCATCATAAGATTAAAAACTGAGCACCTTGATCCCCTGTCTTCTTCTTGAGTTTTTTTCTAAAAATTCTCAATCTCAACCCCCTTAGAGAGATGTGAACCCGACTTCTTGTCCATGCACTTCACATTTAGGAGGGTGATTTCTGCAAGCTTGTTCAGATCCACCCCCTCTTGTGTTTTTTTAAAGCTCTCATCTATGTACACAAGCACCTCACACTTGTTGAATTGAATTATGCTTTCCAAATCAAACCCTTGGACATCTATCTCACCTAGAAACTTCACAAAACCATACCCATCTTCCAACCATAAATCACTTCACTTTATGACAATAATAAGGCTCTGCCCTCCTTTGTAGCCAATGCTTGCATGCTAGGTTAAATGTTATTTCGAATGCCTTAGGCGCTGAACTTTACCGCTATGTCTTGCTTCTTTCCACTCCCTTTGTCTCAATAGCAATCATAGACAACATACCGTTTTCATCTATATCAAACTTCACCTCAATCTAAAAAGTACCCCTCTTGGCCTAGTGAAATTCCATCCAACTTGAAGCTCCCTAAGGACTTATTATCTCTGATGAACTCGTATTCACCTTACAAAATGTTAATCTTAGCACTTGTTTGCCCATCAGTTAAGCCATGGAAAACACTTCTGACTTTAATGTTGGCAAAGTAGTGTTTCTAGGAATGATCTTGGTCATCACACATCATCTAGGTTCATTTTTGACCTTTGAATCAATTTGCTTGCATGCTTGTTTCTAGGTCTAGCTTGAGTCTTTAACTCCTTTTTACTCTAAGCTGTAGACTACTTGACTATGTGTGCCTATTGCATGTTAGCATTAGAACTGTTTGAAAACTTGCTGCTTCTCTGTATTAATACAGTTTGTCTATCTTGCTTGTTCTTTCTTATAGATTTCTGGCAATTATTTGTGCACTAAAATTTGTCAACATTGCACACTTGCATTAAAGTGTCTTTCAAATGTATTCTGCATAGCATTGTTTGCACAAATTTACACTGGAACTTTATATTGTTTACCTTTTTTATTATTGAGAACATCACCAAACACTGTTAGTCCATTGTTTTATCCCTTTTCGAACCTTTCTTCTTGTACAACAAGTTGTCTTTGCAAGGAAATGAAAAAGAATTGTAAAAGAATGTGAGATTGATCACTTACTTTAGATTTGCATAACACCTCTATCCAGGCAAAGATTTGTAATCTAATCAAGCTTTCCATTATTGCACAACATCTGTTTCCTTGACTTTTCTCTTCAAAGTTTTATATAAAAATAGCTCTAAGGAACACCAAGGCAATCTTTTTAGACTTTCTTTTTGCACTCCATCACTAAGATTTCCATAAAAACCTTGTTCAACAATCTTTTTCTTGCAATATTTCTCCAAAAGCTTTTAGAAAACGTTATTTAGGCTTTTTTTGGGGGTTATAGTTTGCACCAAGATTTGATTTCTGCACTTTTGTCTTTGTAAACTTTACATATCTGCACCCAGATTCTTGTAAACTTCACTTTGCATAGTAAACTGTATTAAAATTTGTAACATACCTATTAATTGCACATAAATCTGCATAAAATCTTCATCAAAATTGTAATCTTCACATAGATCCGCTTAAATTGCTACATAACTATAGTCTTAACATAAATCAGCTTGCATTGAAATGTAATCCTCACACTTTCTTAATAAACTCTGCACCAAGATTTGCACAGCAACCAACAATTCTCTCCAAATTACTAAGACTCCCTATAAACTAGGTAAATGTAGAAGAAAACTAAAAATATGGATAGATTTAGCAAGAAACACTAATCCAAGTAAATCTTACATTAATGACAAAGATTAGGGTTTTAAAATCTATTGTTAATCTATACTCAAAATTAAAGTTTACTAATCAAGATTATTAAGCAAATGTTAATCAAGAGAATTAACCTAAATTCAAAAATTTGATTATTGTAAGTTGTTGTTAACCCTATTTTGAGAATTTTTAACCTAATCAAGGATCAAAAATCAAGAACACTTAAGAACTAATTGTTCAAAATTTGCAGAAATCCTAATCTAAAAATGATTAAGTGCTCTAATAACTCTCTAATCGAAATTCTAAGATCAAAGCCAAGAGCTCTGATACCAATTGAAATTTGCAGAAATCCTAATCTAAAAATGATTAAGTGCTCTAATAACTCTCTAATCGAAATTCTAAGATCAAAGCCAAGAGCTCTGATACCAATTGAAATGAAGCTGAGAAATGGGAAAATCACCATGAAAGCTTGCATGGGTGCTAGTAACATACAAATCCATAGTCCCTAAGCAATTTAGTCTCTCACCAAGAGGATGGAAAATAGCCTTCCATAGGCCCAAATCTATGTAAGCCAAAAGGCTCCAAGTTTAACTCAATGATCAAAAGGTAATCATAGGTGTGAAAAGGTACAAAGTGCATACCATGTGCCTTTTATAGTCTCAAGGCCACACGTGCCCTAATCTCACATCTATAGGGATGTCCTAAGCCCATGTGCCTAGAACTACGCAGTAGTGCGCACCCTAAGTTGTTGCTTCATTACAAAGTGCCTAATATGCAAGTGTACTATTGTAGAGGACTTCTAGCATGGTTTTTGGGGGTGTCGTGCTATAAGGGAATTTTGAACACAAATTTATAGATGGGGGAAGAATGTATTTGGAATGCACCTATCTAGGTTGCACACTAGCTTCTAGATAAAAAGTGTGGGACTTGCTAAGAAAAGCAAGGTTTACATGTTTATATAGGCTTGGATTTCTAGAAACACTTTGGTCTTTGGGGTCTTTGAATCCCAAAGGTTGGATAGTAAGGAGATGATCTACCCCCAAAATAAAGATAGTGCCCAAAGTTTTATAGTGATCCTCAATAAGCGGAATTTTAAAACTAGGTGCGTTTTTATGCAAAGGATTCTTGATGGAAAATTTTATTTCGATCCCATCTTAGAATGTGGTGTACAAAATGCTATAGAGTTTAGGTGAGGATATAACTTTTCACAGGGAGCTTTGTTAGGGTGCGGTTTTTACACTACCAAGGGGTAAGGCAACTAAAAAAGACTTTGGGCAAGTGGTAGAGGTCTATTGGAGTAAGTGGGCATCTTTCCCCAAAATCTTATGTAGATTGGAGTACCGTATGAGAGCTTAAAATGCAATGGCTAAAGTTTGCCTTGTTTTGGAGGAAAGTTTGAAGCGCATTTACCCTTCAAAATTTATAGTTTAAAGGGCCCAATGTGTATGGGTTGTGTGCATTTTGGGACCTTAAACTGGGGTCAAATAAAGGTCGAAGCATGTGATTCCTCACGAGTGTGAGTTTTGGCAAAATGATGGCTAAAAACTCGCACCCTTGGAGCCATGGACATTATTAAAGCCTCACCCCACCATCACTGACATACTGTGCCTACAAGAGACCCGAGGTGTAACATGGAAAAACCATCCAATCAAAAACCACAAAAACATCAACCTCTTCAATGGCTTTTGCTCTACAATAATAATAATCAAACACTTCTTTATAGTAAGCTACACACAGTGTAAGGGATTGAGATGGTTCATGCATGCTATCTCTACAACCAAATACACATTGTCATAGTATGTAAATCTAACACCATTGTCAATACACTCCTTGATATACTTACCTATAGCAATTCATTTAATCCATGGAGCACAACTGCATTGTGACGAGACGATCAAAAACTTCAATTTTGCAAAATCTTTGCTATGATTAAAAACTTCAATGTTAACAAGAGCTTTGAGACAAACACAAACCTAGCTCTCATGCAACACACGTTACATTTAAAAAACTATGCATACAACATACAAATTGAACGGCACCACCATTGACCACAGTTAGAATAGGGGCCCATTGTTTGTAAAAAATGGATATTCAATATATTAGTTGATAGCTTTTTTCGGTTACCTTTGATATTAAAGTTTTTGTTAACCTTTGATATTAAGGTTTATGTTAAGCTTAATGTCACGTAGGCTGTAACGCCTGTGGGTGACCAATGGCGGCAGACCGGATGGCCAGACGGGGCTTTAGCGTCAACGCCTCGACCGGAGCACCGAGGACATGGCCATCCGGGGTTCAGTGTGGGAGAGGATGCCCATGCGGAGTCATGGGCGGCCAGGCTAGTGTGGACGGCAGGCCACACACTATATAGCCTGGGGGATGAGGGGCAATCCTCATTCTTCCTCTATGGCTGGGTGGTGACCGTCCCCTCCAGCACCCGTAGCGGCGCTACGGAGATCTATTATTGGTATCAGAGCTTGGTGTCAGGATCGCGAGTGGCGTGCGAAGCGGACCCAGCCGTTTAATGATTGCCTCTCAATTAAAATTGGGGAGATAACCTTATCCCAACGGTCTTCATCATCTTTTACAGCAAGAAGTCGTGTACACAGAAGAAGTTGGCCATAGCTGGAAGGAAGGGTTTCTATTATCTCTCTATTCTCCTTTCTCTCTCTCTCTCTCTCTCTCTCTCTCTCCCTTGCACACACCCAAGCTCTCGATTGCAGGCACCTTTCTCCCGGATCGGAGCATCCTGGAGTACCGACGCTTGTAGAGGCTCGCAGTGCAATACAAATCGGCAGTCGAGACGACAGTCCAGGCGACCGTAAGGGGGGTGACTATTCTCTCTCCACTGCTCATTTTATTAGCGTTTTTGTAATTTTCGAGTTCTCGCATTTTTATTTGTGCAAGAATTAAAAAATGTCTGCTAGGCATAGTGTGTCCCCACCGCCTTCTACTTCTCTAGGGTTTTCATGTCTCTTGTCCTCGGTCTTACGGGTTTGACCCTGACCAAATTGTCAGGCCGTATACGCCTGACCGTTTTCCACGGTCCAGAGTGCACTCGTCGATCATGCGTGATCCGCCAACGCCCTCCTCGTCTGTTGACCCCGCCTTAGGACCCAGCGAGCCCGCACAGCGGCTGCAGTAGGCAGATGACCCCCCTTTTTGGTCGATGAGCCAGATGACATGAACACCGACGTCACCGAGGGGACCGAATATCTTAATGCAAAACTGAACAATATGAATAAAGTCCAGAGGCTGACTTAGTCATGATGCTACAGAGCATCTCCACATGGTTAGACGCACTGACAGCCGCCTTGGCTAGTACTCCGACTCCTCGTGGTAGACGAGCTCCTGCGGCACGGGTGACCGTAGCCTCGCCAGTGGTTGCAGAAGTACAGGTCGATGCGCCTGCGGGGCCGTCCATAGAGACAGCTTCGTCGTTATTGAAAGACTTGAAGCCGCCTGGTTTTGGTGGCGAGGAGAAGGAGAGAAACAAGGACTCGGTCAACATGTTTCTAGCGAAGTGGTCAGACTTGCACGCGCTGCGACAGCAGCCTAGCTGGGTGCAGCCCGTAGAGGCTAGCCTCTCATTAACCGGCAAAGCATACAAGTGGTGGATGAGTTTGACAACTCGTCCTGCCACTTGGACGGAGTTTGAAATGATGTTTCGAAAAGAGTTTTTGCCTGTTAATGAGGCGGAGAGAAGCTGGGAGTTATGGGACAAGTGCTCGATGGAGAACAAATCTCTGACTCAGTACATCTCAGACTATAGGGAGATAGTACTCAAGCTAAAGGGGATCGATGCATTCCAGACATTGTGAGGCTTTAAAAGAGGCCTCAAAGATGATTACCTTGAGTACGTAGAGCCCTTACAGCCTAAAGACTTAGCAGAGGCAATTAAGTATGCGTAGATATTTGATGACATCAAGCGCCGTAGTGCGCGTGGTGGTTCGAGCAGGGCCGAGAGTAGTGAGAAGAGGAGGTCACGCGTTAAAAGAAAAGGGTTCCGCAGTGATATGCAGGCGGATAGGATGGACCAGGGAGGACAGGGTGGTCATTGCTCTAAAAAACTGCGACCATCCAGGAAGGAAAGAGATAGCGAAGTCCAAAAGAAAGAGCAATATATTAAAGTGTGAAAGGAAAATCGCTGCTTTAATTGTAACGATGTAGGGCACATGAAGGCTGAGTGTCCAAAGCTTAAAGCCAGCACGAGCGGCCAACGAGCCCAAAAGAGATGGTAAATCCTCTAGGCAGTTGCATACAGTGCAGAGACTCTCTCTCAGTTCCGCAAAGTTCAGAGAGGTGACAGTGTGCCATTATGATGAGCATCACGCTTGTTCGGTGACACCAGCGATGTGGCAGCCTACTGTAGGTCCGCATGACATGGTGCGCATGTATGGCACCATAGGTGGCCGTAGAGTCACAGTTTTTATCGATGATGGAGCTAGCCACAACTTCTTGAACTACTCGTTAGTCAAGAAGTTGGGGTTGACTAAGACCCAGAGCGTCATGAGTATACTGTTGGCCTAGCCAACGGGTATGACAAAACGGTATGGAATACCGTAGTATTGGGGGTCCCATTATCTATGCAGGACTACGAGGCTCCGCTTGACTTTCAGGTCATGCACTTAGCCAGAGCAGACGTATATCTAGGCAGGGAGTGGTTGTATGGCTTAGGCCCTAGTCCAGCTCGGAGTTACCTACATAATACGCTACATTTTGAGCATGGAGGTAGAGTCATTACCCTGCAGGGCGATCGTATTGTCCCCGCCACACCACTTATTTCCTCTATGGAGCTGGCCACTGCGGTCCCCCGCAGTGGCCAGATAGCAGAGGTATATACTTGTTACCCTCTTTTAAATTCTGTTTTCGTAGATGAAACTGTAGATGATATTTGCATAGACAAACAAGGAAAACAAAATAGCCTTGGACGAGACCCACTGTTTGAAAACCCTGTTTGGCATGCATGCGATTTAAACAAGAAAAAATCCAGGGCAAAAGAGACATTAAAGAAAAAGTACATAGATACTTTAATGAATTTATTAGAGGAATGTTTGCGTAGACAAACAAGGAAAACAAAATAGTCTTGGACGAGACCCACTGTTTGAAAACCCTGTTTGGCATGCATGCGATTTAAACAAGAAAAAATCCAGGGCAAAAGAGACATTAAAGAAAAAGTACATAGATACTTTGATGAATTTATTAGAGGAATTTCAGGATGTTTTTCCTGATGATTTGCCAGATGGCTTAACACCATCTAGAGAAGTAGACCATGGCATCGAAGTTATGCCAGGATCAAAACCTATAAGCAAACCTGCTTATAGATTAAGCCACTTCGAGGCACAGGAGGTGGAAAAACAATTGACAGAATATTTGAACAAAGGCTTTATTTGGCCTAGTTCAAGTCCGTGGGCATCGCCTATTCTTCTGGTAAAGAAGAAAGACGGATCTATGCGGATGTGCATAGACTATAGGGCTCTTAATCAGACGGCGAGATACTTTACAAAAGTAGACTTTAGATCAGGGTATCATCAGGTTAGAATTAAAGCACAAGATGTTGCGAAGACAGCATTTAGGACCCATTTCGGGCATTTTGAGTTTTTGGTTATGCCATTTGGGCTAACCAATGCTCCAGCGATGTTTATGACGCTGATGGACACCATTTTACGTCCATATCTGGAAAAATTCGTAGTAGTTTTCCTAGATGATATTGATAAAGTTGTTTTTTCGTATTAAGGCAATCTGCCTTTTTTTTAGCATGTGAAGAAAAAAGCGTGGCTGAGCTATGTCGTCTAGGCTGTGTTTTAGTTTTTTCGCAGACCACCTTCCTCCTCCTCCCTCCTCGCTCACCATATCTAGAGACCCTTTCTGCCCATAGCCAACGAGCTTTTCTACCCAGGAGGGCGGGTTGTGGGCAACGGTGTCTGCTGTGCCTTCACACTCGGCCAAACCTTCCACAAGGGCGATCACCCCTTCTTCCTTTACGCCCGCATGCAGGCGCTCGTCTCGCTGGTGAACGCGGAGGCTGGACGACGGCAAGTAGGGTGGATGATGTTTAAGGAGAGTGAGTAGTCTAAACGACGGCGGCGAGTAGGCTGCTGCGAAGGTTTCAAGAGAAGGTGTGAGAAAGATATAATACCTTATTGAAGGTATACCTTGCATATTTATTAATGCCACAGGAGTGCCATTAATAAATATGCTCACAAAACGTTTTCCTAATACTAAGGCCTATTCCATCATTTCCTAGAGTTAATGATTCCATAGGAATTGGGAGTTCAATGCATGGAGGTCCCAAAAAGCTTAGGTCCCACGATCCAGCACCAAAAGGATTTGTTCAACTTACGTATAAACCCTTGAAGCCAGTTTAGAGAAGACCCACGGCAATGGTGAGCTCCAAGACCCCTTCATTTGCCTCAGGGTTCCTGTCGCAGCCATATCCGCTGCCCGTCGTCCATTCGCATCTTTCGTACCCTCTTCTTCATCTTCGAGGGACGAAGCGATGCGTATTGCGGGCTCACAGGAAGCCTAGTCGAATCCGCACCATAGTCTTTGCTCACGTCGGAAGAGCAGAAGCAGTAGCATTCTCCCCGATTTCTCTTGTGCCCGAATGGTGCCGTTCTTTCCTGGAAGGCCATGCCCTCCTGCAAGCTACTGCATTGTGTCGTTCCACCGCAATCTTCATCTCTGTGTTCTTCATCCTTGGCGTCAGAGCTGCTGCTGGGTCTCAGCAGTACAGCGGCCTCCCTACTCAACTACCTGTTTTTGCGTGCATTTCGTCTGTGAAAGGAAATGCTAGGGTTTCTTCAGTGGCCGAAGCTAGGGTTTCTCCGGTGGCTGATACTAGGATTTCGTCCAAGGCAGATGCCAGGGCTTCTTTGCAGGCAGATTCTAGGGCTTCGCCTATAAATGCTAAGGTTAGGATTTCACCTGTAGCGGACAGTGGAGAGGTTTCTTCAGGAGCCCACAGTAGGAACACCACTTCTCTCCCGAATGCTGATGAGCATGTCAATGATGGAGGAAACCCTGACCAGAAGGATGGCAAGGCTCCGGAAGCAGAAGCTACCAATGATGTCCCCAAAACTGCCTCGAGAGGAGATTTTTCACATGAACGAGGAGAAGCAGAAGCGATGGAAGATTACGAAGATGAATTTAATGAAGAGTATGAGGACGAGGAGGATGATTACAACGAGTTTGACGATGCTTTCGCTGATGATGAAAGAATGCAACGTGCATCCACAGAGTTCTCAGAACGACAGAGGAAAATCAAGGGTAAGTCTAGGTAGGCATATCATTTGCGAAGGTTGTGTAGGTTTTATAGTTCAGATCTCAAGGTTCATGAAAGTAGAGAGCTTGTGTTCTAATGTGTAGGTCTGAAGGTATGTAGAAGTATATTGATATTTTTGGATCATTGATTGCCCTCGTGCAGTTGATAAAAGCTCAGGCACAGAAGATGCTAGGATAGAGTCAGGAGAAAAGCTGGCTGAGGATAAGGATATGGAGAAGGCTTTTCAGGAGTGGAGGTCAACACCTTACAAGTTGACAGTTCCCTTGAGAGTGGTGGATCTTAGGGGCTCTGTGCCCCCGATCTGGCTGAAGGTATTTTTGAATGTTTAAATGAGGATCAATTTTTTTATCATCAATTTCTTCTATGCATTCTATCTAGATAGTCATTATTTGCAAGATGTGTGTGCACAAGTAAGGGCTACTCATTCATCATTTTAAGGTTTAGTGGAATGTATGATTTTTAGACCTCCCGCATTTTCCCACTTGCATGCATTTCATGCTCTACACCTGTAAGCGCCACGTGTGAGGTGCTAAGCTGGGCTGTTTTTGGGATTAAATTTTGTGAATGCAGGATTTTATGCTTTCTCAAGGCAAAAGAGTGAGAATTACAGTTGAACACCAGGGTGGTTTGAGAGAAATTCTGTCAGCCTTGGCTTTGGCTTTGCAAAAGAAACAAAGCAAGCCTCGTTCCATCTTAGCTGCCGATATTGTCACCATCGGAGACTCTTGGCTTCGAATTGCCATTTCTGGGGGTCTTATTGAGCCCATCGAAAATGCGGAGCAGCACGATTGGTTCAAGAGGCTGAGCCCAAAGTGGCAGGTCCGTTTCTTTTAATGTGCTGGCTCTTTTCAGTGTCATGGGGCATCTTCTGCACATATTTTAACAGGACCAAGAAGGGGGATATATTTTATAGATCTTTCTGCTGTATCAACAGGCTTGCAGATCGTTTTTGAAGGCTTTGTTCAAGTTGTTGCCATCTGGTTTATATTAACTCTTTCTATCCAAAGCTGCTGCTGTGTGTGTGTGTGCGTGTGCTCGTGCGCTTTATTGCTAGCTTTCATGATGGAAGGGCAGAATATTAACTCTTTCTATCCAAAGCTGCTGTGTGTGTGTGTGTGTGTGTGTGTGTGTGTGTGTGCTTGTGTGCTTTATTGCTAGCTTTCATGATGGTTGGGTCTGCCCTTCACCTCTGAAGAAGTGAAGGAACTTAGTTTGATGGTTTATCTATTAAGATTTGTCTTCTAAGGTGATGTTTCTTTATGCATGAACTGCACCTACTCTTAGGGGCTGATGATGTGAGCAGGGATGTCATAGCATTTAATCTATGCAAGGAATGCTGGAGTTGATGATTAGAAGATTTGTGAGTAGATTCTCATGGAGCCAAGTTCACACTTTGTTTTTTGTCAGGTTTGGGAAATAATCTAAACTTTCCGTTGGTATTAGTGGACATGTAGATTTCTTTTGAAGCCTTTGTGTAGGTTGCGGCAAGATGGTTTATATTATTTCTTTCTTCCCAAAGTGGTGCAATTGGCCCAACCACCTACCATCTATGTGTGTGTGTGTGTGTTCTCTTTAGTGCCAGCCTTCATTGTGTTTGAGTTTGCCCTGTACCTGTGAAGAAGTGATAGAAACTCAATTCGATGGTTTATCTACGAAGATTTGTCTATTAAGGTGACATATATTATGCATGAACCTGCACTGACTCTTGGGTGCTGATGATGTGAGCGGGAATGTCATAGCACATAGCCTATGTTGTGCATGATGGAGTTGATGATTTGAAGCTTTGTGAATAGACTCTTATGGAGTCAAGGTTGCACTTTGGTTTTTGTTAAGTTTGGGAAATAATCCGAACTTTCCACTGGTATACATTGTTTTTGTTACATTTGCACTTACGATGCATTGCCTTGATTTACAGCAACTGTTTTAAAGTATGAGGACCTTGGGCTTCAGGCTTATTTACGAAGAGATCAGGAGGGCCGTCTCAACTCTCGAGGACTAATTTGGGGAGTTCCCTATAGATGGGGAAGCATGGTGATAGCATTCAGAAAGGACAAACTATCAAAGAACAACATACCTGGAATAGAGGTTTTTACAGCCTTACCGTTTGAATGCTGGAATCAGGCTGGGTCCAGAAACCAGTTAGTCCTGTATTGGAAATTCAATCACTCTTATCTTGCCCTTTGTATCATCATTTAAATTCTTTTTTCTTTTGTTGCTGCCCAGGATTGGAAAGATCTCTGGAGGCCTGAACTTACTGGAAAGATAGCCATGGTGGACTCACCGAGGGAAGTAGTCGGGGCTGTACTGAAATCCCTTGGGGCTTCTTACAATGTTCAAGATTTTGACAAAGATGTTGAAGGAGGAAAGGAAGCAGTAAAACAGCAGTTTCTTGTGCTAAAAAAGCAGGTAGGTTCTTTTTGTTATTTTGTGTGCAGACTTCTACCTAATGATTTATCCAAATTTGCTGAATGATTTTGTCCAAGCTTCATCTATTGGACAAGCTTGAATCTTTGATTTTCTTCTTGTTATACTTGTAGTAACTCAAGTTCTTACCATTCACACTTGTGAGAAGTACTTGCAAATTAGGAGACTGCCTTAGGGTAGGTGCTGGGCAGGAATAGCCTTGAGGGTAGTATGGTGCTAGGGATTGTGGTTGTGAATAGCAAGCTCCTGTTGTCTTGCCCGAGCTTTGGCTAGGTGTTTCTCCTTCTAGACGGTTTTATGTGGATCTTAGAATAGATTGTTTAAAGATGGCTATGTGTCACGTGCATGGTGCACCTATGTGAGTGCCATGTGGACATGGCAGGAGAGGATGTTATGTGCATTACTTTTGTGAGTGCCACGTGGACATGGTTGGCAAGCTAAGGGCAAAACTAGGGGCCATATAGGCACCATTCAGAAGGCCCAGGAGCTGATTGGACACCTCAAGGCCAGGTGCCCAAGTGTGGAGCCAGTTGGCAGCTGGCCAGTTGGAAATTAACGTTGTGGTGTTGTGTGCTGCTGACCAGCAGGACAGCGGCCGATCAGCCCTATGTCAGCTGACCAGCCATACGGATGCATATAAATCGGAGGCTGAGGGGTCGATGAGAGCATTTGGTGCGTGATCTTCAAAGTCAAAGTCATGAGCAGCAGTGGATGTGCCTTGGATCAGAAAGAAGGCAGCGGCGGCGCAGCCCCAATGTGTAGATCTCAGCCATGCACGAGTCTTCACACTGTAGAATCCAAACATAGAAAATATTTTTCTTGAGTTCAGCATTGTACATACTCATGGTTTGCAATATACACAGTACTCTAGGTCAACTCTCTGGTCCAATTGTGTATTTGCAGCACTTAGTGATTAGCATTAATTAGCATCTAAACAATGCTAATGAAGTTATGCTTTCGCTCCCATGTTGTTACACTACCTCAGTAGGATAGGCTTTTTAGGTTGTGATATCTAAAAGCATGTAGAGTCCATGTTTTCTTTAATGAGAGTTGGTTTAATCCTTACATATGAAGAAATAACCCTTGTCCTGTCTCCCAACGTTGTTTAAATTTTGAGTACAATGTGCTGTCAAAGGATCAACTTGTACAAGGAAAAGGTACCTATCAAATAGGCCCTTTAGGTGCACCCAAAATTTGAGCTTGGCAAGAACCATTCCACACCTTATCTAGGTAGTCTTGGACCAATCAAAAAAGTGGGAAAAGACCTATGGTACTTTTTTGGGCATGCATAAGGTACTTGTGAAAGAATGGCTGTAAATCAGAAAAAACAGCAAATAGATCTTGCAAAGAAGCACATGTGCAAAAGAACTGAAGTAGAAAACTTGTTATCTGCTGAAGTAGAGCACGAGGGCTGCCCGTAGGTGCATACAACCAAAAGCAATGGCTGAATAATGAAGTGCTAATGATGCTAACCCAAGCCACCTATTTATAGGTTGGACAAGAGCTGGTCGGCCAGCATAAAAACAGTGGGCTGGCCGACTATGCAAAAAATACTAGAATAATGTCTAAAAAATAGACAAAAATAGCAGAAAAATATCTAAAATAAGATGAATGCATGGCCTCATAAATCTGGCCAGATACAGCATGAAATATGCACATATATGCCCAATGTGGAGATGATAATGCCAACACCTCCTCTTCAGTGCGCCAGATGGGCGGACCAACTCCAGCATAATAAAAGCGTGTACTTGGGGTAGCTTTAATACTACATTAATCCAATATCATTTGAGTTGTGCAATACTTCTGTCTCTAGAGCAATACCTCGGATCGAGCCTCCGCATTCTAGCATGCCGGACGCCCTCATCCCCTCATACGTAGGCCACGATCCTCTCATCAACTCCAAATCGAGGACATGATCCACCGCTATCGAGCTACCTTTCCATGTAACATAGCTGAGGGAGATCTCTTAGCCATACTCATTAGCCCCATGCTTGGAGTGGTATACCATCTATTGGGGGCTGATGCTCCTATCATGTACCACGTTCTTGGTATTCCATGATGAGATTCCATGGACAGTTTTGTATCACCGCAGTGAGATAGCTATGTTTTGTTTCTATTTTATTTTCCGCTCCATGATGAGATATGGCCATGGATATTATTGTATCACTTTGGTCTCAAAGGCCCATTGGGTCCTTAGTAGACGCTTAATCTCTCTCTCTCTCTCTCTCTCTCTCTCTCTCTCGTGCAAGTGCAAGCCATGAAGACGAAGCAAGAGGAAGCACGAGAAGGACCCATACCTACAACACTACAAACGGAAACGACAAACCATGTTTCAAAGGTAAATTCAGTTAACTCACAACATTTTGTTAAAGAAGTCATATAAGCGGTCAAAGAAAAGGAACGAATGGAAAGTAACAAAAAGGTAATCAGAGTCGGTGGTCTTCCTCAAGGCTAGGATAGGGCAGACATAGCTCCAGAGCTTCGAGAAGACTACATATTAGATACAGATGTACTTACAGCACAACTGAGCAAAGTAGTCCCCTTCGTGGACTTAGGAGACCCTATCTCTATTATAGTAAAGGGTACACAGGCAAAAGTCTCCTATATGGACAACAATGAGAAAATAGCAGTGATGAAGCAAACAAGGTCTCTCCAAGGGACAAAGGTATGGATAGCTGATGAACTCACCCTGCTACAACTCAAGAACAGATCGGTAGAGCTGAATAAAGTTAAAGAAGCAAGAAAGAATGGCAAATGGGCAATATACAGAGGAGGACAAGCAATCATTAAAGAATTCCGTACCCCATCCCCCTCAAGAGCAAATCCATCCATGGATGAAATATAGCTATTTTTATTTTGAACCTCAATTTCGAACTAGATGCAATAGAACCCATTGTAATTTAAACTCTTAAGAGTCTTAAGAGTTCATTTTGAGTTATTTTTTTTTCAGTTTTATGCCTCTTTGGCATCGATACCCAGAGTGGAATGTAAATGGATGTACCTGATCTGTCCCATAGGTTGGATTCGGCCTCCCGTGGATGTTAATATAACTTTCTTTCTTCTTTCTTTCTCTCTCTCTTACCTCCACCGTGTAGCCCTTCGAGCCACCATAGTTGCCTACGCTCTTGGGAACCCTAACCCTAGGCTAGTTGGGCCATCAATTGGTATCAGTCTAACCCTATTCTGCTCCTGCATCTCGTTTTTGTACGTTTGTCCACGCCAAGCTATTAGAGCATCACCGCTTCAATAACCATCTACCTTCCGCATCATTATTGTAAGGCTATAATAGCCTTTAAAGTGATGGTGCCACGCAGTCCATCATTCGTTTCCTGCCTCCTACGCCCACACCATCATCATTTGGTACTCCACACGTCGTGGCTGTCTTGTTGGTCTGACCTAGCTCCGCCTTCTGTGCATTAGGCAACCGCCTATGCCGCTTCGGGCATTGCCTCGTACCACCACGTGGCCTCGTAAATGCTTAAGCCTTGAAGTCACGTGAAGCTTCTGGCCCATCATCGCCTCCAGCATGGGCATTTACTTCTTTCGATTGCCGTCGACATCATTATCATCAGTACCTGCAAAAATCAGATTTAGAGCTTTTCAAAAATCCAAGTAAAATCATCAATTTAGAGCCTGTCTCTACAAAAATTTGGTGTTTTTCTAAAAAATAGGGCAAAATCAGCAAATTGAAGCTTTGCCGGAAAGGGGGGGACAGCCGAGGGGGGATTTCATCCTGATTTCCCCGGGATTTGTAATTGAGTCAGGGTTCTTTGCCCGAGATGTCCCCCAAAAAGCTGAAAAATAATCGTGTGTGTGTGACATTTTCTTGCTGCCTAAATGTTTGTATTGCCTTGTGTTATAAAAGGCTATGTAATTTCCTTGTTATCTCTATTTAGAGTCAGGGGGGGATTGCTTTTGGGTAGACTGATGTAGGCACAACTATGAGTGGTCAAGCTCTTATATCTGGCGTGACATGAGAGTTCAAGTGTTGGCACACTATAATCTTTTGTATCACGTGTTGCTGTCTTGAGCTGAAATCACGATGGTTATTGAAGGTCTTCTCAAGTTACTCCACCTTCACTTCGAAGGGGGGTTTGTTGGGTATTCAGAGCTTCACGTTTGTACTTGTCTTTATCTGTTTGTATGTATGTGTGTGTTCAGCCTATGTGTGTATGTGTAACTGTATTCATGTATATGTGTGTAAACACTTGCCTAGGCGTGAACACCGCTTATATTTGATAAGATATGTGTCTTGTGCCCATTTGTGTTTTTAATATGTGAGTCAAAAAGATAAGGCTAAGAGCCTGCAAAAGCATGTACTTTGCTGTAGCTTTAATACTACATTAATCCAATACCATTTGAGTCGTGCAATACTCCTCTCTCTAGAGCATTGGCTCTCTCTCTCTCTCTCTCTCTCTCTCTCTCTTACCTCTCCACCATGGTGCCCTTCGAGCCACATAGCTGCCTACACTCCTAGGAACCGTAACCCTAGGCTAGCTAGGCCATCATAAATATTAAGCTGAATTCTGAGCAAGAGAGAGACGTAGGAAAAGAGAGAGAAGAGGCCATAGTATTGGTTCCTAATAACCTTTAAAGGGTCCCCGCCCGTAGGTGTATGTGTTGTAGATGAAATGAAGGGACTAACCAGGGCTGAATACCCTAAGGCGGAGGAGGAGGTTTGATTGCTGGCCCTACTTGGGCTATTGCTGCTGCACAATTTTCTAGCACCTGTATTTGACTTTACAGGGCTGGTCTTCTTGCATCTTTACCACTGTCACAAGAAACGTTTCGAGGTTTTGTAGGTTTTTTTTGAAAGGTTTTGTCCGGCCGGTAAAAAAATCGTAAAATTATATATATATATATATATATATACACACACACACAGACACATATATGTATATACATATACACAGACATATGTGTGTGTGTGTGTGTGTGTGTGTACAGGTAGATAGATAACTCTTTGACCACATCGTTGGCAAATTCTTGAATCTTAACATTGTTTTTGTGTGTGAATGCAGCATGTTTTATAGCTTCAATGAGCTGCTTATTAGGACAGCATAAATAAAGCTGCGTATATGTGATTTTTGGGGTCAGTTACCTCCCGGAAACGTTTTCACAAGGTATGAAACGTTTTTGAAATGCGTTTTTTGAAACATCTGACTACTATACGTGGAATGCCCGTGATAAACACCTCTTCAAGGAAAATTAACCCCCACAACCAGCCCTTGTGCTTAGTCGGCCAGCAATACAAGTCGTCGACCAGCACACATGCAGCCCATACCCCTATATAAAGGGTGATTCAGTCAATGGGATCCCATCTTTCAGCATTGCAATATCAAAAGCTGAAACAGCATGCCATAGGCAGCCTTCAGCCAGAAATGCAAACACAAAGGAGTCAAATCAGTTCAGCAATCAACATTGAGTAAAAAACTATAGAGAAAAAACCTGTTTTTACCATTTTGAAACCTATGAAACGTTTCGAGACGAAATGTTTCTAACAAACCTCTTCCCTCGAGTAGATCCTTTAGTAGCAACTTGAGTGCCCATGGGCCCTCTCCTTCTCTTCCTCTTCATCACCTTACTTCCCCTCTTCTTCTCCTTCCTCCTCTTCTTTTATTATTTTCACCTCTCCTTCTCCCATCTCTTCAGCTTCTTAATCCCATAATTACAATCGCACATTCTACAATTCCTAGCCAAAACAAAAATGACAAGACCTGGAATCATAGTTGCCAGGCGTTTCATGAAACGTGTTTCATAAACGTTTCATTCATTTTCCAGAAGTTTCAAAAACGTTTCATACAAAAAGGGGGGGTACAAGCCTCAAAATTTATATGCAGGTTTATAATATGTTAAAAATATGTTGCCTTCCCTGTAAAGCAATATTAAACATGCATCATTTACACATTAAAACATGTTTACAAGCTAAAACTAAAGAATCTGGGTGACCCAGTTACAGTGGGAACCCAATTGAGTCACTAACAAACTGGCATAAATAAATTGGCAACATTAAGAATCAAGATCTGGATTTCATCATCAATAATGGCAACTACTCAATAATGGCACTCAAAGTGATCACAAAAAGTTTGAATCCTGAGGTGATACAAAAAAAGTAAACTGAAGTCTGAAATACACAAAGTAAAGCATGTTGAAGCCTGAAAGATGCAATCATGCGTGAATGATGACAAATAGTAAACTAGAGGAGCTTGATAGCCCCAAAGACTAGAGTCCTCAATATGGAGTGTGGGCACTGCCAACTGGGCACTCAATCCTCTATCCTCGATGTCCTCATCAGTACTCTCCTCAGTAGACTCAATGTCACTCTCAGAAGAGGATGATGTTGGCTCAGCTGCCGCACTCGTCTCAGTTGCTGCACTAGTACTAGCACCTTCTGATAATGGTACTGTAGATGCTCGTGTGCCATGAGCAGGTGCCATCAACTCCTCATACAACATGGCATATATGTCACGCTCCTCGTGAGGAATCTCTAGGACATCTTTCATCTTCTCAATGTCGATTTTATCGACATTGACCTAACGAGGCTCTATCGGATTGCCCGATTGCTCAATTAGGCGGATATTGCAATGGCAATACACCAACCGCTCCAACTGAGCAGTTGACAACCTGTTCCTCTTCTTTGTATGAATGAGGGCCCATGTGCTCCAGTTCCTCTCAGCAGGACCCGAACTGCAATCCTGTGAGAGGACTCGAATGGCGAGGTGTTTCTGCCATTAAAATACAGAAACTTTGTAAGTACAGGGTACTAAAGTCTCAGTATAATCATCATTGATCAATGTACTATGTAAATAACAGACTTGTCTTTTAGAGTTGTACTCACCAAGTGAGGGCTACTGATCCCATACTTCTCCCACCATGAGACTGGTTGAGCTGTGTCTCTTGCATGCATGCAATCCGTCCACCAAATGTGTGATTGGCATTCCGATACACTAGCCGCTCATCCTCCAAGCATCTCATGAGCTCCATGTCTCCTCCTGTCCATTTCTGAATGTAATCTTGCCATCCATCTTCCAACTCTTCATTAATATACTGGGCCTCACTACACCAGAGAGGGTGCAATATGTGGGCAACCGCGTGGATTGGTATATGGAACCAATCCCACTGGTCATTCCAAACTCGTCGAATGTCCTGAACCCTGTAAATTAGCCATGAATGATCAAAGCTATTAGCTCACTCCTACATGCTATGATAGAACATAGTACGATACAAATTACAAGTTACAACAAGAAGGCAACTAGTTGGAAGTTCAGTACCTCTCATCTGTCAAGAAAGTGCATCGGTTAAGAGCCTCTCCAATCCGGTCCATGAACTCGTACAAGAGTCCAAGAGTGCTGCCCTCCATGTCGGTGATGCGAAGAACACTATAGAATGGTTGAAGAGCACTCAATAAAGCCTCTGCCTCCTTCCACCAATCTTCTTGCATCACTCTGCATGCAAAAGTAATTGCCTTCGGGCACTCATGGTCCTCCCAGCTCATCCACTCTCGACTAACCATTGTGCGCATGAGTCCCTGTCGGACTCTCACTACCCTCTCAACCACAATGAACATATATGCGAACCATGTGAGGGCTTCAAAAGCTCAAGGTCACTATTGGCACGAAACATTGCCAAGACTTTGGGCCTCTTGGTAACAAACTTCACCAAGATACGCGGAGTGTCAAAGATGTCAACAATCCACCTAATCTTGGCAAGATCTTCAATGAGCAAGTCTAGGTTATGGGATGTACATGAAGTCCATACAATCTGCGGGAACTTATCTTCTAGCATCCGTTCCATAGAGACACAGTTGCTACCATTATCAGTGACCACTTGCACTATGTTTTGTGGGCCTATCTCCATGATAGCCTTGCGGAGGTGTGACCATATAAATACTCTTGTCATCACTGTCCTAGGCATAGATGCGTCAATGGCACGCAAAAATTTAGTGCCCTTGCAAGAGGACACCAAAATATTGTACACATTCCTCTTGCGTATATCTGACCACCTGTCACATAACAATGTGCAACCATACTTGCTCCAAGTGGCTTTTAATGGCTCCATCTCCACCTCCACTGCTTGTTGCTCTCTTCTGAGCTCTTTAGTGCGCAAGGTCTCATAGGAGGGTCCCTCCCACTCATCCAATGCGGCGATTGCCCTCATGGCCTCTTTCCATCGTGGTGTGCGCACAATGTGAAAAGACAAAGCACATTGGATGAAAAGCCTAGTGAGTTCCCTAGTTGCATCTTTAATTGCCTGCTTTTGCATGCTTGCTTGAATGCTTGCTCTCTTTAGAGAGGCTTTGGGTGGTGCAGGCAAAGGGGTTTGTGTTGCCATGGGAGTGGAACTACCAACATCCCCAAATCTTGCTTGGCTCTGTGCATCTTCCTCTGAACCCAACCGTGTTCTCTTTGATGCCTCACATGTATCCTCACTAACCTCAATATTCTGAAGCACAGGCCCACAACTGCGTCCTGCCAGTTGCTGTCTCTTCCATTCTTGTAGCTCAGCTTTGAAGTTTGCATGCACCAATGCCTTCCCTGGTTAAACTTGTGAAATGGGTCTTAATACGGATTATGGACCCTCCTTAGCAAACCCCACAAAAATTGCAATTTCACTTTTGTGTGCCGGAATCACCATATTTAGATACGGGAGTGACATGGACCCACATGGCATCCTTAGTGCGAGGCATCTTGACAAAAGCAGGATTGGATTGGCACCCTGGCATGAAAACCCCCAAATTTTAAAATCTGTGTGTTTTTTACAAAATCGAAGAAAAAAAGCACACATCAGCACAACCAACTTGAGAGTTCGCGGGCACGGAACTTCGGAAGTGCGGGAGGAGCTGGTAGGAGCTGATTTGTGCAAGGCAAGAGCTCCTTCAATCAATTTCCTAGTCGCCTGTAGACGTTTTTTTTTCGAAAAACGTGCTCTATGGATAGAAAATGTTGAAAAACGTAGGTTTTCCCAGGCAGCATGAAAGAAACGCGTTTCATTCCAATGAAACATTTATGAAACGTTTCGTTTCATTCGGATGGAATGAAATGCGTTTCATCATTGCAACACTGCCTGGAATGTATGGGATAACACCGTTGGTTTCTAATACATATATAAATATCTCTCTATCTGCCCACAAGCAATATGTGCAACTTGAACTTTTTCCCCTCGGTGTCACTAGTACCATGTTCCATGGGTTCATATACACCTAGACCTAGACTTTTGACACTAACCACCAAGCTTTGGAAACCTGACTAAATAGTCCAAGCTTGGACATCATACAAGAGGTTTACAATCTTGTGTGGGATGGGCATGACACTGGTGTATGGGACATGCACGATTCTGACTATCCCTTGGCGGAACATTGGCGACTTGTCCTTGGACAAGGGCTTAGAGTCAAAATGCCTAGTGTGTGGCATCAGGTTGTTGCACTTGTTTGGTGTAGCATGTCCATGTGGCAGCCAAATGCAGGATGCATATGACTCTTAATCTTTGTGTAAGTTCTTGTAACTCTGGAAGGGGAGCAGAAGGGCGTTCGCAAAACACTTGATCATTAATGCAACTAACATTGATGTTGCCATATATATAGGCGGTGATGTGTGTGAACACACTTAGAACCGCCGGGGTACTTTTTCTCTCTTTAGGAGGTTTTTTTCCCCCGGCTTGTATATACACCCATTATTCTAGGGCTAACACAATCTAATACATTGTGTGTTGTGTGCATTCTTGCTTCTTCTTCTCCAAGCTCTGTGTGCTTTCCTGCAACCCTAATTCCAACAATTGGTATCAGAGCTCGCATCGGCTCCCAGGGCTACGCCGCTAGCACCCTCCGACTCACGTTCTCCGATTGAGGTGAGCTTTCACGAGCGCTTGCAGGTCCCTATACTCTGCAAATCAACCCGTAGGGCTTTGTGTCCTCAAAAATTGTATCTGAGGTTGTTTCGGGCTCCGTTTTTGCATTACAAGTTCTGCACATGTGTTTTTGTTATTTTGTACAGAAATTTCGACAGTGCAGGTTTTTGCAAAACAGGCATACGTATTCTGTTGTGGACTGTGCTACATTGCATGAGTTGTTTTCTGTTCAGTCTTTGCTTCATTACAGGTAGCTTTGCATCAATTTCAGTCAGTGGCCATGGCTGATAACAGCAATGATGTATTTCGCATGTTGTCTGCTGATGACAAACTGAATAGAGACAGTAACTACCCACTTTGGGCATACATGATGCAGCATGTTTTGGTTGCAAAGGAGTGTGGAACATTGTGCAGGGTATGGATGTACGTCCAGGTTCTGTGGATGTAGGATTTGTTGAGGATGTTGCAGGTTCTAGCAGCTCTACTATTGCTGCTGTTTTACCCACTGCTGAACAAGCTCGTTGGGATGGTAAAGATGCGCAGGCTCATGCCTTGATTGCACTTTCTGTCAAACGTAACATCACTCCACATATTCATTCAGCTAAAATAGCAAAAGAGACTTGGGATATTCTAGCTGGTTTGTATGCAGGTCTTAATGAGGCAAAAATTTCTTACCTGCGTAAAGAGCTAGAATTAAAGATTATGCAGGAAGATGATGACATGAATGTTTTTCTTGCTGAGTTTAAAGATCTCAAGGAACAGTTGATTTCTGTAGGTGAGATTATTTCTGATCATTCTCTTGTGCAGACTGTTCTTGATGCTTTACTTGAGTCATATCAGACTTTTCCTTCCACGTGGAGACTTGTTACTGAGGACAGGCCTGATGTTGTCAAGTATGATACTTTAGTCAACACGCTCTTGCAAGAAGCGCAGTCCAGGCAAAACAGGGCTAGGCAGCGTGCAGTTGATCAGGCATTTGTTGCTGCCCAACAGAGAAGAAGTGGTAAGGCAGCCCCTTCCACTGTTTCTTCTCCTATTAGTAGGTCTGTAACTTCTTCTCCTTCCATAGGTAGCAACAATAGGTCTGAGAAGGCTCTTGATAAAGACAAGAAAAAGATCAGGTGTAACTATTGTAAGGCAATTGATCATGTCATTAAGAATTGCCCTAAGCTAAAGGCTAAAGGCTAAAGAGGCAAAGAAAGGGTCAAATGCAGCCACAATAGCGGATGCTTCTACAAATGCAGATTCTGCAAATGTTGTGCAAGATAGAGAATGGACGTTTAGCGTGTATTGTCAGTATGACCCATCTGTACAGGATGCATGTTTGGCAGTTTCTGTTAACTCTGATGTATGGTATTTTGACAGTGGTGCTACAAAGCACATTACCTCGCATCGTGATATGTTCACTTGTCTTGAGGCTGTCTCTAATGGGAATACTGTCACATGTGCCAATAATGCTTCTTACCCAGTAAAGGGCGTTGGTAAAATTATGCTTACTGCTGCAAATGGCAGTGCTTTCACACTTTCAGATGCTTTGTATGTGCCAGGGATAAAGAAGAATCTATTGTTTGTCTCTGCGTTTGCTAGACTTGGATTTGTAGTCAAATTTGTGGATGACAGATGTACTGTTCATGACTTGACTTTTGGTGATACGATTATTGCATCTGGCACCTTGTTTCGCGGGCTGTATAAGCTCAATTCTTATTACAAGTGTGTTGAAGATCCAGCAAATGCAGTTTCTGATGAAAAGGCAGTTTCAGATGCAAAACTATGGCATGCTCGTTTTGGTCATCTCAACTTTGCTAGTTTGCTACGTTTGCAGAAATTTGATATGGTTGCTTCATTGCCCCCTCTTGAGGCACCATTGAAACATGTTTGTGAAGGCTGTATTTTGGGCAAAATGGAGCGATCTGCGTTTCCAAAGGATGGTTCTGTGCGGGCCACTCGCAAATTGCAACTTGTACATAGTGATGTATGTGGGCCTATGCAAACTCCGTCATTTGGTAAACACTTGTACTTCGTGACTTTCATTGATGATTACTCAAGGCATACATGGGTATATCCATTGAAGGCAAAGTTCGAAGTGTTTTTGTGCTTCAAACAGTTTTTGCTTATGGTTGAAAATGTATCCAATTGTATTGTGGGCACCCTCCGTTCTGATCGAGGGGGGGAGTACATGTCTAAAGAGTTTGATGCATTTCTGGCTAGTCGTGGGATAAAACACCAATGTACAGTGCCGTATACCTCTCAACAAAATGGTATTGTTGAGAGGAAAAACATGTCACTTATGGAGATGGCACGATGTATGGTCAAGAGCCAAGCTTTGGCTGTCATGTGTGCTGCATATGTACTCAAGAGGTGTCCCACTAAGGCCTTGCAGTCTGTTACTTCATACGAAGCTTGGCATGGCAGGAAGCCTTCTATTGGTCACTTGCATGTCTTTGGTTGCTTGGCCTATGCTTTAGTGTCTATGCAACAACGTAGAAAATTGGATGATAAGGCTGTCAAATGCATTTTTGTTAGATTGTATCATCCGCAGTCAAAGCGTATCTTGATTAGTCGAGATGTTGTTTTTGTGGAAGATGCTGTGCAGCCTTTGTTATCATGTACCAAAGAGACAGGTGTGAGCTCACGGGATGTATTTGATATGTTGTTGCCTCTGTTTACAGGTGGGAATTCAAATGTAAGTCCTAATGAGGCAAATATTCAGCCTATGCAGCATCTTTCGCTACTTGAGTGGCACCATACATCTTGGGTTGTTTTATCCCAAGGGGGGATCGTTGCCACCAGATTTGCATGCTTTTTCGGACTCAGATTGGGCTGGTTGCTATGACACAAGAGTGTCCACAAGTGGTTTTTGTTTCATGCTCGGTAGCTCATGCATATCTTAGTTGAGCAAGAAGCAACCTAGTGTGGCCACTTCTAGTTGTGAAGCTGAGTACAGGGCAGCTTTCACAGCTACAGTTGAGTGTGTGGCTCAGACGGCTTATGGGCTGACTTGGGTGTTGGACAGGAGTCTGCCACCTCTATCTACACTGACAGTGAGAGCGCATTGGCAGTTGCGAGAAACCCAGTTTTTCATCCTCGCACAAAGCACATTGAGGTGCATTATCACTATGTCAGGGAGAGACTCTCAGCAGGAGAGATCAACTTGGCATATGTGCCAACACAGGACATGTAACTCGCGGCGGCGGTGCCCGGGGGACTAGGGCCTTTGACACACTTGTTGATACCATCAATGCATATTAAAACATTTAAACATGGCCACAGCCTTAACATATATCCATCATCACTTTGCATAAAACATAAAAGCTGGACAAAACATCCACAAATGCTGAAAATGGAGCTTGCACATGTGACACCGCATAGAGGCCGAAATGGGCCGACCCCCCCCTTGGAGTATTTTATTACCCAAGGAGAATAATATCATGTACAAGCTTTGAGGGCCTTACTCTCCCCACGGGAGATGCCGGATTATCCATATACAAATGCCATAACACAGCCAACACGAGGCAACCAAGCCGGAACATAGGCTGTAGAAATGCCGAGCCAGCAATATAATCCATATACCTCCGTGTGGGTACTGATTCTTCCCCAAAAACCACGGGTCTTCATGCAATAGAGCTAGTACAACAAGTACAACTCTCCATTCAGCCGGTACAGCAGGTACAATGGTTGGTACAACAAGTACAATGGCTGGTACAGCAGGTACAGTGGCTGGTACAGCTGGTACGGTGGCTGGTACAGTAGGTACAGCAAGTACAGAAGCTGGTACAGCAAGTACAATGGCTGGTACAGCTGGTACGGTGGCTGGTACAGCTGGTACGGTGGCTGGTACAGTAGGTACAGCAAGTACAGAAGCTGGTACAGCAAGTACGATGGCTGGTACAGCAGGTACAGATGGCTGGTACAGTAGGTACAGCAAGTACAGAAGTTGGTACAGCAAGTACGATGGCTGGTACAGCAGGTACAGCAAGTACAGAAGCTGGTACAGCAAGTACGGTGGCTGGTACAGCCGGTACGGTTGCAGGTACAGCAAGTACAAATGCTGGTACAACACATACAATGGCTAGAAATCATAATAAATATTTGAATACCCTTGCCTTCAGTATTTCTTCGCGATGGAAGCCTCCAAAACAGTCCCATACAGCCGGTATTCTTCATGGGCAGCCTTCAAGTGAGAGAGAAAGAGAGTAGCCATCATTAGAGAAGCCTTCAACGGTGGTAGAGGCTAGTGTGCAGCAAGAGAGCCTCCATTAATGAAGAGAGAGGGCTCCAATTTATAGATTTGGGCCTCCCATGAGCTAAAATGGCAAGAGAAGGCTACAATGACAAGTGGAGAGCCACACAATAGCTGAAGTGACAAGTGTGAGGCCACTTGTCTCACTTTGATCCACTTTATAACAAGTGTCAGGCCACTTGTCTCACTTTGATCCACTTTCTTGCCACATGTCCCAATCTAAGAGATGGGTCCTTCCATAATCTTTACCTCTAAAAATATCCCAACTGGTAGACATTCTGTCATAGGCACTTTGCCAACTCTTGGTATCTGCTCAATTCCAGATGTAATGACGCGAACAGAATTTCCATCGGAGTCGGGCCAAAAATAGCAACTCTCCTAAATTTTAGGAGTGTGGTCCTTTGTATTCTAGGATAATCCCCCATTCCCAAAGCTTGTACTTTCCAAATATTTAAACATCCTGGAGTCCACCAGACCTCTTTCAGACTGGGAAATGTCCAGGCTGGTGACATCCTCCCCAACTTCTTAAAAGTTGTCCGCAACTTTAAGCTTCAAGCCATATATTCAAGATATAATCATGTCCCATCGATTGGGCGAGACGAGACAGTCTCAAAAATCCAATATAACTGAAGAATCCATGTCCCAAAGAAATGGGTGAGACTAAATAAGTCTCCATAATACCAATATCAAAATCATGTCCCAAGATAAATGGGCGAGACAAAAACAGTCCCATAAGTCCAGATATCATAATCATGTCCCAAGATAAATGGGCGAGACAAATCAGCCCCATAAATCTAGATATCATAATCCATGTAGATCACCAAGAATCTGCCTTGACGCCCGGCCCGACTTCAGTGCCCATATTCTCTACCATTGGCTCTATGTTCTACCAAGCAAGGTAGCAACATCTTGAAGAGCACTTAGGACAAGAGAAATACTACACAGGGCGGCTAAACAAGGAGTCCTGAAAACAATCACTCGCAGGCATAGATAACCTGGTGTTCCATACGCATTTCTGCTACACATAGTTTATAGGCATTTCGGCCACCAATAGTTTGTAGGCATTTCGGCTACCAACTCACACTACCCTCTCAAGTGCCCATGTTCCCTTCCATCTGCTCTCTATTGTTCCACCCACACATGGTAGAAACAATCTTCAAGAGAGCACGTAGGACAAGAGAACACTACACAGGGTATGTTGTGCTCCACACTACCCTTTGAAGTGCCCATGTTCCCTTCCATCTGCTCTCTATTGTTTCACCCTCACATGGTAGAAACAATCTTCAAGAGAGCACGTAGGACAAGAGAACACTACACAGGGTATGTGAATCATGAGTTTCATAAGTCCAATGCATCCCAAATAAAGGGAGCCAAAAAGAATAATCCATCCCAGTAAAAGGGAGCCATAAACATAATCCATAAACCTGAGGATGGATCCAAATCCCTAGAAAAGAAGTCCAAGAATCCATAGACCTGTATACCATAATCTTTGTATACCATAACTCTTACCACATACTCCGTGCTATCCACACACCTTGGAGTAGAGGTGGACTTTATCCATAAAAGCATCATATCCATGAGATATCCAAAGATTTCTACTCTATAAACTGGGGCAGATTCGTCCATAGAAATTGCTTGTGAAGCCCAATATGTATATAAATCTCCTCCAAGAAAGAAATCTCCATAGATATATTCCATCCCAATAAAGGGAGCCATGAAAAGAATTCATCCCATTAAAGGGAGCCATAAACAATGTTTCCCTGAAACCATCTCAAGGCAAACAACAACACCTTTCTCCTTGCATAGCTATACAAGGGTTAGTGAACATCAAAAACACTTCATAGCAAAAGCGCTAACTTTGCAAACTCAAAGTATACTTAGCTTTTCTTTGCCAGGTTGGTCATGAAGCCAAAAGAAATATCTCGTCACCATATCCTTAAGATATCCTGAGATATATCTCCATATAGCTTGCCTGTAAGCTTGATAATATAATCCACAATATCCATATGGAAAGAGTGCTAAACGTGTGCACATAAAGCCAACTTCACACTTCCACGATAAAATTCTGTGAATTCATAAATCCTTAGATCAACAAGCTGTCTACTGCTCATGTTCTTGCTTCATAAGCTATGAAGCGGCTGGCCATGCTTAACAGCAATGATGGTAAGTGTGGTCCCCACTTGAGATCTTTTCTCTTCCTTATTGATAGAAGGAAGCCTCCGCTTCCAAGAAAGCCTATGCTCTGATACCAATGTAACTCGCGGCGGCGGTGCCCGGGGGACTAGGGCCTTTGACACACTTGTTGATACCATCAATGCATATTAAAACATTTAAACATGGCCACCCTCAACATATATCCATCATCACTTTGCATAAAACATAAAAGCTGGACAAAACATCCACAAATGCTGAAAATGGAGCTTGCACATGTGACACCGCATAGAGGCCGAAATGGGCCGACCCCCCCCTTGGAGTATTTTATTACCCAAGGAGAATAATATCATGTACAAGCTTTGAGGGCCTTACTCTCCCCACGGGAGATGCCGGATTATCCATATACAAATGCCATAACACAGCCAACACGAGGCAACCAAGCCGGAACATAGGCTGTAGAAATGCCGAGCCAACAATATAATCCATATACCTCCGTGTGGGTACTGATTCTTCCCCAAAAACCACGGGTCTTCATGCAATAGAGCTAGTACAACAAGTACAACTCTCCATTCAGCCGGTACAGCAGGTACAATGGTTGGTACAACAAGTACAATGGCTGGTACAGCAGGTACAGTGGCTGGTACAGCTGGTACGGTGGCTGGTACAGTAGGTACAGCAAGTACAGAAGCTGGTACAGCAAGTACAATGGTTGGTACAGCAAGTACAGTGGCTGGTACAGCTGGTACGGTGGCTGGTACAGTAGGTACAGTAAGTACAGAAGCTGGTACAGCAAGTACGATGGCTAGTACAGCAGGTACAGCAAGTACAGAAGCTGGTACAGCAAGTACGGTGGCTGGTACAGCCGGTACGGTTGCAGGTACAGCAAGTACAAATGCTGGTACAACACATACAATGGCTAGAAATCATAATAAATATTTGAATACCCTTGCCTTCAGTATTTCTTCGCGATGGAAGCCTCCAAAACAGTCCCATACAGCCGGTATTCTTCATGGGCAGCCTTCAAGTGAGAGAGAAAGAGAGTAGCCATCATTAGAGAAGCCTTCAACGGTGGTAGAGGCTAGTGTGCAGCAAGAGAGCCTCCATTAATGAAGAGAGAGGGCTCCAATTTATAGATTTGGGCCTCCCATGAGCTAAAATGGCAAGAGAAGGCTACAATGACAAGTGGAGAGCCACACAATAGCTGAAGTGACAAGTGTGAGGCCACTTGTCTCACTTTGATCCACTTTATAACAAGTGTCAGGCCACTTGTCTCACTTTGATCCACTTTCTTGCCACATGTCCCAATCTAAGAGATGGGTCCTTCCATAATCTTTACCTCTAAAAATATCCCAACTGGTAGACATTCTGTCATAGGCACTTTGCCAACTCTTGGTATCTGCTCAATTCCAGATGTAATGACGCGAACAGAATTTCCATCGGAGTCGGGCCAAAAATAGCAACTCTCCTAAATTTTAGGAGTGTGGTCCTTTGTATTCTAGGATAATCCCCCATTCCCAAAGCTTGTACTTTCCAAATATTTAAACATCCTGGAGTCCACCAGACCTCTTTCAGACTGGGAAATGTCCAGGCTGGTGACATCCTCCCCAACTTCTTAAAAGTTGTCCGCAACTTTAAGCTTCAAGCCATATATTCAAGATATAATCATGTCCCATCGATTGGGCGAGACGAGACAGTCTCAAAAATTCCAATATAACTGAAGAATCCATGTCCCAAAGAAATGGGTGAGACTAAATAAGTCTCCATAATACCAATATCAAAATCATGTCCCAAGATAAATGGGCGAGACAAAAACAGTCCCATAAGTCCAGATATCATAATCATGTCCCAAGATAAATGGGCGAGACAAATCAGCCCCATAAATCTAGATATCATAATCCATGTAGATCACCAAGAATCTGCCTTGACGCCCGGCCCGACTTCAGTGCCCATATTCTCTACCATTGGCTCTATGTTCTACCAAGCAAGGTAGCAACATCTTGAAGAGCACTTAGGACAAGAGAAATACTACACAGGGCGGCTAAACAAGGAGTCCTGAAAACAATCACTCGCAGGCATAGATAACCTGGTGTTCCATACGCATTTCTGCTACACATAGTTTATAGGCATTTCGGCCACCAATAGTTTGTAGGCATTTCGGCTACCAACTCACACTACCCTCTCAAGTGCCCATGTTCCCTTCCATCTGCTCTCTATTGTTCCACCCACACATGGTAGAAACAATCTTCAAGAGAGCACGTAGGACAAGAGAACACTACACAGGGTATGTTGTGCTCCACACTACCCTTTGAAGTGCCCATGTTCCCTTCCATCTGCTCTCTATTGTTTCACCCTCACATGGTAGAAACAATCTTCAAGAGAGCACGTAGGACAAGAGAACACTACACAGGGTATGTGAATCATGAGTTTCATAAGTCCAATGCATCCCAAATAAAGGGAGCCAAAAAGAATAATCCATCCCAGTAAAAGGGAGCCATAAACATAATCCATAAACCTGAGGATGGATCCAAATCCCTAGAAAAGAAGTCCAAGAATCCATAGACCTGTATACCATAATCTTTGTATACCATAACTCTTACCACATACTCCGTGCTATCCACACACCTTGGAGTAGAGGTGGACTTTATCCATAAAAGCATCATATCCATGAGATATCCAAAGATTTCTACTCTATAAACTGGGGCAGATTCGTCCATAGAAATTGCTTGTGAAGCCCAATATGTATATAAATCTCCTCCAAGAAAGAAATCTCCATAGATATATTCCATCCCAATAAAGGGAGCCATGAAAAGAATTCATCCCATTAAAGGGAGCCATAAACAATGTTTCCCTGAAACCATCTCAAGGCAAACAACAACACCTTTCTCCTTGCATAGCTATACAAGGGTTAGTGAACATCAAAAACACTTCATAGCAAAAGCGCTAACTTTGCAAACTCAAAGTATACTTAGCTTTTCTTTGCCAGGTTGGTCATGAAGCCAAAAGAAATATCTCGTCACCATATCCTTAAGATATCCTGAGATATATCTCCATATAGCTTGCCTGTAAGCTTGATAATATAATCCACAATATCCATATGGAAAGAGTGCTAAACGTGTGCACATAAAGCCAACTTCACACTTCCACGATAAAATTCTGTGAATTCATAAATCCTTAGATCAACAAGCTGTCTACTACTGCTCATGTTCTTGCTTCATAAGCTATGAAGCGGCTGGCCATGCTTAACAGCAATGATGGTAAGTGTGGTCCCCACTTGAGATCTTTTCTCTTCCTTATTGATAGAAGGAAGCCTCCGCTTCCAAGAAAGCCTATGCTCTGATACCAATGTAACTCGCGGCGGCGGTGCCCGGGGGACTAGGGCCTTTGACACACTTGTTGATACCATCAATGCATATTAAAACATTTAAACATGGCCACCCTTAACATATATCCATCATCACTTTGCATAAAACATAAAAGCTGGACAAAACATCCACAAATGCTGAAAATGGAGCTTGCACATGTGACACCGCATAGAGGCCGAAATGGGCCGACCCCCCCCTTGGAGTATTTTATTACCCAAGGAGAATAATATCATGTACAAGCTTTGAGGGCCTTACTCTCCCCACGGGAGATGCCGGATTATCCATATACAAATGCCATAACACAGCCAACACGAGGCAACCAAGCCGGAACATAGGCTGTAGAAATGCCGAGCCAACAATATAATCCATATACCTCCGTGTGGGTACTGATTCTTCCCCAAAAACCACGGGTCTTCATGCAATAGAGCTAGTACAACAAGTACAACTCTCCATTCAGCCGGTACAGCAGGTACAATGGCTGGTACAACAAGTACAATGGCTGGTACAGCAGGTACAGTGGCTGGTACAGCTGGTACGGTGGCTGGTACAGTAGGTACAGCAAGTACAGAAGCTGGTACAGCAAGTACAATGGCTGGTACAACAAGTACAATGGCTGGTACAGCAGGTACAGTGGCTGGTACAGCTGGTACGGTGGCTGGTACAGTAGGTACAGCAAGTACAGAAGCTGGTACAGCAAGTACAATGGCTGGTACAGCAAGTACAGTGGCTGGTACAGCTGGTACGGTGGCTGGTACAGTAGGTACAGCAAGTACAGAAGCTGGTACAGCAAGTACGATGGCTAGTACAGCAGGTACAGCAAGTACAGAAGCTGGTACAGCAAGTACGGTGGCTGGTACAGCCGGTACGGTTGCAGGTACAGCAAGTACAAATGCTGGTACAACACATACAATGGCTAGAAATCATAATAAATATTTGAATACCCTTGCCTTCAGTATTTCTTCGCGATGGAAGCCTCCAAAACAGTCCCATACAGCCGGTATTCTTCATGGGCAGCCTTCAAGTGAGAGAGAAAGAGAGTAGCCATCATTAGAGAAGCCTTCAACGGTGGTAGAGGCTAGTGTGCAGCAAGAGAGCCTCCATTAATGAAGAGAGAGGGCTCCAATTTATAGATTTGGGCCTCCCATGAGCTAAAATGGCAAGAGAAGGCTACAATGACAAGTGGAGAGCCACACAATAGCTGAAGTGACAAGTGTGAGGCCACTTGTCTCACTTTGATCCACTTTATAACAAGTGTCAGGCCACTTGTCTCACTTTGATCCACTTTCTTGCCACATGTCCCAATCTAAGAGATGGGTCCTTCCATAATCTTTACCTCTAAAAATATCCCAACTGGTAGACATTCTGTCATAGGCACTTTGCCAACTCTTGGTATCTGCTCAATTCCAGATGTAATGACGCGAACAGAATTTCCATCGGAGTCGGGCCAAAAATAGCAACTCTCCTAAATTTTAGGAGTGTGGTCCTTTGTATTCTAGGATAATCCCCCATTCCCAAAGCTTGTACTTTCCAAATATTTAAACATCCTGGAGTCCACCAGACCTCTTTCAGACTGGGAAATGTCCAGGCTGGTGACATCCTCCCCAACTTCTTAAAAGTTGTCCGCAACTTTAAGCTTCAAGCCATATATTCAAGATATAATCATGTCCCATCGATTGGGCGAGACGAGACAGTCTCAAAAATTCCAATATAACTGAAGAATCCATGTCCCAAAGAAATGGGTGAGACTAAATAAGTCTCCATAATACCAATATCAAAATCATGTCCCAAGATAAATGGGCGAGACAAAAACAGTCCCATAAGTCCAGATATCATAATCATGTCCCAAGATAAATGGGCGAGACAAATCAGCCCCATAAATCTAGATATCATAATCCATGTAGATCACCAAGAATCTGCCTTGACGCCCGGCCCGACTTCAGTGCCCATATTCTCTACCATTGGCTCTATGTTCTACCAAGCAAGGTAGCAACATCTTGAAGAGCACTTAGGACAAGAGAAATACTACACAGGGCGGCTAAACAAGGAGTCCTGAAAACAATCACTCGCAGGCATAGATAACCTGGTGTTCCATACGCATTTCTGCTACACATAGTTTATAGGCATTTCGGCCACCAATAGTTTGTAGGCATTTCGGCTACCAACTCACACTACCCTCTCAAGTGCCCATGTTCCCTTCCATCTGCTCTCTATTGTTCCACCCACACATGGTAGAAACAATCTTCAAGAGAGCACGTAGGACAAGAGAACACTACACAGGGTATGTTGTGCTCCACACTACCCTTTGAAGTGCCCATGTTCCCTTCCATCTGCTCTCTATTGTTTCACCCTCACATGGTAGAAACAATCTTCAAGAGAGCACGTAGGACAAGAGAACACTACACAGGGTATGTGAATCATGAGTTTCATAAGTCCAATGCATCCCAAATAAAGGGAGCCAAAAAGAATAATCCATCCCAGTAAAAGGGAGCCATAAACATAATCCATAAACCTGAGGATGGATCCAAATCCCTAGAAAAGAAGTCCAAGAATCCATAGACCTGTATACCATAATCTTTGTATACCATAACTCTTACCACATACTCCGTGCTATCCACACACCTTGGAGTAGAGGTGGACTTTATCCATAAAAGCATCATATCCATGAGATATCCAAAGATTTCTACTCTATAAACTGGGGCAGATTCGTCCATAGAAATTGCTTGTGAAGCCCAATATGTATATAAATCTCCTCCAAGAAAGAAATCTCCATAGATATATTCCATCCCAATAAAGGGAGCCATGAAAAGAATTCATCCCATTAAAGGGAGCCATAAACAATGTTTCCCTGAAACCATCTCAAGGCAAACAACAACACCTTTCTCCTTGCATAGCTATACAAGGGTTAGTGAACATCAAAAACACTTCATAGCAAAAGCGCTAACTTTGCAAACTCAAAGTATACTTAGCTTTTCTTTGCCAGGTTGGTCATGAAGCCAAAAGAAATATCTCGTCACCATATCCTTAAGATATCCTGAGATATATCTCCATATAGCTTGCCTGTAAGCTTGATAATATAATCCACAATATCCATATGGAAAGAGTGCTAAACGTGTGCACATAAAGCCAACTTCACACTTCCACGATAAAATTCTGTGAATTCATAAATCCTTAGATCAACAAGCTGTCTACTGCTCATGTTCTTGCTTCATAAGCTATGAAGCGGCTGGCCATGCTTAACAGCAATGATGGTAAGTGTGGTCCCCACTTGAGATCTTTTCTCTTCCTTATTGATAGAAGGAAGCCTCCGCTTCCAAGAAAGCCTATGCTCTGATACCAATGTAACTCGCGGCGGCGGTGCCCGGGGGACTAGGGCCTTTGACACACTTGTTGATACCATCAATGCATATTAAAACATTTAAACATGGCCACCCTCAACATATATCCATCATCACTTTGCATAAAACATAAAAGCTGGACAAAACATCCACAAATGCTGAAAATGGAGCTTGCACATGTGACACCGCATAGAGGCCGAAATGGGCCGACCCCCCCCTTGGAGTATTTTATTACCCAAGGAGAATAATATCATGTACAAGCTTTGAGGGCCTTACTCTCCCCACGGGAGATGCCGGATTATCCATATACAAATGCCATAACACAGCCAACACGAGGCAACCAAGCCGGAACATAGGCTGTAGAAATGCCGAGCCAACAATATAATCCATATACCTCCGTGTGGGTACTGATTCTTCCCCAAAAACCACGGGTCTTCATGCAATAGAGCTAGTACAACAAGTACAACTCTCCATTCAGCCGGTACAGCAAGTACAATGGCTGGTACAACAAGTACAATGGCTGGTACAGCAGGTACAGTGGCTGGTACAGCTGGTACGGTGGCTGGTACAGTAGGTACAGCAAGTACAGAAGCTGGTACAGCAAGTACAATGGCTGGTACAGCAAGTACAGTGGCTGGTACAGCTGGTACGGTGGCTGGTACAGTAGGTACAGCAAGTACAGAAGCTGGTACAGCAAGTACGATGGCTAGTACAGCAGGTACAGCAAGTACAGAAGCTGGTACAGCAAGTACGGTGGCTGGTACAGCCGGTACGGTTGCAGGTACAGCAAGTACAAATGCTGGTACAACACATACAATGGC
Organism: Cibotium barometz; assembly: GCF_041138505.1. Lineage (NCBI taxonomy): Eukaryota > Viridiplantae > Streptophyta > Polypodiopsida > Cyatheales > Cibotiaceae > Cibotium > Cibotium barometz. The sequence continues at coordinate 5,357,505 of NC_141083.1, read as the reverse complement.
TAGAAATCATAATAAATATTTGAATACCCTTGCCTTCAGTATTTCTTCGCGATGGAAGCCTCCAAAACAGTCCCATACAGCCGGTATTCTTCATGGGCAGCCTTCAAGTGAGAGAGAAAGAGAGTAGCCATCATTAGAGAAGCCTTCAACGGTGGTAGAGGCTAGTGTGCAGCAAGAGAGCCTCCATTAATGAAGAGAGAGGGCTCCAATTTATAGATTTGGGCCTCCCATGAGCTAAAATGGCAAGAGAAGGCTACAATGACAAGTGGAGAGCCACACAATAGCTGAAGTGACAAGTGTGAGGCCACTTGTCTCACTTTGATCCACTTTATAACAAGTGTCAGGCCACTTGTCTCACTTTGATCCACTTTCTTGCCACATGTCCCAATCTAAGAGATGGGTCCTTCCATAATCTTTACCTCTAAAAATATCCCAACTGGTAGACATTCTGTCATAGGCACTTTGCCAACTCTTGGTATCTGCTCAATTCCAGATGTAATGACGCGAACAGAATTTCCATCGGAGTCGGGCCAAAAATAGCAACTCTCCTAAATTTTAGGAGTGTGGTCCTTTGTATTCTAGGATAATCCCCCATTCCCAAAGCTTGTACTTTCCAAATATTTAAACATCCTGGAGTCCACCAGACCTCTTTCAGACTGGGAAATGTCCAGGCTGGTGACAGGACAACCTCGCCGATCTTTTCACAAAGGGGCTTCCTCGTGAGAAGTTTAAAGCTTTCCGCAAAGCTTTGGGCTTGCTTCCCTTTGTGGACTGATCTACTTCGGGCATGGCACTTCCCTATACATGAGTGTCAGCTCTCGTTCGCACCATCACTCCCAGGGGGATTTGTTGCCATATATATAGGCAGTGATGTGTGTGAACACACTTAGGACCGCCGGGGTACTTTTTTCTTCTTTAGGAGGTTTTTTCCCCCGGCTTGTATATATGCCCATTTTCTAGGGTTAACTTATCTTTTGTACATTGACACAATCTAATACATTGTGTGTTGTGTGCATTCTTGCTTCTTCTTCTCCAAGCTTTGTGTGTTTTCCTGCAACTCTAATTCCAACAATTGAAATTGGCCACAGCCTTAAAACATATGCCACTTAATCCATAAAACTGTGGAAGAGAGATGTGCAGAGGTGACATCACATAGAGGCCGGAATGGGCCAATCCCCACCTTGGAGTATTTTATTATCCAAGGAGAGAATATCATGTACAAAGCTTTGAGGGCCTTACTCTCCCCACGAGAGATGCCGGATTATACATACACAAATGCCATAACACAACCAAATATGAGGCAACCAGAAAATTCAGTCGGTACTACACAAGTTGTAGGAATGGCGAGCCAACAATATTATCCATACACCTCCGTGTGGGTGTTGATTCTTCCCCAAAAACGATGGGGTACAACAGATACAACTCTCCATTCAGCCCCGGTATAGCAATAACATGGGCTGGTACAACACGTACAAAATCTGAAACAGTAGGTACAATCCTCCATTCAGCCCGGTCCAGCAAGTACATGGATCGGTACAACAGATACAACTCTCCATTCAGCCGGTACTGCAAGTACATGGACTAGTGCAGGAGATACAACTCTCAAATCAATTGGTACATCCATCCATTCAGTACAACTTAGTACAGCCATCAAGAGGCTATAGAAATAGAGAAACCTTCTATTGAGGGGAGTGAAGGAGTGTAGAAACTCTCCATAAAGTGTTGTAGACAAGAATGTGAGCAACTGTCATAGGAGAGGCTAGTCTGCAGCAAGAGAGCCTCTCCAAATGAAGAGAGGGCTCCAATTTATAGATGTGGGCTTCCCATGCGTAAAAAAAAAGAAAAGTGAAGGCTATAATGACAAGTGAAGAGTGACACAAGATTTGAAGTGACAATTGTGAGTCCACTTGTCTCGTTTTGATCCACTTTCTTGCCACAACAATCTAAGAGAAGGGTCCTTCCATAAACTTTATCTCTAAAACTATCCCAATGGTAGTCCATTTGACATAAGTACTTTGGTAAATCTTGGTATTTACTCAATTTTAGATGTAATGATGCGAATGGAATTTCCATCTGAGTGGAGCTAAACATAGCAACTCTCTTGAATTTTAGGAGTGTGATTCTTTTTATTCTATGATAATCTCCCATTCCCAAAGCTTGTACTTTCTAAATATTTAGATGTCCTGGAGTCCACCATATCCTTTTGATACTGGGAAATGTCCGGGCTGGTGACATCCTCCCCATCTTCTTAAAAGTTGTCCGCAACTTTAAGCTTCAAGCCATATATCTAAGATATATTCATGTCCCATTAAGTGGGTGAGATGAGACAATCTCAAAAATCGAATATGACTGAAAGAATCCATGTTCGAAATAAATGGGCGAAACTAAATAAGTCTCCATGATACGAATATCAAAATCATGTTCCAAATAAATGGGCAAGACAAAACAGTCCTAGAAGAAATGGGCGAGACAAAATAGTCCCAGAAGTCTAGATTTCATAACGGTGTCCCAAATAAATGGGCGAGACAAAACAATCTCATAAGTCGAGATATCATAATGATGTCCCAAATAAATGAGGGAGACCAAATAGTTCCAGAAGTCCAGATTTCATAACCATGTTCCAAATAAATGGGCGAGATAAAACAGTCCCATAAGTCCAAATATCATACTCATGTCTCTTTGTCCATACTCCAAGTGGAATCCAACTTCAAGGAGGAGTTACTTGTTTCCCAATCCCAAGTGTTACGTCAAATGCATGCTACTCTCCACTGGCTTCCATGCTTACACATGCGAACACTAGGCCGAGAAATAGAAGATTGATTGACCATACACATGGATGTATAACGTCTAGTGTCATGCATACAAGGGATAGTGAACATCAAAAGCACTTAATAATATGTAGCGAAAGGACCAACTTTGAAACTCAAAGTATACTTAGCTTTTCTTTTCTAGGTTCAATCCTGTGACGTGAAGGTTATGAACCCACCATGCTAGCCAATAGACATTTTCCCATATTGGTTGCCTTTGAGCCTGATGCAGGACCACTCCCATAAGTGGATACGTCGGGTGTATTTAACTACACTAATAGTCTGTTTATACCCCAACAGGATCGTCTTCACACGAGTGTGAAAAAAGCCAATGTTGTAACTCCGAAAGAGGAGCAGAAGGGGGTTTTGCAAAACAGTTGACCATTAATGCAATTAAACACTGAAATTGGCCACAGCCTTAAACATATGCCATTTAATCAACAAAACTGTAAAAGAGAGATGTTCACAGTTGACATCGTAGAGGCCAGAATGGGCCGACCCCCCCTTGGAGTATTTTATTACCTAAGGAGAAAATATCATGTACAAGCTTTGAGGGCCTTACTCTCCCCCATGGGACTATCCATATATAAGTGCCATAACACAGCCCAATACGAGGCAAGCATAAATTCAGCCGGTACACGGGCTGTAGAAATGTCGATCGAACAATATATCTCCATGTGGTATTGACTCTTCCCCAAAAACCACAGGTCTTCGATAGAGGAGTTACAACTCTCCATTCAGCCGGTACAACACATGGGCTGGTACAACATGTACAAAATCTGAAACAGCAGGTAGAACGCTCCATTCAGCCTGGTACAGCATGCACATGGACTAGTACAGCAGATACAACTCTCCATTTAGTCGGTTCAGCGAGTACATGGGCTAGTACAACAGATAGAACTCTCCATTCAGCCGGTGCAGCCCTCCATTCAGCCGGTACAGCTCAGTACAGCCATCAAGAGGCTAAGAAATAGAGAAAACTTCTATTGAGGGGAGTGAAGGAGTGTAGAACTCTCCATAAAGTATTGTAGACAAGAATGTGAGCAACCATCATAGTAGAGACTAGTCTGCAACAAGAGAGCCTTTCCAAATGAAGAGAGAGGGCTCCAATTTATAGATTTGGGGCTCCCACGAGTGAAAAAATGGAAAGTGAAGGCTATAATGACAAGTGAAGAGTGACGCAAGAGCTGAAGGGACAAGTGTGAGGCCACTTGTCTCACTTTGATCCACTTTCTTGTCACATGTCCCAGTCTAAGAGATGGGTCCTTCCATAAACTTTATCTCTAAAACTATCCCTATTGGTAGCCCATTTGTCATAGGTACTTTGGTAACTCTTGGTATTTGCTCAATTTTAGATGTAATGACGTGAATGGAATTTCCATCCGAGTCGGGCCAAACATAGCAACTCTCTGAATTTTAGAGTGTGATCCTTTGTATTCTAGGATAATCCTGCATTCCCAAACCTTGCATTCCCATCTCGAGTTTTTAAAAAAATTTTGCATATGTGATTGGTTTTATGACTTAACATTTCCGAGCTGCTTCTGTTCTCAGTTCAGGATGTTTTTGTTTCGCAAGCAGGCATTTGAATTTCTGTGTCCATTTCACATGACTGCATTTAGAGGCCGTTCTGAGAGAAAAGGGGTTTGGGGAGGGGAACGGAAGAGGGAGGTATAATTGCTTGAAAGATGAAAGGCATATTTAGAACACTTGTGCCGATGTAAGAGAGAGAGAGAGAGAGAGAGAGAGAGAGAGAGAGAGAGAGAGAGTTGCAGAATCACACATACAGTCCACGCAAGAGTCCAAACTATTAATTTGTATTATGTACAAGAAGAGTGTGTTACAACTGAATCTCAAGTACAAAAGATGACTGAGAAATAAAGATGTCAGTGCTTAGTCCATATTGCTGTTGATCTCCTCGAACAGCCTGTACTGCAGAGAGACGCTTTGAAGGTTCTGATTGCAGAGAGGAATGCAGATTATGACTATTTTCCAATATATGTGTATGTAGGGGGCTGGGAAGCCCCGTTGGCCTACTCTTCGACTGGCGGCCTGCTAGGACAAGCCCATGACCCTCATGACATGTTGACTGCTCCTTTGCTAGCTCCATGTGGCAGTTAGCTGGTTTATCTGATATCCGGCTGCTTCCAATACCTGTGCTTGCTGCCTTCTACTGCTGCCCAACCTGTACGCCTGGCTATAGGGCTGTATATGGAGGTGTGTCACAACATAGCTTGTGGAAGGCAAGAGGGACAGGAGACGTTTGAGGAAGGCAACCTTGGCAGCAAACATGTCAAAATGGGCGCACAAAACCCAGCAAGTTGTTCTATGCAAACAAAACAAAAAGAGATTGATGCCTTTTTGCCCGATCTTTTTGTTCGAGCGAATGGTGTGGACAAACTTTCATGTCCCAAATGAGATAACTAGATTAAAGCTGATGCTTGTGTGCATCACATAGGAGCCCTATGAGGAGACGCGATTTCCCATATGGTTGTAAATCGTTCTCATTGATGTTTGCATTAGTCAATGCCAACTGCTTGTTGACAGACACAGGTTTATCTCATTCTTTGCAGTTGCTGTTTGCAGGTGAAAGTGTTCGACAGTGTCCACTATCTGAAGGCATTGGGATCTGATGATGTTTGGGTTGCTGTTGGCTGGTCAAGTGATGTGATCCCTGTGGCAAAACGGATGTCTAACATACGGGTAGTTGCACCTATGTCGGGCATGAGCTTGTGGGCAGACCTATGGGTATGTGCACCTCTTGATAGGTGTTGCCTTGTTTCACTGACAATCTTCAGTTTTAAAACACTGTTGATGTTGAGTACCATTGTGTGAATGTTTTACTCCTACAGGCTATACCTGCTGCCACTGCCATTCCAACTGATAAGATTGGATCTCGTGTTTATGGAGCATCTCCACTTGTCCACCAGTGGTTTGAATTCTGTTTGCAACCAGCCCGGGCCTTACCTTTTAGACATGGGGTTTTTGTAGGGGCATCTCCTCTTCATTTGCCTAATAAAACTGTACAGGGAGAATGTGAGGTGGAAGGTTATCAGAAGAAGTCTGTAAATGCTACATTGGGTGAAGCCATGGAAGATACAATCACAGCTGCTGACATCAGTGCAAATGGCCCAAAGTTCGATACTAATTTGATTGAGGGAATGGCACCAAAAGATTCCTTAGAGAAGAGTGAGTTTTTGGAACCACTTTCAGATAAAGCTGTCGCAGATTATGAGTGGCTATTCTCAATGGCTGCAGAGCAGAACAGTCAAAGAAAAGGAGTGTGGGAGACAGTCAAACATTTTGTCAAGGTTGCTGCAAGTCAGAGTAGCCAGAGAGGATAATAGAATTCGTCATTTTATGGGGTCATATTATGGCTACTGTATTTTCTTAGGTTTCTAATGAAGCAGTAATGCTTTCCAAGGTAGTGTTACATCAAGCTGACGTCGAGTTTGACTCTACCATGACTTATATGTGCCAAGGTGGCATCAATCACTTTGGTTTTAGCATATGCACTGTGAAATATATATCCTAGCAGGCTGTCAGACGAGTGAGGTTTGTGATATTTGATGATCTTTGCGCTTTGGGAAATCAACTGTACCATGTTTTTGCAAGCATTTTAATGTACTAGATTGCCAATGCAGACATTCAGTGATGTCCAAAAGTGGAATGACAGGTTGCATCTCTCTTTATCTTCCTTGTGGTTTTCAAGTTTGAAAGGTCATTCGGTTGTCTCTCTTGGGTAGGATTGGATTTCGTGTAGAAAGTTTGCTGTCTAAAAATTGTGTAAAAAACCTTTCAGGTTTATGCACGGTAGATTATAAGGTACCACAGAGTTACAACTTGAAGTTGTGAGGTGGCAAAAAATCAAGTCTTTTTTCCTCATTTTCTTATTTTTTGTCATGGATCTTCTCATATAGCAAACTGAATATTTTAGCTTATGCATACGTGATTGATTTGTGTGTGACTCTCTCTCTCTCTCTCTCTCTCTCTCTCTCACACACACACACACACACACACACACACACCCACGCACATGTAAATGTGCAAGTGGTAAATGGAAGTGTGCCTGTTGTACCTACTTATTCCCATTACTTCTTGCTGTAATTCAATGGGCATATCTAGCACACTTCTTGTACACCACCTTGTGGGGGTGTTTGCATCCATTGTCTCCTTTCTCTCACGGCCTTTGTAAAGCTTGTGGATTCCAATTAAGAATTGTCAATTGTGTGATTTAGTATAATTGTATAAGTGATGTTGGCACCAAACAATGGTGCTTAAGGCACAGTACATAAGATTGCATCTCGATGATGAATCCTCGTCGTTTGAAGCCTTCAACAGGAAGGGGAGTAGACAAGACACGATGAAATCTTGGCTTGTTTGTGCTATTAAGCCGTAAGAAGTTTCAAGTTGTATCATTTTGTTCATGACAATTCACTGAGAGCTTTCAAGCAAGCATATAATGCTTCCACCCTATGCACAAACGCAATGAAAGAAAATTTTCCTACATTTGTTGACTCCAGAATAGCACTGAGAATTTTTAAGAAACTCTCTTCAAGCTAGTAAGCTTCTCTCTAGGAGGGCAATATGCAGCATCTACGACAACAAGTCTAATTTCCTTTTTAACACCAACATCTAAAGATTAATATCTCGGCTGCACTGTGCATTTGCAACTTTATGCTCAACTAAATTATGCTTTGCCTTCATAGACACAATTATCTTTTCGATGACTCGAGGTCCCCTCGCACACTCGTCATCGATAAAGCTTTGTTCAATGCGATATATGCTTATTCCATAATTTTCTTGAATTCTCTTATATAACCCTCGCAATGTTCTTCTTCTGGGTGACGTCACGAAACTCCTTAATCGACAAAGAACCAGTAATAGTAAATGTAGATGCATTTTTATTCTCAAACGCTACGAGTCCAAGAATTCAATCAAATAAGAACTCAACCTCATTTTGATGCAGCCAGCCCTGAAAGAGGGATGAGTACGAGAAGCATTGATCGACCTAAGGTAATTTTTGCTTGCTTTAAATTCCTAGTTCTCGTTCATGATTGATACATTGACGAATTTTTTCTACAGAACATCCACTTTTTTCAAACTTTATGAAAAAAGGAGTACTCATTTTTTTTAAAATAAAAAAAAAGGGGCTTTTTCTGATGATGATTTTGATGTGTATATATGCTGCGTTACTAGAGCAATGCGCGAGTTAGTAGGCAGCATCCCCTCTTAATTAATGCTCGAGTTAGGTAGTAGTATCCTTTTTATATGAATGGTCTAAACATATTGAAAAAATGGCAACATAAGATTGCTGGAGTTAGGCAGCATCCCTAACTTAAGCAATGCACTCTCCTTTTTTATATACATGCAAAGAATAATAATAAAAATAATAAAAACTAACATGGATTCAATGACCCAAACATTTACAACCAGTTCTATTGAGAAAATGGCAACATAAGAAAAAGTATCTTCCAACTTCCAAGTATTTCTTGTGTCTCCACCACTTACAGGTCTTTGTTAATGCTGCCAAAATTCCCATTGTCTCCTAGCTTTAGACATCATGGTGTGGCTCAAGATTCCTTTGGTATTGTTGCTGACACAAGCTTTGTGCATCGAGCACCCTCAATAAATTCTTAAATTGTGTGTCGCCTATCATCCCCATAAATGTTAATCTCGAATCTTTCTCCTCCTTATCTTTCACTTCCACCAATAATCAGTACCATTAATATCAACTACTGTGTGTTGATTCCCAAAGGATACAATCTTTTGAGAGCTACCAACTTGGTAGTGACTTCTCACTACATAAATCCCTTTTTGAAGAGCTATTCTTCAATTATTGGCTTCTTTCTTTATTTTTCTTGTTTCTTGTTTTTTATTTTTAAAAAATTTCTTTAACTTTTGTTAGATTGTCCCACCAGTTCGGTATTTGCCCTTTGCCTTCTGCCCGTGTAGATTCTTGGTCGTCTACTACTTACTAATCTTCCTTTTAGCTTTCTACCATGATGAGCTTCATAAACCTGCATGCTGGTGATGACCATTGCTGATCAAGTATCTTTTACCAAACTCTTATCTATAGTAGCATCTGCTACCTCTAGTTCTAGACTATATGAAACATTGCTGGCTAAAGGATGGGAATCCCCTTGAAACTTTAGTGGAGTATATCTGCTCTTCATAGGCATAGGTGTGGGGTCAACCCTCAGCATTGGTATTTCATGCGTGTAGATCCAACGTTTGTAATTGTGCAGGTGACTTTCTGCATTTGTGGGTTCGCTAACCTGGTGTGTTCTCCCATATAGAGTCCCTTCACCTCATCCAATCTAGCCTCGCTGCTCTAATGGACGTTGGTATAAGCCTCCTCTGGATAACTAGATTAAATGGATTAATATCCCATGAGAGCCTTACACAACAACAACGACTAATATCCCATGGAGCTGGTAACTCTTCGGGGTGAAGAGGGTGGTTAGTATAAAAGTCCTCTTATGGAGGAGAATAAGAAATGCTAGCCTGACGGGTTTTAGTTACATTGCCGGATGATTAAGGAATGGAGTAAGAAGGTACTAATTTAGTAGTTAGGGGGTGGTAAATGAATACTCTTTTGACTCCCCCCAAATCATCCCGACTAGGTAGTGCTGGTGGAATTTTGGATTTGGAAAAGATTTCTAATTGAGCCCACTCATTTTAATTTACATATTGAGGATACTCTATATGTTCTAAAGCAAAATCATTTACTATTGAAGTATGCATGGCTCTTAAATGTTTCTAAATGTAATTGGTATAATTTAATAATGCCATGTGGGGGGTTCAAATACTTCCATAAAGTTTCAGATATAAGTGCGTGTTGTATGCTTCTGTCAGCACAATCCACTAATCTCATAGTGATTTATTGAAGGTCAACAGTAGCAATCTGTCAGCACAATCCACTAATCTCATAGTGATTTATTGAAGTCACAATCGTCATTCCAATTACTATCATCATCACTGGTATTCGTCCCATTCATCCTCATTGTGGCTTTGTTAAACTTATCTTCTTTCAACTAGAATTCAGGACTCATTATCTTTCAATTAGAATCCAAATCAACTCATCAATTCTCAACCATAATTCTAAAATTATATCAACCAACATTCGAATTCATCATATCTGGATAGCATTTCTGCTTATATATAATTTCAAGGTCTTAGATTTACTCGTATATATTGTCAGTAAAGAGCTGTAGTAGTTATACCCACGGTATATATGGGTAGTCACGGTCCTTGGAGTTATATGGTAAATACCATCATATCTAGGCCTTAAGCAAGTCAGGGATTCCATACAATCGCGGTACTTCATTTGAAGACCCAATTACCAATTTATGAATTTTTATTTTGAATATCAATTTGTATGTATTTCATCACACAATTACAATCTTTTACTGGTACAAAATTTTTGACTTTTCATGCTTCTCAGTTGATCCACTTTAGCCAATTCACTCTGATACCAGCTAAAAGATCCCTGCCCCCTCCGCGCAACAAAATTGAGGGTGCTAGCAGCGAAAGTAGCACTTTTTGCACAAGACAGAGCCTCTCACTCGGGGCCTCGCCCACGGATATCCGGACAAGAGACTAATCCCTCGGTTCTTCCAAAACCAAACTCGGAAAAACTTCCCTCGCCTAGAAAGCATGGGTGATTCCTCTAGGATATTTTTTTTCTAACGTAGTCAAGAGCCTTAACTAATCAAACTGATCTGATCGAACCTGTAAGTCACATGGTCAGATCAAGGAAGAAACTTGCTTGATCATAGAGACCAACGCTTTTTTCCTCATCGAGAGGCATAGCCATTGATTCTTTTCCATAGAACAAGACTATCCGGGATTTACTGCATCTATCGTACCATAATAGACTTGAGTCTTATTTTAGGGATCCATCTGTCCAGCCTAACCCCATCTAGTCCCATGGGTTAGCCAACCACCCAACCAATGTAGTGATAGAATCCATTTAGGAATTTGGTTATGTTTTGTCCCGGGTACCAGAGGGAAAAGAGTTCCCAGGCCCCTTAGCCTCTGGCACTTCAAGCAAAGTTCAAGATAGTCACACCACTTACACACCCAATATGAAATTGCCTTTTCCACAGATTCAGCTGTCTTTAAAACAATATTTTAAGGAAACCATAGTGTTACTGATCGTAATCCTCTAAAATATCCAGGTTGAATTCTAATTTCCAATCATTCCTTCATCGGTGTACCTATGGCATCATTGGCAACCAGAACGCTCACCACCTGTCCGCCTAGGGGCCTTTTCAATAGTTCCTAGCTTATAGTACCCAGAAATATATTCACTTATAAAAATCGAGATGGACTCTCTGTTGAAGATCAGCAAGATCAGCCAACGGATCCATATAAAAGAGCCATGGACTCATCCGTTGAGGACTAGCAAGGTCAATCAACTAGATCCATGCCAGAGTTCAGAAAACAACTCTAACACCTTATTCCATTTTTTTCCTTGACGCATGCGTGGGTATCTTCGGCGCGGCGACCCAGAGCCCGAGCATCGTATGGTCAGCACCCTCTAGGATCCTTCATAGAGGTCACCTAGTGCTTCACTTATAGGCCGCTTGCTTGGTCCCTCATCCACCATACCGGAAGCTCACCATTTAAATCGAACCTCGACCGACCTTGCTACGCGAGACGTCCTCCGTTGACTCTCTGTCAGCTGTTTGTAACTTTATCACTTAGGTCTCCACACGACCTCATTCACAAGATGGTCAAAATGTTTCCCCAGCATTCTTGACATAAAACAATCATTTAAAAACAGGTCATAAATACAGTTTCTAATGAACTCTCATCTTTCCACATTGTTCCACATCATTTCTCATTATTCCACATTCTTCTACATCAATTCACATTGCTTAATCCACATTCAATCATATGTATTCCCATCGTCCTTCATCCATTCTCATCCAACCACATTATATTACATCCCATCACATCTATCCACATCTATCCTCATCACATCTCATCCATTCTAGTCTACCCATATCCACATCACATCTCATCCATTCACAACTACCCCGATCCACATCACATCACATCACATCCATTCATATCTATTTCGATTCACATCACATCCATTCACATCACATCTCATCCATTCACATCTATCTTGATTCACATCACATCCATTCACATCTATCTCGATTCATATCACATCACATTCACATCTCATTCATTCACATCTATCCCGATTCACATCTCATTCATTCACATCTATCCTGATTCACATCACATCTCATTCATTCATATCTATCCTGATTCACATCACATCACATTCACATCTCATTCATTCACATCTATCTTGATTCACATCACATCACATCCATCTCATTCATTCATATCTATCCCCATTCACATCACATCACATCACATTCACATCTCATTCATTCACATCTATCCCGATTCACATAACATCCATCTCATTCATTCACATCTATCCCGATTCACATCACATCACATCACATTCACATCTCATTCATTCACATCTATCCCGATTCACATAACATCCATCTCATTCATTCACATCTATCCCGATTCACATCACATCACATCTCATTCATTCACATCTATCCCGATTCACATAACATCCATCTCATTCATTCATATCTATCCCGATTCATATCACATCACATCACATCACATCCATCTCATTCATTCACATCTATCCTGATTCACATCACATCACATCACATCCATCTCAAAGCACGGGCGATTCCTCCAGGATATTTTTATTCTAACGTAGTCCAGAGCCTTAACTAACCAAACTGATCCGACCGAACCTATAATTCACATGGTCAGATCAAGGAAGAAACTTGCACTTGGATCATAGAGACCAACACTTTTTTCCTCATCGAGAGGCACAACCTAACATAAAACATCATAAATTAAGTATAAAGATAAACATTTTGTGATTAACCATTAGAATTCTTTAGAAATCTTAATTTGCATTGAAAAATAATCCATTTGAGAAACTTCTCAAGCTTGAGAGAGGTTGAGAAGTGAAAACATTGAGAATATTAGAGAAAAACCATGAAATTATGTCGAAACTCTTGATTTTGCTTGCTTTTTTCTCTTAGAAGAAAGCCCCTAACCAATCAATTGGTTAGTGTTGTGTTGAGAGAAAAGCTCCAAGGATGGTTGAAGAGAGAGAGAGAGAGAGAGAGAGAGAGAGAGAGAGAAGCTCCAATCTCTCCAAAATGTAGAGGATTTATAAGGGATAATAGAAAATATGCTTATTTTAATGTAATACTGGCATGGTCTAGTTCACAGATGAGAATACAAAAGAATGAGGGTTTATTTATAGGTGAGGGAGGCCACTAACTGAGTCCAACTAAGTCCTAGAATTTTCCAGCTTCAGTTTGGCTGAATTTGGACAAGATTTGGACCAGTTTAGCTCCCATTTTGATCTAGTTTGATTCAAGAGAGAGGAGAGATAAAAATATCACAATTTTTTTGAATTAAAAACTTATCCACATGTGTGAAATAGGCGCCTAGCTCAAAAGTCTCCCCCTCCTTACCAAGGTGTCAAAAATTTATCATTTCTCTAAAATATCTCTTTTTTTAAAGTAATATCTCTTAATTTTTGACTAATAAATCTTGTACTCAGTCAACTCTTCATCTTATGTGAGCATTTACCCATTTTTGGGTATTTTCTTTTATTCATTGGATTTATCTCATCCCAACACTTGGATTAATCTTATTGGCCCATAGGAACCTTAATTAGACCATAATCTAAAATTTTCAAAAAATCTTGGATTTATCTCATCCCAACACTTGGATTAATCATATTGGCCCATAGGAACCTTAATTGGACCATAATCCAAAATTTTCAAAAAATCTTGACCCTTAGACTAAGGTCTTTTAAATCATTTTTAATTGATTCCTAATGAACTTTGGATAATTTATTTTGAACTTCTGTTTCAAGGGAAACCATTTCAAACACTAGGAGGATTTTTATATCCAAAAATATCTCAATTTTGGATTACCTCTCTCTAGACATTTTCTCTCTCTAGGCCAAAACAGGATAAAACAAGATCTTTCTCCTATTTCAGAGAGGGGAATAATTTCAAGAAGAGAAGAGGAGGTTCTTACACCTTTACACCTCAAAAGCTGGAGGGAGGAATCTTACATCCTGCCCCACTTAAAAAACGCGAGATGTCCTCATCTCGTAGGTGGAGTATAATCTCTTTCATCTTCTTCTTCTTCAATCACTTCCAGCGTTACTGCCTTGGAAGTGGCAGCCGATTCGGGAACATCTCCCTTTAACTTCCCCTATTCTGAGGCGGAGGTCTTGCATTACTTTGGATTGAAACTGAGGGTTGGTTAGAGGGTCTACCTCTGGGATTTCCCTGATTTTGGCAGAAAGGAACATGATTACTCTCTGGAAGGAAGGAGCTAGAGTTTGGAATCTTGGTCCCTGATTTTCCCGCCCCGAAAACCTTGATCCAAAAGGAGTTGGGAAATCTATATTGCGATGTCCAAATCCTTGACGAGACGTCCTTCATTGACTCTCTGTCAGCTGTTTGCAACTTAATCACTTAGGTCTCCACCCACGACCTCATTCACAAGATGGTCAAAATGCTTCCCCAACATTCTTGACATAAAACAGTCATTTAAAAATAGGTCATAAATACAGTTTTTAATGAACTCTCATCTTTCCATATTGTTCCACATCATTTCTCATTATTTCACATTCTTCTACATCAATTCACATTGCTTAATCCATATTCAATCATATGTATTCCCATCGTCCTTCATCCATTCTCATTCAACCACATTATATTCTCATCCATTCTCATCCAACCACATTATATTCTCATCCAACCACATTATATTCTCTTCCATTCTCATCCAACCACATTATAATCTCATCCATTCTCATCCAACCACATACATATTACATCCATTCTCATCCAACAACATACATCCAACCACATTATATTACATCCATTCTCATCCAACCACATACATATTACATCCATTCTCATCCAACCACATACATCCAACCACATCCATTCTCATCCAACCACATTATATTACATCCATTCTCATCCAACCACATTATATTACATCCAACCACATCCAATCTCATCTAACCACATTATATTACATCCATTCTCATCCAACCACATCCATTCTCATCCAACCACATTATATTACATCCAACCACATTATATTACATCCATTCTCATCCAACCACATCCATTCTTATCCAACCACATTATATTACATCCAACCACATCCATTCTTATCCAACCACATTATATTACTGCAACCGGAATCTTATTCTAGGAAAGATTGTGGAAGAGTAGAGAATTCACAAGAATTGATTTAACCATAAAAACCATTGCTTTGAAAGCTTCAACTAAATCAAATTAATTGAAATTTAAACACTTAACAAAATTAAAATACTTAGCTCAATAGACCATATTGGGTGCAATCTTCCCCCCTCTTGTGCGTGGCCTCTCCCCACACAAGAGTATTTCTTTATTAGCTTTCTTTTCACCAAAATATACAAGATGTGCTTTTTAGAGAGCACGGCACTCTTCTTTAACAAAAATAGTGTCAAATATTGGGACTAGGGTAAAGCCATAGGCTTTAATAATTTCCACATAATAAATGTATCTTTCCTAAAGTTCAAAATGGAAAAATCATTTGCTAAGGTTGCAAGCTAGTATGCTTGCCAAAAATGAAATGTGATGAACCAAGACATTTCTTCCAAAGTAAACTCTTCAATTCCCATAGTCTTCATCACCTGAAAATATAAGCCCAATTAATAATTAAATTAATCTCCCAAATATTAAACAGGCACAAATCATAACCAACTCATGACTACCAGGCGTAAGTACCCCAGGAATCACCCTGCCATACAAACCTAACTGAAATAATCATAGGTGGCCTCAAACATACGTCATATACCGCACGTATTAATATTTATAGTGGTATCACCCACGATATTAACCTAGCCGGCATGACGCAAGAGTAACCTAGGCGTCCCCAAATGACTCAAGAGGGGATAAATAATATTTTTCTAGAGGACTTAAAATATATTCTCATGACAATTACATCCAACCACATTATATTACATCCAACCACATCCATTCTTATCCAACCACATTATATTACATCCAACCACATTATATTACATCCAACCACATCCATTCTTATCCAACCACATTATATTACATCCAACCACATCTCATCCAATCATTATATTACATCCAATCACATTATATTACATCCAACCACATCCATTCTCATCCAACAACACTATATTACATCCAACAACATCCATTCTCATCCAACCACATCCATTCTCATCCAACCACATCCAACCACATTATATTACATCCAACCACATCCATTCTCATAACATCCAACCACATTATATTATATCCATTCTCATCCAATCACATTATATTACATCTATTCTCATCCAACCACATCCATTCTTATCCAACCACATTATATTACATCCAACCACATCCATTCTTATCCAACCACATTATATTACATCCAACCACATCTTATCCAACCACATTATCCAATCACATTATATTACATCCAACCACATCTTATCCAATCACATTATACCACATTATATTACATCCAACCACATCTTATCCAATCATATTATACCACATTATATTACATCCACATTATATTACATCCACATTATATTACATCCATTCTCATCCAACCACTTTATATTACATCCAACCACATTATATTACATCCAACCACATCCATTCTCATCCAACCACATTATATTACATCCATTCTCATCCAACCACATTATATTACATCCAACTACATCCATTCTCATCCAACCACATCCATTCTCATCCAACCACATTATATTACATCTATTCTCATCCAACCACATTATATTACATCCAACTACATATTACATCCAACCACATTATATTACATCCATTCTCATCCAACCACATTATATTACATCCAACTACATATTACATCCAACCACATTACATCCATTCTCATCCAACCACATTATATCTCATCCATTCTCATCCAACCACATTATATCTCATCCAACCACATTATATTACATCCATTCTCATCCAACCACATTATATTACATCCAACCACATCCATTCTCATCCAACCACATTATATTACATCCATTCTCATCCAACCACATTATATTACATCCAACCACATCCATTCTCATCCAACCACATTATATTACATCCAACCACATCCATTTTCATCTAACCACATTATATTACATCCATTCTCATCCAACCACATTATATTACATATTTTGAACTCAGGTATGAATCTAGTTGATTGACCTTGCTAGTCCTCAACGGATGAGTCCATGGCTCTTTTATATGGATCCGTTGGCTGATCTTATTGATCTTCAACAGAGAGTCCATCTGGATTTTTATGAGTGAATATATTTCTGGGTACTATAAGCTAGGAACTATTGAAAACGCCCCTGAGCGGACAGGTGATGAGCGTTCTGGTTGCAAATGATGCCATAGGTACACCGATGAAGGAATGATTGGAAATTAGAATTCAACCTGGATATTTTGGAGGATTACGACGATCAGTAACACTATGGTTTCATTAAAAGATTATTTTAAAGACAGTTGAATCTATGGAAAAGGCAATTTCATATTGGGTGTGTAAGTGGTGTGACTATCTTGAACTTTGCTTGAAGCGCTAGCGGCTAGGGGGCCTTGGAACTCTTTTCCCTCTGGTACCCAGGACAAAACATAACCAAATTCCTAAATGGATTCTATCACTACAGTGGTTGGGTGGTTGGCTAACCCATGGGACTAGATGGGGTTAGGCTGGACTAATAGATCCCTAAAATGAGACTCAATTCTATTATGGTACAATAGATGAAGTAAATCCCGAATAGTTTTGTTTTAACCTTGTTCCATTTTCTTCCTCGTGCACGCGTGGGTATCTCCGATGACCCAGAGCCCGAGCACCGTATGGTCAGCACCCTCTAGGATCCTTCGCAGGTCACCTAGTGCTTCACTCATAGGCTGCTTCCTTGGTCTCTCATCCACCATACCGGAAGCTCACCATTTAAATCGAACCGAGGCTAGTCAAGACCTCGGCCGACCTTGCTACACAAGACGTCCTATGTTGACTCTTTGTCAGCTGTTTGCAACTTTATCACTTAGGTCTCCACGACCTCATTCACAAGATGGTCAAAATGCTTCCCCAACATTCTTGACATAAAACAATCATTTAAAAACAGGTTATAAATACAGTTTCTAATGAACTCTCATCTTTCCACATTGTTCCACATCATTTCTCATTATTCCACATTCTTCTACATCAATTCACATTGCTTAATCCACATTCAATCATATGTATTCCCATCGTCCTTCATCCATTCTCATCCAACGACATTATATTACATCCCATCATCCTTCATCCAACGACATTATATTACATCCCATCATCCTTCATCCATTCTCATCCAACCACATTATATTACATCCCATCACATCTATCCACATCTATCCTCATCACATCTCATCCATTCTAGTCTATCCATATCCACATCACATCACATCACATCCATTCACATCACATCTCATCCATTCACAACTACCCCGATCCACATCACATCACATCACATCCATTCACATCACATCTTATCCATTCACACCTACCCCGATCCACATCACATCACATCACATCCATTCACATCTATTTCGATTCATATCACATCCATTCACATCACATCTCATCTCATCCATATCACATCCATTCACATCTATTTCGATTCATATCACATCCATTCACATCACATCTCATCCATTCACATCTATCCCAATTCACATCACATTACATCCATTCTCATCACATCTCATCCATTCTCATCACATCTCATCCATTCACATCTATCCCGATTCACATCACATCACATTTACATCTCATTCATTCACATCTATCCCGATTCACATCACATCACATTCACATCTATCCTGATTCACATCACATCTCATTCATTCATATCTATCCTAATTCACATCACATCACATCAACATCTCATTCATTCACATCTATCCCAATTCACATCACATTCACATCTCATTCATTCACATCTATCCCGATTCACATAACATCCATCTCATTCATTCACATCTATCCCGATTCACATCACATCACATTACATCCATCTCATTCATTCACATCTATCTCGATTCACATCACATCACATCACATCCATCTCACATCACATCACATCTTTTCACATATCCTCACATCTCATTCTCATCTCTTCATTCACATCCACATCTTTTTACATCACGTCACATCCCATCCACATTCATTTACATCACACCACATCTTTATCACATCCACTCACATCTTATCACATCGCATTCCCATCTTATGCACATCTATTCTCATTTAGTAACATTTTCTATTTTTGATACCGATGGGACTTTTCTAAATTTCTGCCAATTGCTTGGCCTAGGTAAAGGTTCTTTTTCTCAACAGATATTTTCATATTCTTTCTCAATTTTCTCAAGTGAAATATATTCAATATTCTTCTTTTTGAGTAAAAGATTCATGGGATTTCCAAAAATAAATTCTACCCATATTTCCCAATAATGCTCAAAATTCCACTTTTGATAAATACTCATAATTTGATTTATGCTAAAAATTCATCTTTTTCTATTTAATTTCTTGGATCTCAAATATCATGGGAATTCCTCTTTTTTCATTTAATTGATTCAATTCCAAATGTCATGGGAATTCCTCTTTTATCATAAAATGAATTTAGCAGTCCCCCACAAAATCATGGGATAAAGATCCCTTCTAACAGAAGAACATACAGAACTCATTATCAGAGAATAATTCATTCATATTCTTAATACAGTAATGGTCCATCAGACCAAAAATTCCATCTGAACATTCAACATTCCTTCACAGGAATTTCAGTTATGCAGGTTCTCAATTTGTCATCGCTTAATTAGAGTCACTGAGTCAAGGTCAACAGTAGCAATCTGTCAACACAATCCACTAATCTCATAGTGATTTGCTAAAGTCACAATCATCATTTCAATTACTATCATCATCACTGGGATTCGTCCCATTCATCCTCATTATTGTGGCTTTGTTAAACTTATCTTCTTTCAACTAGAATTCACGAATCATTATCTTTCAATTAGAAATCCAAATCAACTTATCAATTCTCAACCAGAATTCTAAAATCATATCAACCAGCATTCGAATTCATCATCTGGATAACATTTTTGTTTATAATTTCAAGGTCTTAGATTTACTTGTATATATTGTCAATAAAGAGCTGCAGTTATACCCACGGTATATACGGGTAGTCTCACGATCCTTGGAGTTATAAGGTAAATACCATCATATCTAGGCCTCAAGCAAGTCAGGGATTCCATAAAATTGCGGTACTTCCATCTGAAGACCCAATTACCAATTTATGAATTTTTATTTTGAATATGAATTTTATCACACAATTACAATCTTTTACTGGTACTTCATAAACTTTTGACATTTCTTGCTTCTCGGTTGATCCACTTTAGCCAATTCGCTCTGATACCAACTAAAAGATCCCTGCCCCCTCCGCGCAATGAAATCGAGGGTGCTAGCAGCGGAAGTAGCACTTCTTACGCAGGGCAAAGCCTGTCACTCGGGGCCTCGCGCCACGGATATCCGGACAAGAGACAAATCCCTCGGTTCGTCCAAAACCGAACCCGGAAAAACTTCCCTCGCGCAGAGAAAGCACGGGTGATTCCTCTAGGATATTTTTATTCTAACATAGTCAAGAGCCTTAACTAACCAAACTGATCTGACCGAACCTGTAAGTCACATGGTTAGATCAAGGAAGAAACTTGCACTTAGATCATAGAGACCAAAACTTTTTTCCTCATCCTCTCGAGAGAGGCACAACCGTTGATTCTTTTCTATAGAACAAGACTCAGGTCTCCACACCACGACCTCATTCACAAGATGGTCAAAATGCTTCCTAGCATTCTTGACATAAAACAGTCATTTAAAAACAAGTCATAATTACAGTTTTTAATGAACTCTCATCTTTCCACATTGTTCCACATCATTTCTCATTATTCCACATTCTTCTACATCAATTCAATTTCTTAATCCACATTCAATCATATGTATTCCCATCGTCCTTCATCCATTCTCATCATCCAACCACATTATATTACATCCCCTCACATCAATCCTCATCACATCTCATCGATTCTCATCATCCAACCACATTATATTACATCCCCTCACATCTATCCTCATCACATCTCATCCATTCTCATCTACCCATATCCACATCACATCACCTCACCTCACATCCATTCACATCACATCTCATCCATTCACAACAACTACCTTGATCCACATCACATCACATCACATCCATTCACATCACATCACATCCATTCATATCTATCCCAATTCACATCACATTACATCACATCCATTCTCATCACATCTCATCCATTCACATCTATCCCGATTCACATCACATCACATCACATCCATTCTCATCACATCTCATCCATTCACATCTATCCTGATTCACATCACATCACATTCACATCTCATTCATGCACATCTATCCCGATTCACATCACATCACATTCACATCTCATTCATTCACATCTATCCTTATTCACATCGCATCACATCACATTCACATTTCATTCATTCATATCTATCTCGATTCACATCACATCACATCCACATCTCATTCATTCACATCTATCCTGATTCACATCACATCACATCACATCCATCTCATTCATTCACATCAATCCTGATTCACATCACATCACATCACATTCACATCTCATTCATTCATATCTATCCCGATTTACATCTCATTCATTCATATCTATCCCGATTCACATCACATCACATCATATCCATCTCATTCATTCACATCTATCTCGATTCACATCACATCCATCTCACATCACATCACATCTTTTCACATATCCTCACATCTCATTCTCATCTCTTTATTCACATCCACATCAGTTTACATCACTCCACATCCACTCACATCCACTCACATCTTATCACATCACATTCACATCTTATGCACATCTATTCTCATTTAGTAACATTTTTTATTTTTGATACCGATGGGACTTTTCTAAATTTCTGCTAATTTCTTGGCCTAGGTAAAGGTTCTTTTTCTCAACAGATATTTTCATATTCTTTCTCAATTTTCTCAAGTGAAATATATTCAATATTCTTCTTTTTGAGTAAAAGATTCATGGGATTTTCAAAAAGCAATTCTACCCATATTTTCCAATAATGCTCAAAATTTCACTTTTGATAAATACTCATAATTTGAATAATGTTAAAATATCCTCTTTTTCTATTTAATTTCTTGGATCTCAAATATCATGGGAATTCCTCTTTTTGCATTTAATTGATTGAATTCCAAATGTCATGGGAATTCCTCTTTTATCATAAAATAAATTTATCTGAAATTACTCTTTTCTTTAATAAAAATATCCATTATTCCAATTATGCCAAGAATTTCACTTTTACCATTTAAATGATTGAATTTCAAATGTTATGGAAATTCCTCTTTTATCATTTAAATTTTCTCATGCATAAAATAAATTTATCTAAAACTCCTCTCTAAATAAAAATATTCATTATTTTAATATACCAAAATTTCTCTTTTTCCATTTAATTACATGGATCTCCATTATCATGGGAATTCCTCTTTTTGCTTAAAAATAAAATTATCAAAATTACCTCTTTTCTTAATTACTTATTTATGCATAAACACTAAAAATTATTTTTCCATGAATGTGATGAAAATCATTCTTTTAGCATAGGATGACCAATCCTAAAATATGGTAGGAAGTCCTCTCGAGGACTCAAGCCGGCCTGTCACCCTCTCAGGCTCCATCGCTCGATCCTCCCGCCCCTCAGAGGGATGTCTGCACACTAGGGTGGGCTAATTCACCGCACCAGCCTGGGGCCCAAGAACTAGGCAGCATCATAACCTCTCGCCTCAATCGGCAAACCTTAGTCTTCCCACATGGTACGAGGGATACCTTGGGCCATTCCCGGGCTTTGCTAATGACGCCGCCCGGCTACACAAGCACGGAACGGAGTTAGCGTTGAAGCCAAGAAAACTTGCACTCTTTAAAGATAACAATTTCAATGCAATTTATTAAATACAACATCACACAATTCGTAACTTCATACAATTTTATGTCATTATTTCAAAAAGGAAAAGATACACATTTATTAGCAATATATATGACAAAAACTTTTCTTGAAAATATAACCAATCTAACTTGGCCACCATTTCCTTGAGGAGCTTGAAGAGGGAGGGTTGGAGTCGCATTGGGAGCATCTTTCTTAATTTCGTTGTTGCGTGCTCCTCTCGAGGCAATAATCTTGACCCTTTCAGCTTTGATCCTTTGGCATGAGAGACATTGCTTCAAGTACCAAAGCACATCATTTTTCTAGCCTGCCCAATGAAAGCTCCTTCTTACGGCATTTAATGTTTTTGCATAGCCTGGGTGTCCTGCAAAGCAGGGCTATCATGAGCTTCATGGAGGATTAGTTTCTTTAAAGTAGGATCCTTAGGGATACATAGCTTGTGATTGAAGTAGAGGCTTCCTTCATGAGTGGAGTATCCCTTGATTAGATTCTTCTCTTTCTCAAAATTTCCTCCTTCTTCTACTAACTTCATCATCCTCTGATAATCTGGGTCATGAGATGAGACTTCTTCCACCTTGACCGGTATGGGATTATTTGGCATTGAAATTGCACTCAAGAAAGATTTGCAGCTAAGTGCATCTGCTACCACATTATCTTTCCAAATTTGATGTCGAAGTCATATTCTTGTAGAATTTCAATCCATCTCCTTTGCCGCATGTTAAGGTTAGGCTGGGTGAAGATCCACTTTAGACTTTTGTGGTCAGTTACAAGCTGGAATTTGCCCCCCAAGAGATAATGTCTCCATAATTTCAGGCAATGAACAACTGCTAAGAGCTCCAAATCATGGGTGGCATGATTTGCTTCATATTGCTTCAGCTTGCGGAAAGTATAAGCGATTGGCCTAAGACACCACCAAGTGCTAGACTACTAGCATCAGTAATCACTTCAAATTCCTTGGCAAAATCAGGAAGTTTTAGGACTAGGGCGGCAGAAGTAATAATGACCTTGAGCTGATCAAAACTGTTTTGATGGATTGGCAGCCACACTATTTTGCAATCCTTCTTAAAAAGATCCGTCAAAGGTGCAGCTATACCAAGGCATAATCTTTGATAAAAATCCTATACCATCCCGTGATTCCCAAAAACCCACGAACTTCAAGAGGGGGTGGCCACTCCAAAATATCCTTGACCTTGGCGGGGTCTATTGAAATGCCATCTTTGGAGACGATGAATCCAAGATACTCAATTTGATGAGTAAAGAAGGTACATTTGCTTTTCTTGGCATAGAGTTTGTGTTTGCGCAACAATTGCAGAACTTTACGTACATGCTCCTCATGCTCTTCAATTGATTTGGAGTAGATTAAGATGTCATCAAAGAAAACAAGTACAAATATCTTGCATTAGGCGGTTGAAGGTTGCAGGAGCTCCTTGACTTTGATCTGATAGTAACCAGACCTCAAATCTATTTTTGAGAAGATTTTGGCCCCATGAAGCCTGTCAAGAAGTTCGTCGATGCGAGGGATAGGATACTTATTCTTGACAGTGACTTGATTTAGCCCTCGATAATCTATGCAGAGGTGAAGAGTTCCGTCCTTCTTTTTTTGGAAAAGAACAGGTGGCCCCCAAGGAGAACTACTGGGGCGTACAAATCCTTGCTCAATGAGTTGGGAAAGTTGCTCTTTAAGTTCAATGGCTTCAGGAAGGGACATTTTATAGGGCGTTTTTGAGACGGGTTGAGCTCCAGGGATCACCTCGATTTCATGATCGACTTCTCGAGGAGGCAGTAGCCCTGTAAGCTCGTTAGGGAAGATGTCAGAGAATTCTTGGAGCCAAAAAGGTTCTGTCTCCATACTGGGTTCAATGGCTTTGTTGAGCTCGACTAAGAAAACTTGCTAACCCTTACGTGTTCCCTTGAGAAGATGTTTTGCCTTAACTACCCTAGGTTTAGGTTTTCCTGTTATCCCCTGAACAGATATTACTTGGCCATGCTCATTTTCAAAAATGATACTCCCCTGGTTACAATGAATGCTAGCTTTGTTTGCAATTAACCAATCCATCCCAAGGATTCCATCATAAATTCCTAGTGGCAAGACTCTAAAGTGGCCATGAGTTTGCTCAATACCTAGCTCAAAATCAAGGTTCGAGATACTACTTCTTTCCCATTGGCTAACTCTACAGTCATTCTTCTAGCTGTTTTTTGACTCAAGTTTAATTTTTGCAAGCACCTAGGAGAAAGAAATGAATGGGTACTGCCACAATCAATCAAAAGCTGAAATGGCTTACCGTGATGAGTGGTTGGGGTTTGGATTACACCAAATTGTTTATTCGGACCTTGGTGTTCTACTGCGTGGACGGTGGCACGCTCTTCTTCAGCCATTTCCAAGGTCGGTTCTTCACTTATGATATAGGCGGACCTAGCAACTGCTCCTCCGCGGCCTCTGCCATGCCGACCGCCTCTTGCACCTTGGTTGATAGGGGTTCCACGGCCTTGATTTCCTCTGCTACCTTGGGGAAATGATGTTGCCATCTTGGGACAGTTGGCTCTAAAGTGTCCCGGCTCATTGCACTCAAAACACAGACGGCCTTCTCTGGAAGAAGCAGCATACGAGTGGGGGACAAAAGAGTTGCCTTGTCGCCCTCTGTTGTAGTAGGGAAAATTCTGTAATCAGTCTTATTTGCTATCAAGGGAAATTCCTAGGCCACCATATTATGACATAAGGATAGAGCGATCCACATAGGTGAAATATGGGGGTTCCGCTGTAGTTTCTAAGACTCTAAAACCTGATGGTAAGGGTGGTAGACTCTGGATTGGGGTAGATCCCAACACAGCTACTCTATCAGCAGGTAAGATCTATATCACTTTGTCATACACCCAGCGATCCTGAGGTATGCGAATCCCATCTATAGTCACGGAGATGTCGAATTGTGAACGGATGGGCAGTTTACAGGCATGGGTTGCCTGATTTGGCGGGAGGGGACTGTTGTTGGAAAAAAATTCCTGCTTCCGCTTCGACATCTTCTCTTTTTCGAGGCCTTTTTTTTCGAAGGTGTCGGTTTGTTCTTGGACTTTTGTCAGCATCATTTGCTTTGTCACCCTTCTCCCTAGTCTTGCATCTTTTCGATGTAGGGAAAGGCCATGTGGAGGCCTTTTCCTAGAGGAAAATGGGGAGTTGATGCTAGCCAGTGACCCATTTTCGTAGAGAAAGGCTAACCCATGGCCTTTCCCAACCATCATGGTCTTAGGGAAGTGAACAATTTTTTTAAAATCTCCTTGTTGATGTGACAAATTTTTATTAGCTTTCTATCTTTTAACATTTCATGTGTTGATGTGTCAAGCTTTTATTGGCCTTCTATTTTTTAACACTCTCATTGCTTATGTGTCATCAACTCATTTGCTTTCATTTGAGTA
Organism: Cibotium barometz; assembly: GCF_041138505.1. Classification (NCBI taxonomy): domain Eukaryota; kingdom Viridiplantae; phylum Streptophyta; class Polypodiopsida; order Cyatheales; family Cibotiaceae; genus Cibotium; species Cibotium barometz. Next base: position 5,331,085 of record NC_141083.1, on the reverse strand, counting down.
AAATTCCCAGTACGGATGTGTCAATATCTTATGGAGCATTCTTTAAAAACAAAGCTTGCAGTTGTGCGTTGTGTCCCACTTGTGCGTTGTGTCCCTCTGTATCAGCAGGCTATTTTTTGCGTGGTGTTCTACTTCTCGTTCTCTCTCTTGGCGAAAATCAATGCTCCATCTCTGTCTCTCTCTCTCATTCTCTTATCCTCCGAAAGCATAAAATAACAAAATAAAATAAATGGACAGCTTATCTTCGTGCATGCTCTCTCTCCCCCTTTCTTTCTTGCTACATGTCGGCGGACTTGGAGCATAGAGAGGAGGCAGATCGGCCAAGGGAGGTCAACACAGAGAGGCATCAGCCGGTGGTGGCATGTAGATCTATGTGGAGAGGCCGGGGAGGCCATTGCAGAGCAAAGGTGACAGGCTACATCAGAGGTGGCCTCTAGATTTGCATGGAGAGTGTTGACATGGAGGCGGAGTTGAGGCCTCTGCGTGGCCACATGGCCATGGTTTTTTTACTTTACTCGCTTTTGCTTGTTCTTGTGGGATCTCGCTCTTGCTCTTGTGGCTTGTTTCTTCTAGCTCTCAATCCTTTGATCTCTGCTTGTGTGCTTTTGCTTCTGCTCACACGCACTTCGTCGCTCTCGTTTGGTGAACTCCTCGCTTTTTCTTCTTCATGGGATGCCGGTGACGATTTGTTGGCAAGGATGGTTCATGGGATACCGACATTGATGTATTTTAGCAAGTCAGTGTGCGCGCTGCAAGTGTGTGCCCTAGTACAATGTGTGTAAATGTGTATGTGCACGTGTGTATACTAGCACGATGTGTATGTACACGTGTGATTGTTTTATTTTTTATTATTTTCTTGTTTTGTTTTAGTTTTTAGGTTTTTTAATAGTTCATGGTAGATGTCTCTATATAACTGGTAGGTGGCATTATGTTACATATTTATAAGGGGGGTTAAAGGTTCTGGCTTACCAAGTGAAGGCATAGAATCACTTTAAGCCAAGTGAAGGCATAGAATCACTTTCCCATTCAATCACCTTCCTTTTACGAGCTCTTAGGCTTGTTTCATCTTCTCCTTCTTCAACATGAGGTTAGGGTACTCTTTGAGATTTTTTGGAAGATTTTCGTAATGAATTACCTTCTTTTCTTTGAAAAGAATGGGTTCAAGCATGGGAGATCTCATGTTGTCTCCATTTGGAGCTCTAATTTAAAGCACTTTCAATGGTCACAATGTCATTATACTTAACAACTAATTGTGCATTGTGTTTTTACGTGATCTTTGATGTTTTCTTCTTTTGGACCTCTAGCTCTGATCTCTTAGTTATTTCAGGGACTACTATAGGCCTTTGGGACTTGCGTCTCAGACTCTTTAGCTCTAGGCTTTGAAGTTGAAGCGTGCATGTTCTCTTTATTTGGTAGCCTTAAATGTTTCCTTGGCTACTGCCCTCACCTTGTTTAGAGCTTTGTGATGGCATTAAGGTGGACTATATGAGTAAGTCCTTTTTGTATGCTTATAACAAGTTAGGTGATTGTCACTCTATTGGGATAATCCTTGAAAGCATGTTCAAATCCGTACTTGTAACATGTACCTCAGTATGGAATACCATTGGGATTTGGCACTAGATTCGAGGATGGAGTTGGGGTACTTGGTGTGATGGCTCTACGAGGACAATAGTCAACAACATGGTGCAGGTCCTTACAAATGGAAACATTGTAGAGGTGGCATGTGTGACATATTATTAAAGTCTCTCGCCTTTTGTTGCTCCATAGCTTCAAACAAGGAGGCATAGTCAATAGCTAGAGGGCTATTGGATATCCATATAAAATCGTATTACTGATGTGACTGATCATAACTCTCCTATTATGAACTCTTGGAGTTTGCTAGCAAAGTCAATGATTACTATTGTACTAGTGCAATACCAGAAGAAACTGGTTGGGGTGGTAATATTAGAGGTGGGTATGCATTGGTGCCTTTCAATAATAAAGCTACAATGGACTATGTGCATTGGACTATAAGGGGTTTTAATAAAGGTGCACTGGACTATATGCCAATTGAGGTGCATTTGGAATGGTTGGTTTAACATCGAGAACATAGGTTGTGGTGCCAGGATTCCCTAGTTTTATCAATTGTTATTATAAGGAGTAATTCATAGAATTTGTATTCCCATGTTTTTATTTATTACAAATTCTCATAGACGGGTTTATATTGGAAGAGCGATCATAGACTACTTTGAACGTACATGGGTGACTTCGTATATGTGTGAAATATTGATTGTATCGTTTCAATTATTTAGATTTTATGAGGATATTTATATTGGTAGTTTAATCAATTAATGTGAATGGTGCAATTAATGTAAATGCAAGTCCTTAGGTTGGATAATGAAGGCGAGCTGGTGGGGTCAAGCAGATTTTGAGACGCTCAACTTTGGACATCGATGGATTATTATTTCATCATGTAGGACTTCCATTGTTTATTTTTTAGTGGCATCCTTATTATTCTATGGAAGCGGATAATTATTTACATTGGACATGTAAAAGCTCTCTTATAGACATCTGATTTTTGGTACAAAGGGTGTAAAGAATACTTATCATAAGGTTATTATTCAATTGTTCAATTTTAGAAGAAGAGCTTGTATGTAAAGTAAAGCAAGCTATTTTTTCTTGAGATGTATTTTGAGTCCCAAAAAGCTATTTTGAGTATAATCGATTAGAAATACACCAACATGAAGTGTGGGCTCACTCTTGTGTGGGAGAAAATTGGACCCAATCTTGTGTTATTATCTCTACTCTTGTTTTTGTGCAATTTAATATTTGAAGGGTCCTTGTTGCGCCCAACACCAACAATGAGCTATATCATGGTTCTCGTGGCACTAGCAATGAGTACACAACTATTTTGTCTAGGACTCAACATTGGATGTGCCATACCATTGACAAATTATGCACACCAAACTATATCTCCGCATGGAAATAAATGTGGGTGTCCCACTTGAGAAATTGGTTGGGACTAACCTTGGGGTTTCCCTTGGAGCTGGCCTTGCTAGCCTAAACGGTTGAGCAAGGTTTTTGCCAACTCGTCCATGCTCATGTCCTTAACTTCCTAGGAATCTAGCTAGTGGGACTGAAAGCTTATGCAAGTGTTATAATTACCTTTCTTGTTTGGATTTTGGCATGTGGCTACTCCATTAGCAAACTTTCCTCTTTTCATGTTAAGCCAAACTTTTTCTCAGGTAAGACTCTGCTCATCATAACTTTTGTGACATGGCACCCTCACATGCTATCTCCTTTCTTTTCTAGTTTGCGGAGAAGACATTTTGTGGGCACTCTTTATGTGTAAGAGCTTTATATAAAAGTAAGATCTTATGCATAAATAGGAGCTAATGTGGGAACCATCTAAAATATCATAGCCTTATCCTAATGTAATAATATGCTATGTTAATCAAATCAAGGTTTAGCCACCACTGTGATTTGACTTATTACTAATGCATCTTGCTTCTACAACTTTTTCTCATAACATCCCTTAGCCGCCCAGGTTGTGCCATGCCTTTTCTTCAATTCTCAATCCCCCTGGGCCCTAGTGTGGGGTGAATAGAAAAGGGGTATGTAAATGCTCCATTTTATTGTATTGCATAGGTGTGTGGTGCTTTATTGAGTGCTTACTATACTTAAACATGATTATTGTTAATTATGTGATTGATCATTACATAGAAGCCCGTAGGCTTGAGAGACGTCACACTCATTTAGGGTTTACATATTTTAATCATTAGTTAATTATGTTTTATTATTAGTAAACTAACGTTACATTCTCACATTCCCCCTCTTGTAAAAAAAAGAGATTTTTTTGTTGTTATTATATTTTGTTCATCATTAATTTTATTTTATTTGTGTGTTTATATTCATTGAGAAGATTATCTCATGCTCTAAGTGCCTTTGTTGGAACGTTTAGCATGCATCTTTTGCAATCTTTATCCAAATTTTGCACACCTATAGAAAACCAGTTTTTTGTGGAGGGTTGTTATGTGGATTGGGATTGATCAAGGGATTATTTTGAGAAGCCATGACGTTAAACAAAATTATATTAGGTGGTGGGTGAGTAAATTTCGTTGGAAAGGATTGCATTAATATACTTCAATGATAAAAATTAACTTTCTTTTATTTATTTATTTTAATCAATAAGGACAAAAGCCTTTACAAAATAAGAGCAAAGGGTTTGCAATCTAAAAATTATGCAACAGAGAGTACTTCTGCTTCGATCCTGCGTTTGAAAGTTCCTCATCTTGATGGTGACGATGAGTTGGGATCGTTAAAGCTTTGAAGCCTTTGAAGGCGAATGATACCATGTTGAATTACGCTTTATTATTTAAGTGCTTCATGAATTCTATTGCGCACATAGAATATCAATTTCAATGAGGCTTGACTTGATTATGGTTTTGTGGCAACAAACCTTATGAAGAGTAGCACCCATTAACGGAAGCCAATGTCATCTGTGGCATCACACCTTTAAAAACATATTACACCATGGACGTAACTCTTCCAATGCTAACTTAATACTTTTGCAATTGCATGCCTTGCTTTTAGACTTAATCCATATCCCATACTTGTATAAAAACCTAAGTAATTGAAAAGTGGTAAGCTGTTTGGTGATTTTCTGGATCGAGAAGATCACTATCAAGATTGGCATGACATGGTGTCTAAGATTGGTCTGCTCAACCCATTACCAAGTTTTGTTATCAAGATAATGGGAGAGCAAAAAATGGGCTCCCAATTAATCTTTTTGGAAGCTGGGGGGTAACAGTTAAGGAACTAGAGGTTGGTGCATGCAGGCTTCCATGTTGAGGCAAAGAGAGTGCTTTGATCTCTCCAAGTGAGAAGCAAGCATTTGTCGGCACTAGTAGTTTTGAGGCCCCAGCCTTCTTTGTAGCGCTTGAGGAGTGCCCTAACATCATCCACAACATCATCGCTGAATTGGGCCATGCTGAAGCCCGCTCTTGCAAGCCTTTCGCCCCATTGACTACTGTTTTCCCTCTTCTCACAGTGTTCCTCTTCATCACAAGCGAGGAGGTTGAGCATGCTGCGTGCTGCAGCCCGCTCTAGCATCAGCCTCTCACTGCTTACCCTTGGAAAGCTCTCCTCCAGCGACTCGAAATAGAGAGCGTAGAAACGCAACGCTTCACAGAAAGAAGCCAGAAAATCACCCGACACTAGATCAACCTCCTCCTCGACCACAGTTAGAACCTTAGGGTTCATGTTTCTTAGGGTTTGAAGGATCTTATCCCTCGGGCCCGGGCCACCAGCTACTCCTTGCTGCTTCGACTTGCTTTCGCGCTCTGGCACATGGTGAAGAGATTGGTTGCAATTGATAGCCAAAGCTTCGCCTGGTTGAAGATCGAAAGCCCCTTGCTGCAGCCTCTCAAGCTCTAGCTCTTGCTGCACGTTGAAGTCAAAGGGAACGCCCATCAACCTGGCAAACTTCTCCATCCTAGCACCCACCTCTTTCATTGCTTTCATGGCTGACCTGTCCTTTGATACTATAACTGTGGTTAGCCTCAGATGGGGAGCCCCATCTGGCCTTGTTGCAAGAGCCTCTAGCAAAGTAGGCCACTGTGTGCAGAATGTGTTGCTCAGATCTAGAATATGAACCCTGCTCTCACCATTAAAAGCCTCCAGAATGGCCCCATTAGCAGCAACATGGCCAAATGTGGTCCAAGGGCTAGCCTCCTGGAACTTCAATATGGTTTTCCTCAGTGAATCAAAAGAGCAATTCCTCTCCACAGCTTCACAGAGAGTGCTGTGGTAGCTTGGCCCACTGCCACTGATCTTGCAAAACAAGGCTTGGAGAAAGCAGTATGCAAGCCTTTGCTCATAATCCCCATATGGGGAGGCAAGCTCATTCAAGATCCACAAGAGATGCTGCACTCTAACCATGGCTTTTTCTGAAACGGCCTTTGCACACTCCAGCACAAGGGTGCCTGCCCAGTGCCCACCACCATTGGCACTGTTAGCGCCTCCTCCAGCAGGAGCATTCCCAAACTGATCCAGAGAGGTGCCGAGTTCTGCAATCAAAGAAGTCGGATCAATTGAATCAGAGCCATCATGCTTACTAGAAGAAGAGTACCCAGCTTCTTGGGGCCCAAATACGTCTCTCAGTGGAATATCCTGGCTTGGCCTTAGATCCTCCACCTCTTCTTCATCTAGGGTTGTTTTAACGGCTGCTGTGACTCCATCCGCATCTGAGCAGTCGGCCATCTGCTCAGCGCCAGGCGATGGAGGTGAAGCATCCTCCCCATGATCATGGCTTGCAGGGCTTGATCTCTTGCTAGTGTTGAAAGTGGGATTAGATTGCTGGTGATCTAGGATGGGAAAATCCAGGACAAGCCTTGAGTTGGGTTTCTTATCCATTGACGGAAAATCATAATAAGATATGTTATTCAAAGAGGGTGCAGGGATGGGGGGAAGGGGAGGGGAGGGAACTTAGGGAAGGGGAGGCTCTTAAGGAGACAAAAAGCAGAGGGTGAAAAAGTGATGATTATATGTTTGATGAAACAGGCCCAAATGATCGGTGGTGGATGTGCGAGAGAGAGAGAGAGAGAGAGAGGGGAAGACCAAAAATCAGGAGTATCCACACCGTCTCGGCATTATATATATATATATATATTTAGGACAACTAACATCCGCTTCGGCGCACAAGCAACCACAGCTAAAGGCCCAAGCGCCGCACGCGGATAGAGGAGAGACAATACGTGCGACGAGTCACCGCTGGATAATCCATGGGAAAGTACAGCCCCCCTCCTCCGGGAAAGATTCTGTAGGGGGGACCCACCCGCACATAGCGGAGCTGGACCCTTGGCACTCATTCGCCCCACATCTGGCAGCCTACCCTTCATTGCTCTCCGCCCCAAAAGAAAATAAAAATAGAGTAGCTCAATTTTCAAGTCTCCGTCCGCTAAGTCAAAAAAGAGAGACTATGGTTTTGGACTTCACAATAAAAATCACTTCTCACGGGCCCAAGGGTCCCCCATGGTTAGCCAAAACAATGGATGGTGGACAGGGTGAGTCTTGGAAGGCCACCAGTGGGGGGGCATTTGCCACACAAAATGGGAAGGAAGCTCAAACTTAAAGGCTACCATCCGTGGTGGTGGTGGGCCACACCACGGCGACTTGAATAGTGAACTAGAAAAACCGGTCACGACCCCACCAAAATCGAGACCATTGTTGCACCCTACTCATAAGATGCATTCACTGATCCTCAGTCACCACTTCGAATTGGCCTACGTGAATAGTTGACCGAGCATATCCCAGTATTTGTGGGAGCATAAGAACAAGCCCTTTGGATGCCTCAATCATGACTTCTTTTTCTACACCTGAAACAACCATCCAAATGATCATGCCCAAAGCTAACTTTCACAAACAATTCAGTAATATCCTGTTTTTTGCCAACCAGTAGTGCACATCAAATCAAAATTTTGTAATCTAAACCTCTTGACAAAAAATTCCATCTTGGTTGTCACTTGAGTACTTGCTTGGTACATTTCACCTTTTCATACAGTCGTACACCTTGAAATGAGTATCTTTGTTACAAAAGTGTGCAAAAGTTTTTGATCACTTTTGTAGGTGCATGACAAAAGTAGATGTTGCTTTAGCATATGATATACCATTGTTTACAACTTACATGAATTTTTAAGGAAGCATTCTTAAGGCATTGGTTATAATTTTTTAACAAGCCTCCATAAAATATTAGTGTGTCTACAAAGCTAAGTGTGGAAAAAGGTGTGGAAAATTCTGAAACATAGAAAGCAATATAACACTTCATTACCTATAAGGTCTTTGAGAAAGTTAGGCTTGCCACATAGCTACATCACCTTAATTATATCTTTTAGCATGTCATTTACCTTGTGATGTCTATTACCTCTCTTCCTCCATATGTAGCCCATCATTCAGGTCATCACATAAAAGCAAGGAAACACGCATGATATGCTGATGATCATGCACACTTTGTGTCTTTATTTAAAAACCCCAAGCTATCATCCTTCTAGTACACATAACTAGTGTTAAACAAATCATAACGTAGTGGACACATAGTGCGAGTGTTAACCTTATTGTGCATGACAACATCTTTCTCTGTTAGCATGGAAATCCCTGGTGTGAACAACCCTACACACGAGCACTTTTTACTTTGTGTTGGAAGGGGTTTTTTCCTGTGTAAACACACTCTTGTGTGCTAGCCACATCAACCCTAGGGCTAGGGCTTCTAGTAGTACTCTTGTATTCCACTCATTTCTTATCATTATCATCGAGTACTTTCCACCATCAAGAGATTCGTCTCTCGCTCTCTGAGCTTGTCTGTCACATTGTGTGTGCGTGTGTGTCTATGTGATTGTGCAGAGAGCATCTTCTTCCTCATCCAACATTGGTAACGGAGCTAAGGTTTACGACCTCAGTTTCAGAGTTGGTTTTGGTGCCTGCGTGCATTTGACTTTGGACACCTGTCCCATCGACATTTGTGCCTCCTCCCGTCTCGACTTCCTGCCATTGGCCTTGATGCTCTCTTCATTAGTGTGTCCACCTATTGGCCTTTCAGATCTTGGTTACAGAGCCATTAGCTCCTCGTCGCCATTAGTCTTTGAAGCGATGAAGCTTGGTGTACATTTGCTGGTGTTTTACATCTATGCCACCATACATCCATTCATCTTTGCCACCACAAGCTTGGGTAAGCTGTTACACTTCTCACTTTCCTTAGATCTAGGGTTTCTACCTCCTCTGTACATTGGTCAGCTTTTCTTTATGATGTCGTACATTCTGGCCAACCCCACACACTAGCACTATACTCAGGTCAAGCTTTAGACATTGGATTTCTGTATCCATCGAGTTTTCTTGTTTCGGTTGTTTTGTTGCTGCTGTCTGAATACTAGCATTCATCTTTTGACACTGGACACCTAAGTCCGTCGATTCTGCCTGGTTAGCCATTCTACACACCTTTTGGCATTGGACTATTGTGTCCGTCGTCGATTCTGTCTGGTTGGCCATCACCCTGTGTTTGTCAGCTTGGCATGGTCAATAGATTAGCCTTTGGCTTTTCTCAGTCTCAGCACTTCAATATTTAACATTCAATTGTAGCTTCAATTGTACTTAATGATTGATTAGCCATTCAACTGCTTCCGTCAGTTTTGCCATGTCAACAATTGAACCTTTGGCTTCTAGCTTTCGGCATTTGACTTTCTTGTCAATCAGTTGTTTCAGTCAGCTTTGCTCGGTCAGCCATTCAACGTTTGACTTTCCTCATTCAAACATTCCGCATTAAAGCATTCAGGTTCAGCATCTAGCTATTCAGCTATTTTGGCTTCAGCTTTGAGCATTCGGCGCTTAGCTTACGGCATTCAGCGTTTGGCTCTAAGGCTCTCACATTCAACCTTTCAACTTCCAGCTTTTAGCTCTTCAATCATTCGGCTTCAACCTTCAGCACTCAATGCTCGGCTTTCCACTTTCAACGTTCGGCTAGGCATTCTGCAAGTCAGCATTTGGCTACTTCATTTAGCTTTCAACCATTAGCATTTGTCATTTGATTGTGGTCTCTGCGTCCGTAGCTTAGTAATTAGCTTTCAACGCTTTCAGCATTTAGTATTTGATTACAGCTTCCGTATCAACAGATAGCTTTCAATTCTTCAGCTGTCAGCATTCAGTAGTTGGCCAGGTTTTTACCCACAGGTAATCACCTTTCTACTTTGGCACTCTGCTTTCGACGTCTCGATTTTAAACTTCTGCCTTCGACACTCGGCATTTGACTTTCAACTTCCATCAGTCAACTGATTCAGTGCTCGTCAGTCACCTGATTTGGTGCCCGTCTGTCAACCAATTCACATTTTATCTATGGCAGTTGGTTCAACTTCCGCCCATCAACTGATTTTGACGATTCCATCTTAAGCTTCTGACCTGTTGACCTACTGATGCCATGTCAGGCTTCCGAATTGCTGACTCCACGTCAGCATTAGATCTACTAATGACATGTCAGCTTCAGATCTGTTGATGCCACATCAGCTTTGAAACTACTGACTCCACGCCATCAACCTACTAATGTCATGTCAACTCGAATTTGCTAACGCCACACATCACCTTCAGACCCGACTCCACATCAGCATCAGACTTGCTGATTCTACATGAGCTTCATCTTGCTAATTCCTCGTCAGCTTCGGATCTGTCTCTACATCAGCATATCGAGCATGCAGTCTCCACATCAGCATCAGACCTGTTGATTCCTCATTAGCTTTCGGTCTTGTTGATTTCTCGTTAGCTTTCGGTTAGTTGATTCCAACTTGCTACTTCCCCATCAGATTTCAACTTGCAGATTGCTAATTTGCGTTGGTTTTTAGTTTAAGAGTTGCCACCTATGTAGCTCCCACATAAAGTCCTAACATTTTGCAGACCGATTGAAAGGGAGAATACTCATCACATACAGGATTGTCAATTGTTGGTTCATCTGATGTAGAATTGCATGATGCTACTATGCCTGACATAGATCTTGGTGATGATCTGTCCTCAGCTGATTATGCTTTATCGCAGTTGTGAACATAATTGTGTTAATGACTTTTGCATTTGAGGGGGGACACATGATGTGTATTGCTGATGGTGATGTCTGTGCTCACTTATGCATTTAATTGAAGAGCCATTGTGATCTGCTACCTACTGACAATAGTTGGACACGCATTACCTCTTATCATGCATCTTATTTTACTTATTCCGCCCTTGTTGCCTCCGCATTACATGAGGAGCCACCTTCTCTTCTTGATGCATTGGAATTTATTCATTGGGTTTTACAGTCATGCATTTAGCCTTCTGCTCTTGCTGACATTCATCAAATTTAGCAAAAATTGGCCTTGACAATTTTCCCATTGACGTTATAGTATGTATTTGATGTTCAGGCATTGGGCTTTCGCATAATCTAAGTATCCAGTTCATAGCAATCAGGGAGGCATCCTGCTACCTCCAATGAAGCTTTTGATGTTTCCCCTTATCAATGAATTGTCCGATTCCTTATTCCATATGCAGTACCCGTTTGGAAACTCAGTATGCAGTGTCACAGTTGAGCAGATTTTAGCATTGCCCCAGCTTTGGCATTGGCACATAGTGAAGCAGAAATGTGTTTTCTTTATGCTTGCTGCCTCCACCACTGACAACTATTGGGCATGATGTTCTGACACCTTACACTAAGGTGTCTAACAATGGTAACTGTTTTCAACAATAGCCACTTCAGGTTGTGAAGCTGAGTACAACGTAGCATTCACAGCTATCGTGGAATGTGTATGGCTTCGCCCGTTTATCAACACATCTTAGTATTGGACAGTTGTCTTCTACCACCATTTTTTGATTGACACAGCACATTCAAGTGCATTATTGTTATGTCAAGAAAGGCTCCATGTAGGAGAGATTGCCTTGACCTATGTGCCTACACAGGCGAATGCAGCAGATGGACTTACCAAAACTCTTTCCTCGGTAGTTTGCTACACCTTGTGCACATTCACATCATTCACTTTTGGGGGGGTTGTTAGCCTGGAAGTTTGCAACCGGACCTTTAATTTTCTTGAAGAGATTAATCAAAAGACTCATAAAAAATTATATCAAATATCAAAACAACTACTTGAATTAAATTGAAAATTAAAACATATAACAAAACATAAGCAAGAGAAAGAAATACATCACCATCAACACAAGGCAACACAAGACTGGGTGCAATCTTCCCCCCCCAACGTGAGTGGCTTCTTCTCGCGTGGGTTTATTTATATATTTTAAAAAGCAAGCTTTTAGCCAAAAATAAAGTATACATCCATATTTGGACTTTGCCATTTAATTAGCCTTTGTCCTCAATTTTAGCCTTGGTCCTCAATTAACCTTTGTCCTCAATTTTAGCCTTGGTCCTCAAACCTTCTAAGGTTTGCACAATTTTTCTAATACAATAATCTAACTTGTGCACATATGCACATTACAAAATAAATCAACTAATGCTCGTACGCACACTGTACAATAAATTGACACATACACACACACACACACACACATCACACTGATGTCAAAATAATATCAAATGCCATAATATAGCCACAAAATATTGCGAACATAATAATGAGATCTGTCCACACGCCACGACTCAATCCACCATCCGTGCGACACCTAAATCGGTACCCTCGCACTGTGCAACACCTAAATCGGTACCCTTGCACACCTCATCACCTAAACTCATAAACATAAACCACGTCAGTAGTAACAATCAATTGACATCACATCAATCAATCCTAACGTGTTCATGATGAGAAATAGGCATCATAAAAAATATATACAAATTTAAATGACCATGATTATTATTCAAATAACATGGGTCATAACAAAGTTCCTGTTGTGAACTGCCCTACTCACGGGCACTTTTTACCCTGTGTTGGTGGTAGGGTTTTTTTTCTGTGTGAACACACTCGTGTGTTAGCCACATCAGCCCTAGGGCTAGGGCTTCTATTAGTACTCTTGTATTCCACTAATTTCTTATCATTATCATCGAGTACTTTCCAGCATCGAGCTTTGTCTCTCGCTCTCTGAGCTTGTCTGTCTCATCACTATGTGTGTGTGTGTGTGTGCAGAGCATCTTCTCCCTCATCTAACACTTTCTTCGAGCTTCGTCTCTCACTCTCTGAGCTTGTTTGTCTCATCACTATGTGTGTGTGTGTGTGTGTGTCTATGTGAGTGTGCAGAGCATCTTCTCCCTTATCCAATAGTTTCTTCAAGCTTTGTGCTACTAGGATTCACTATTTTGGTGGTGTTGATAAGCCTTGGACTAGCTTATATGGCCTACTTACTCCTCTCTTTAACAAGTAATTCACACTTGGCTTGTTGGGTTTCTCAAGGACTATTTTCTATGTCTTAATTTTCTCTGTCTTACATCCTAATAAATCTCTCCACTCTTATGATCCAAACCAAAATTAGGGTGGATGGACCTTGATTTATCCATGAAACTTTTTCCTTTTAGAAAAACCTTTAGGGGATGCTCCAACGTTAACTTATCCAAGCACTAAAGGAAGTGAAAGAGGAAATTACTTAAACAATGTGATGGAATAGTCTCAAGAGTTGAATTTGACAGAAGAGAAATTTAAGGATAGAGCCAAGGAGCAACAGCAGGAACTTGGACGACTAAAGAGTTGAGCGAGCGAGCGTGAGGCATGAACTAGGGTTAGGGTTTGCTTCTCTAATTTCCTCTCATCCGTCTGTTTTGTTAGTCTACTTTGGCAATCATAACAAGAAAGGCCATAGCCCAAGCTCCTTTCCTGATGGCCGCAAGGCCAATGGGAACAGTAAATGGGACCCCATCTACACACAAGTCACTAGCAAAAGCACACAAAAGAGCCCGTCTCGAGATCATCCAACCCCCAAAGAAGCTAGGCAACCAAGAATTCCAAACACAACGGGAAAAGAAAAGTTCCTCCCCTCCAAAAGGTACATATGGGAGGGTTGAATAGGTTCTAAAGCAAAGTTTACGTTCTCCCACAATGGTAGGGCCAGTGGAATGGAAAGGAACAGCCCAGGGACCTCAGGGCCCTCGGCCTCTACGAGCAACCTGAGTGGATAGGTCCTCTGGAGGAGCAAAGCTTGTTCTAGAGGATAGAAAAAGGTGACTTGATGCGCACACACCCATTACTCAAGTGGTTTAGGTTGGCCTCTGCCACACATGGTAGGAGTTGCACCCTCCCTTTTGTGAACTCTAATTTTTCTTTACTTCCGCCTCGGGGGGGTGTACTATTAAGAAACCCTATATATCACGTGCGTTCAAGTGGTATTTAAAAAACCCCTTACCTGTGAATTTTTCATGAATAAAATGACCCCTTTTTCTTTATGGGACTCACGTGGTATACTTACATATTTTTAAGTGAACTCCCCAAGACTTCCGCAACAACCCTCCGTCTTCACCCCACTTTCCCTTCTTGACTCTATAGCTAGAGATCCAAGAGCCCCTCAAGAGCTATCTTGAGCAACCTGACAAGCCCTATGGCACACCAAGAATAAAGCCTCATCTCAGAAACACATGAAAATGAGGGGAGATGACAAGGCAAAATTGTATTACCTAAGGGAGGAGGCAGAGCTCGACCATCTAAAGGAGGTGCTACACAAACTCCTTCAAATAGCTAAAGGGGAGATCATCCCCAACATATGTAGGGCGTATGAAGTCAATCTAGTGGAGGAGGTTCTTAATAGAACGGACGTGGTAAGCTCTTTGTTTCTCTATGGTGCATCTTGTTCAAGGCTGCAGAAAATGTATCAGGAAAGAGGGACCTCGGCCTCCAGCTAAATCCCTGAGGGCATGGATCCAAAATAACTAGGACACAAGAGGTTTGGTAGTGGAACACATGCAGTACATTACCTCTCACTAATAACTATTTTTGGTTTCTATTCAAAGAGGAAGGCATGGTTGTAAATTCCCTAGGTGTTACAGGACAATGGCTATTGAGAAATTCTCTCTCTCCTCAGGTGGACATCGAAATTCTCTCTAAACGAGCTCGAAACCCACTCTTTGCCCAATTTGGGTTGAATTCCCAAACCTGTTATTACGTAGCTCGATTGGCCTCTGAGACCATCCACCAAAGTGTGGATGGCGAGCAAGCCGGGTTCAGGGTAGAGGGCCATGTCCGACTGCTCGTCGCAGGACTATGCCCAGGCTGTGGGTAGGCAGATCACTATATATGTCCAGTGGTGAAGATCCCTATCCTCATTCCCTCTATGGTTGAGTGGTGATCCAAAGCTCTCCTCCATTGTTGATGCATTTTTGCTACTACATTGGTATTAGAGCCTTGGTTCTCATTTTCACCACGTGAAGGGGGGCATGACCACAAAGTTTAATCAACCTTAGGAACATAATTTTTATTTTTATTTATTTTCGTAGGGTGGAGGAGAATTATCTTATCTGCACGACTGAATGGGTGGAGGGGAAGCCATAGCCATCGCCTGAGGGTGTGTGTGTTTGAGAGGCTTACAGCCATAGCAAGTTCTTGTTCTCTCTCTCCCTCGTAATTCTCTCAACAGCACACTGTGTGTGGAAGAGGAGCTTCAGGCGTTGCATCATCTGTCATGGCCGTTCTCTTCTACTCACAACTCGTGTGTGGTGGGTGTAGCAACAAGGAGCCCATCGCATTTGGCGCTTGGAGGGGGGGTTGCACAAGTCTGGGAACCAACTTCACAGTCGCCTCAAGTTCTCTCCTTCTCTAAGCGCAAGAAGCAGCAACAAAGGGGGAGAAGCATGGTTGAAATAGAAGTGCGCAACAGCAAAGCGTGGTTGGGATAGACGTGTGCAGCAGCAAACTTCACAGAGTACAACAGCACACCCAGCCTCCCACCCGACAGTGCACGCACCAATAGAAGCAAGGAAGGGGGGTCATCACCTTCTCTCTCCCTCTCTCTCCTGTGTGCAAACAGCAGCAACAGGCATAGCTATATCTCTCCCGAAGATAGCAGCCGCCTACTCTCGACTCGCGTGCATCAACAACAGCCCAGAGAGGCACAAGAAGAAAAGCAAGCTTGCCCAGCTATGAGAATCGAACTCAAGTTCGAATAAAAGTAGCTAGCCAAGACTCCATACTCGACTCATCCAGCAATGCAATTCAACGTCGTGCCGTCAAGCCCACGCCAACATCTCCGCATGCATCGCCATAGAGCACCGTCGTTGTGTGTGCTCTATCCTCGACATCGACATCGACAAAACAACAGTGCCTAACACACCTATCGCCTTTGAGTAGCCTCGCTGCACTGCACTGCGTAGGAGATTGCCATCGATGTCACAGTGCATCGAGCGATGACCGTTACCAATACACGGACACATTAACATCAACGAGACCACTGTTAAGAATCATGGGTATCTAGAGCATGCAACAACTGAAGCAATGGAAACAAGAGGATAGCAAAGTATGAAACAATGAACAAGCACAAACAACTTATGAATAGCCATCACATGAAGACACATAGCTTGAGAGAACAAGCATAAACAACTTATGAATTGTCATCACATGAAGACACATAGCTTGAGAGAACACAAGATGTATAGAAAGCTTCTTGTATTACTTTCTACTTTAACCACTCCAAACTTGGCTTACCCGTCTCCTTCATGTGTTACATATCTTGTTACTTGTTACAAAAAGTAGGGTCTCCTGCCCTTTATATAGGGTCCACCAAGGGCTAGGGTTGGGCTAATCTCCATTACCTCTTCCTCTCATCCTTAACCTTATACATCATATAATTCAACAACCGCGTCTCCAGCAACCCGGTACACTCTATGGGACTTGGGTAGCTAGTTCCAATTTCTCCCTTGTTATTTATTTATTTATCATATTTCTATCTTATTTTATCTATAAAATAAAAATCAATAAAAAGAACAAGACTTGAAAAATGTTTCCCTATCCGTAGATGACCCTCTCAATCTATCCGCAGACAGTTAGTGGACAAGCATCCCCTGCAAGCTGACGACACTAATGAGAATTACTCCAAGGACGATCTTCTTGATGATGAGGACACCTATGGAGATGATACTCGATCCATGGATGAGGAGTTAGAGGTTGAGATGGATATCTTGAGGGGGTCCATAGCCCAGTTGTTTGCAAGGACCAGCGCATTGGAGAGAAACCAAATAGAGATTTTGTCTATGCTTAGGAGTATTCATGACCGTGTGGACACTAGTCCTGCTACTGCTTGTTGCAAGGAGTGTTCTTGCACTGAGATCTACACATAGGAGGGTACATTTTCCTCCTACCGAGGATGTAGTACATCGAGTGGGATTTGCTTCGCGAGCTGGAGTGCCTGTGAAGCAACCGTAGGCAACAGCTAATCTCCTCAAGGACATGTAGAGGTAGGGAGTGAGTAGGTGAGCATGAAGCCATGTGGAAAAAGTGCATTATCCCACATTGTATACAAAGAGCCAAGGATGTACCCAAACTCCTATAAAAGGAAACCATTTCAAGAAATGAGAGCAAGTAAAACATCTCAAGTCTTTTTATGAGTACAAGTTTCCATCTTGTAACCTAACTGAACTTGAGTCTAATCTTAATTAGCACACACTCACAATGAGTCTTTTTCATTTCTATCCACCTTAGATTAGCAATATCATTAGAGTAATTAGTGTCAATTTAGCAATTAGGAGAGCTCGATCAGTGTTTCTCAATATGGTAAGTTCAACTCATTAGAATTTCATTAGGTTGAGGTGATTAAGGTACAACTAGCAATTAAATTAGTCTCTTATTTCTTCTCATTTCATTTTCTCAATATGGTAGGTTCAGCTCATTAGAATTTCATTAGGTTATTGAGGTGATTAAGGTACAACTAGCAATTAAATTAGTCTCTTATTTCTCTCATTTCATTAAGATTAGGGTTCTTATTTCACTTAGCCATCTCTACATTTTTGTTGCTCCAA
Organism: Cibotium barometz; assembly: GCF_041138505.1. Lineage (NCBI taxonomy): Eukaryota > Viridiplantae > Streptophyta > Polypodiopsida > Cyatheales > Cibotiaceae > Cibotium > Cibotium barometz. The sequence continues at coordinate 5,313,669 of NC_141083.1, read as the reverse complement.
AATTGTTAGTGAAAGCTATATCCAAGAGGAGAAAGGAGTTGTCTAGCTTCATCTGCAATTTCTTAGTAGAGCAACTCCCAAGGAAGCAATGGAGTCTAGATCGTTCATTCAACTTGCCATTTGTGCATGCACGAAGTAGAGGCACAAGGGAGATTGTGGAGGAAGAACATTTTCTAGTGGTTCTTACAGAGAGGAGAGAAGCAAATAGCTCTTAGTTGGTGAATAGGTGTAGAGCAATGCAAGACGGAGGGAGAAAGAGAAGGTAGCCTCCTTGGAGTCTACCGTAGGCCATCAACTGAGGCAAAACACAAAAGGCGACAGCTCAGTCCCGACTGCAGTATAGATGCACATTATCAGCACATAGGTTGAAGTGCAAGCAAAGCAACTATAGCAGAGTCACAACACTAAAGTCCATGTACATTGCAGGCTGGCCTGCAAAATAGAGTAAGGGTTTCACATAGCAGAACAACAAAGAAGACGAGCAAGCGCTTAGGCAACAAAGTAGCGTTGGCAGCCAAGGTTGCATAGTGTAGTTCGCTCACAATGGGTTTCGTAATAGTAGGCAGTCGAACAGCTCTCGCCAAAGCATTAAGAGCAATAGATCATTTAAGCTGAGCAGCGGAGCCTTTTTAGTGTGGCAGTGTGCAGAAGAAGGCAACCACCATCAATTCACACGACTTTATCTTCTTACATAACAAAACCGTGGAGAGGAGAACTATTGTGTATGGCTTAAAACAACCTTAAAAAATAAGGTTTGAATCTTAGATAAAATATGGTGTAAAGTGTCTTATTTAAGAGGTTGTTCATATGAAAAAGAGAAAAGTCTTAAATCAGGCCTCCACAATGGCATTTCGACAGTATGGGATTCATCACCAACATTGAGGTCATCACCAATGTTTTAGACACCAACAGGGCGCAACCGGGATTGATGAACCAGTTACCTACTATCAAGGTGCCCAGTGGTCCCTCCGAAACTGAACCCAAAAAAGCTTCCCTCGCCTGGAAGGCACGGGTGATTCCACTAGAAAAATCATCTATCGGGAGAATTGATCTAACAAGTCAAAGTCTTAAATATCCAAACTAATCCGACCGAACCCGAAAGTCATATGGTTAGATCAAGGAAAAGACTTGCACTTGGTCATAGAATCACCGCTTTTTTTCTCTTTTAGCGAGGCATAGCCGTTGATTCCCTCCCACAGAACAAGGGTCTTTCTAGGACTTAATCTAACTAACGTAACTTAATCGTAACTATTTGTATCGCAAGAATCCCTCGATCTAGCCTACCGGCCCTTGGGTTAGCCAACCATCCAACCACTGTATTGGTAGGATTCCTTTATAAAAATTTGGTTATGTTTTCCCTGGGTATCGAGGAAAAGAGTTCCCAGGTCCCCTAGCCGGCGCTTCAAGCAAAATTTAAGGTAAGCATACCACTTACACACCCAATATGAAATTGCCATTATAACAGATTCGATTGTCTTTAAAACAATCTTTCAATGAAATCATAGTATTACTGATCATAATCCTCCAAAATATTGAGTCTATTTTTTTACAAAATATATCACTCACACTCTCCGTTGAAGACCAGCTGGTCAACCAATGAGATCCAATATCAAAACTTAGTTCACAAAAGTAACTCTTTTCAGTTTATCTGTATTTTCCTCGATGTACGCATGGGTGTCCTAACAACCGCGAGCCCATGCATCACTTGGTCAGAACCCTCTAAGATCCTACTTAGGTGTCCTAGCACTTCACTCAAGGACTGCTTCATTGATCCTCGCCCATCGTACCAAAAGCGCACCATTTTTAATGATACTGAGGCTAGTCAAGACCTTGGCAGGCTTTGTCAGAGCGACGTCCCTCAATGACTCCCCACCAGCTCTGCAATGAGTCTCTTCTTAGTTAATTACATACCAAATGCTTCCTCCAGCATTCTGGCGTAAAATTGTCCTTTAAAAGAAAAACAGAGGTTCTATGCAAGTAGAATTCCCAGTTCGAGATTGATTCCACAAAACCCTTTTTCCTTAATCAGATTTTCTTAATGAGAATCATTGATCTCTCATTAGGGTAATCTACCCATCATTTGGCTGAATGTCCAACTAGATTCTTGGTGATTTCGATTAAGAGAAAACTACGCTAATTCAATGGTAGTCTATTCTTTGTGTCAAAAATTAAAATTGGTCACGAGGTGTTTTCTCCATTCAGATTCGAGAGATGGGCAAGTAGTTTACTGGCCACCCTTCTCATAGTCGTGGTCTAACCAAAATTATTCGGTTTACTTCTAGCTTTGATTCCTAAGGATTTTCTTCAGATAAAAATCTACTGAACTTCTAACCATAAGGAAAATTCCAACTTTATGAATTTCATTCCTTCCTAACCATAATAGATAAAGAAATGGATCTATATGAGAATATCGGGTTTTTATAAAAATACTCTTCTTCCATTAATCTAATTTTGGGTAAATATCAATTTGGTGATTTATCCACCTAAAATATCTAAGAATATTCTTTCTACCAATTTAATTATCAATCCTAAGTTTCTAGGTGGAATTATGGTGAAAATTTCTCTTTTGTCACCAAAATTTAATTTAAACGTTTCTCTACTTAAAATACCATAAAAATTCTTCTTTTAATTAAATACAAATATCTATTTTTTTGAATATGCTTAAAATTCCTCTTTTTGCATTTAAATGATTGAATTCCATATGTCATGGGAATTTCTCTTTTATCATAAAATAAATTTATCTAAAATTTCTCTTTTTTAAATTAAATAAAAATATCTATTATTTTAAATATACCAAAAATTCATCTTTTTGTATTTAAATGATTAAATTATAAATATCCTGGGAATTTCTCTTTTATCATTTAAAAATTTCTTATGCATAAAATAAATTTACCAAAAATTTCTTTTTTTTAAAATTAAATATTTATGCATAAATACTAAAAATTTATTTTCCATGAATATAATGAAAATCATTCTTTTTGGATAGGATGTCCAATCCTAGAATATGGTAGGAAGTACTCTTTTGGCATTATGCATAAAAATAAGATATGTATTTTTTTCTAAAAATTTTGCCATAGCTTCGCTGCTATTACTGATAATTTTTAATTTTCTTAAAAGAATAAAACATTGTAATGAAAATATGATAGAAGATCTATTTTCAAGCTTAAATCTAAACTATGAATTTAAATCATAATTTTAATCATAATCATAAACTTAATTATGATTATTCCACTAGATTAAGTTATTTCCATTATTCCTCTTTTTTCAAATTGATAGGGTTATCTCTTTCTCATTTAGAATCAATTAAATTAGTTTTTAACTACTTATAAATAATCTAAAAGAATTAACTATTATTTTGTTAACATAAAAGCATGAAAATATAATTTTCTTATTCTCTAGCTTAACAAGCTTAGAGTTTGGTTTTGAAATAAGAATTTATCAATGGGAAGCATTCTTTTGCTAAAGAATCAGCTATAGAAATGACTATTCTTTTAGAGAGAGATATACATAAGAAAGCATTCTAAATAAGCATAAAGATTAACTTTTTCTTGATTACACATTAAAAATCTTAGGGAAAGCTTGATTTGAATTTAAAACAACCAATTAGAAAACTTCTCAAGCTTGAGAGGGATTGAGAAGAGAAGTCATTTGAGAAAATTAACAAAAACCCATAAAATTTATTCTTACCTCAAGGATTAGCTTGCTTCTTTTTCTAGAAGTAAGCCCCCAACCAATCAATTGGTTTAGCAAGTGGAGAAGAGAGCTCCAAGAGTTGTTGAAGAGAGAGAGAAACTCCAAGCTCCCCAATAGTAGAGGAATTTTAAGGGATAATAAAAAATATGATTATTTTAATGTAATATTGGCATGGTATAGCTCGCAGATGAGAATACAAAAGAATGAGGGTCTATTTATAGGTGAGGGAGGCCACTAACTGAGTCCAACTAGGTTCTAGAATTTTCTAGCTTCAGTTTGACTCAATTTGGATAAGATTTGGACCAGTTTGGGTCCCCTTGTGATGCGGTTTGATCTAGGAGAGAGAGGAGAGATAAAAATATCACAAATTTTTTGAATTAAAAATCCTTCCACACATGTGAAGGAGGCGCCTACCTCAAAGGTCCCCCTCTCCTTACCAAGGTATCAAAAATTCATCATTTCTCTAAAATATCTCATTTTTTAGTAATATCTCTTAATTTTTAACTAATAAACCTTGTACTTAGTCAACTCTTCATCTTATGTGAGCATTTACTCATTTTTGGATATTTTCTTTTATTCATTAGATTTATCTCATCTCAACACTTGGATTAATCCTATTGGCCCATTGGAACCTTAATTGGACCATAATCCAAAAATTTCTAAAAAGTCTAGACCCTTAGGCTAAGGTCTCTTATATCATTTTTAATTGATTCTTAATACACATTGGAGAATTTATTTTGAACTTTTGTTTCAAGAAAATATATTTTAGATATTAGAAAAAAATTTATATCCAAAAATATCTCAATATTAAATTACCGCTCTCTAGAATTTTTCTTCTCTCTAGGCAAAAAACAAGAAAAAATAATATTTTCTTGTATTTTGAAATGGGGAATGATTACAGAGGATTGAAGTAAAAGCTTATTTATTATTCAGACTGAGGAGGAATCCTACATCCTCTTCCACTTGCGAGATGTCCTCAGCTCGCAAAGTGGGGGTAATCTTTTACGATCTCTTCTTTTTTCTCCTAGGTGGTGTCTTCTAGAGGGAGGAACTTCCACTTGACTAAAAACTCTCTGAGGACTCTGCTCTTGAGAACCTTCTCTCGAACGTTAAGGATTTCTTCAGGCTGGAGTACCATCTGGGCCTTGAGTCGGAGAAATCAATTCTTCATCTCATCAAGCACATGACTTGGGCTGGGTACATATTTCTTAAGCAAACTGATGTGGAATACATTATGTACCTTGAGATAGGGAGGCAGAAGAAGTTTATCAGCTAGATCACCTACTTTCTTTATAACAGCATACGATCCATAGTATCTGGGAGAGAGCTTCTTGTCTTCCCTAAAGATACGGAACTTCTTTTTGGTCATACTCGAATGAAGACCATATCTGATTCTTCAAACTCTCTCTGATCTCTTTTTATCTACATACTGCTTTTGCCTATCTTGGACTGCCTTAATATCTTTACAGATTGATTGCATTTGTTGGTCTATGTCATCAAGCATTTGTCTAGACATCTCAACTCTGATCAATGGGTCGGACCAAGTCGATGGTGTAAGGCAATCTTGTCCATATAGAGCTTTGAAAGGACTCATCCCAATGCCTCGATGATAAGAAGCATTGTAAGCAAATTCAACTAGATGCAAATTCAACTAGATGCAAATGGCTTAACCACCTCTTGGGTTCCCTGTCACACACAGTATGACCAAAGGATATCTTCCATTACCTGATTCACACAGTGTGGCCATTTGTTTTGGGGTGATAGGCTATACTAAGATCCAAGAAAGTTCCTACTACTTCGAAGAATGTAGTCCAGAATTTCGACGTGAACTTGGGATTTCTCTCACTTACTATCCTCTTGGGTAAGCCATGCAATCTATTGATCTCTTTAAGGAAAACTCTGGCAACTTCTACTACAGTGTATGTTTCTTTCAATGGAATCAGATGGAAAACTTTGGTTAGTTTGTCAACTACCACAAAAATGGAGTTGTAACGTGATTGCACTGAAGGTAATCGAGTGACAAAGTCCATACTGATACATTCCCACTTCATCTGTGGAATGTCTAGAGGCTGCAGTTTTCCTGGCATCTTGACTCTCTCTGCCTTGACTCTCTGACACATTAAGCATTGCCGCACATGATCAAGTACATCCTTTTTTAGTCCTGGCCAGAAGACATATAGGTTTTTATAAATTGTGGATGTCTAGCTATCAGGCTATCATGGGCTTCTCTCAGAATCCTTCCCTTAATTCCCTCTTCATTGTTGGGAATACATAGCCAATTATTATAATACATGCATCCTTCATCCAATTTGTATCCAAGAACTCGACTCATTTCCTAAGGAGTCTTGCTTTTCTACATCAGAAGGGTAGCAATAGGGGCAAAGAATTTGTCCTGCTGCATGATTCTCTCCCTTGTTTCAATGATTAATGGATTTGACACTACTAAAATTGCAAGCAAGGAGCTTTTCTACTGAGCGCATCTGCCACCACATTTTCTTTCCTTGGCCGATACTTGATTATGCTCAGAGAGCATCCCCTTTAACTAACCTTCTCAAGAAGAGTACCCTATTTCAGTGGAGTGCAATGTGTCAGAGTTCCTTTGATAAGCTGAAGACAACCTTAGAACCAACCCTGTCCTTAAATTGCCAGATTTTACCAAACCTTTTGAGGTAGTTATTACTGATGCCAATGGGTTTGCCCTAGGCAGTGCTCTTATGCAAGAAGGTCATGCACTGGCCTATGAATCCAAAAAGCTCAAAACACATGAGAGAAATTATGCCGTCGATGACTTGGAGTTACTCTGAGTAGTTTATGCTCTGAAGTTATGGAGACATTATCTTTTGGGGACAGAGGTTCACCTTGATGACAGATCATCAAAGTCTGAATCGGATCTTTACCCAAAGGGATCTCAACATGCGTCAAAGGAGATGGATGCAGACCCTGCAAGAATTCGATTTTGAATATATATTTTAGTTCTCTCTCTCTCTCTCTCTCTCTCTCTCTCTCTCTCTCTCTCTCTCTCTCTCTCTCTCTCTCTTCCCCTCTTAAGTAGACGTATGCATGTGTAAAAGAAGCAACAATGTGCTTTTGTTGCCATATATATAGGTAGTGATGTGTGTGAACACACTTAGGACTGCCGGGGTACTTTTTTTCTCTTTAGGAGGTTTTTTCCCCCGGCTTGTATATACGCCCATCATTCTAGGGCTAACTTATCTTTTGTACATTGACACAATCTAATACACTTTGTGTTGTGTGCATTCTTGCTTCTTCTTCTCCAAGCTTTGTTGCTTTCCTGCAATCCTAATTCCAACAATTGGTATCAGAGCAGGCATCGACTCCCAGGGCTACGTCGCCCGCACCCTCCGACTCACGTTCTCCGATTGAGGTGAGCTTTCACGAGCGCTTGCAAGTCCCTATACTCTGCAAATAAGCCCATAGGGCTTGGCGTTCTCAGAAATCGCATCTGAGGTCGTTCGGGCTCCGTTTTTGCATTGCAAGTTCTACACAGGTGTTTTCGTCATTTTCTGCAAAAATTTCGACTGTGCAGTGTTCTGCAAAACAGGCATATGTATTCTATTGTGGACCGTGCTACATAGCACGAGTCGTTCTCTGTTCAATCTTTGCTTCATTACAGGTAGCTTTTGCATCAGTTTCAGTCAGTAGCCATGGCTGATAACAACAATGATGTATTTTGCATGTTGTCTACTGATGACAAATTGGATAGAGACAGCAACTACCCACTTTGGGCATACATGATGTAGCATGTTTTGGTTGCAAAAGGAGTGTGGAACATTGTGCAAGGTATGGATGTACGTCCAGGTTCTGTGGATGTAGGATCTATTGAGGATGTTGCAGGTTCTAGCAGCTCTACTGTTGCTGTTTTACCCACTGCTGAACAAGCTCGTTGGGATGGTAAAGATGCGCAGGCTCATGCCTTGATTGCACTTTCTGTCAAACGTAACATCACCCCACATATTCGTTCAGCTAACACAGCAAAACAGGCTTGGGATATTCTAGCTGGTTTGTATGCAGGTCGTAACGAGGTAAAAATCTCTTACCTGCGTAAAGAGCTAGAATCGAAGATTATGCAGGAAGATTATGAAATGAATGTTTTTCTTGCTGAGATTAAAAATCTCAAGGAACAGTTGATTTCTGCAGGTGAGATTATTCCTGATCATTCTCTTGTGCAGACTGTTCTTGATGCTTTACCTGAGTCATATAAAACTTTTTCTTCCACCTGGAGACTTGTTACTGAGGACAGACCTGATGTTGTCAAGTATGATACTTTAGTCAATAAGCTCTTGCAAGAAGCGCAGTCCAGGCAAAACAGGGCTAGGCAGCATGCAGTTGATCAGGCATTTGTTGCTGCCCAGCAAAGAAGAAGTGGTAAGGTAGCCCCTTCCACTGTTTCTTCTCCTATCAGTAGGTCTGCAACTTCTTCTCCTTCCACAAGTAGCAACAATAGGCCTGAGAAGGCTCTTGATAAAGGCAAGAAAAAAATGAGGTGCAACTATTGTAAAGGAGGCAACTGATCATGTCATTAAGAATTGCCCTAAGCTAAAGGCTAAAGAGGCAAAGAAGAAAGAGTCAAATGCAGCCACAATAGCGGATGCTTCTACAAATGCAGATTCTGCAAATGTTGTGCATGATACAGAATGGGCGTTTAGCGTGTATTGCCAGTATGACCCATCTGTACATGATGCATGTTTGGCAGTTTCTGTTGACTCTGATGTTTGGTATTTTGACAGTGGTGCTACAAAGCACATTACCTCGCATCGTGATATGTTCACTTGTCTTGAGGCTGTCCCTAATGGGAATACTATCACATGTGCCAATAATGCTTCTTACCCAGTGAAGGGCATTGGTAAAATTATGCTTACTGCTGCAAATGGCAGCGCTTTCACACTTTCAGATGCTGTATGTGCCAGGGATAAAGAAGAATCTATTGTTTGTCTCTGCGTTTGTTAGACTTGGACTTGTAGTCAAATTTGTGGATGACAGATGTACTATTCATGATTTGACTTCTGGTGATACGATTATTGTATCTGGCACCTTGTTTCGTGGGGTGTATAGGCTCAATTCTTATGACAAGTGTGTGGAAGATTCAGCAAATGTAGTTTCTGATGAAAAGGCAGTTTCAGATGCAAAACTATGGCATGTTCGTTTTGGTCATCTGAACTTTGCTAGTTTGCTGCGTTTGCAGAAATTCGATATGGTTGCTTCATTGTCCCCTCTTGAGGCACCATTGAAACATGTTTGTGTAGGCTGTATTATTTTGGGCAAAATGCAGCGTTCTGCGTTTCCAAAGGATGGTTCTGTGTGGGCCACTCGCAAATTGCAACTTGTACATAGTGATGTATATGGGCCTATGCAAACTCCGTCATTTGGTAAACACTTGTACTTCGTGACTTTCATTGATGATTACTCAAGGCATGCATGGGTATATCCACTGAAGGCAAAGTCCGAAGTGTTTTTGTGCTTCAAACAGTTTATGCTTATGGTTGAAAATGTATCCAATTGTACTGTGGGCACCCTCCGTTCTGATCGAGGGGGGGAGTACATGTCTAAAGAGTTTAATGCATTTCTGGCTAGTCGTGGGATAAAACACCAATGTACAGTGCCGTATACCCCTCAGCCAAATGGTGTTGCTAAGAGGAAAAACAGGTCACTTATGGAGATGGCACGATGTATGGTCAAGAGCCAAGCTTTGCCACATGCGTTTTGGCTTGAGGCTGTCATGTTGTGTGCTGCATATGTACTCAACAGGTGTCCCACTAAGGCCTTGCAGTCTATTACTCCATACGAAGCTTGGCATGGCAGGAAGCCTTCTATTAGTCACTTGCATGTCTTTGGTTGCTTGGCCTATGCTTTAGTGTCTGTGCAACAACGCAGAAAATTGGATGATAAAGCTGTCAAATGCATTTTTGTTGGTTATAGTGCTGAGAGCAAGGGTTACAGATTGTATCATCGCAGTCAAATCCTATCTTGCTTAGTCGAGATGTTGTTTTTGTGGAAGATGCTGTGCAGCCTTTGTTATCATGTACCAAAGAGACAGGTGTGAGCTCACGGGATGTATTACGTTGTTGCCTCTATTTACAGGTGGGAATTCTAATGTAAGTCCTAATGAGGCAAATACTCAGCTTATGCAAATTTCAAATTACATCATAGATCAGCCTATTTCTGATGTAGATTTACAGGATGTAATTCATGAGGATAGGGCTGAAAATGAGCAGGCTAGAGGTATGCCTAAATGGCTTGTGCAAACCTTGCGTGATAGTAAAATTGATGCACCTATATCTCGTCATACTCGTTCAGGTTTTCAGCATACCTCTTATGCATTAGATTGTTATGCTTTGGCTGTGTCTAGCATGTGTGAAGAGAAAGAACCTCTTTCATTTGATGAGGCACAAAAAACAGAAAATTGGTTGGCTGCAATGCAAAGTGAATATGATGCTATAATGAAGAATGGTACATGGTCTTTGTGTGATTTGCCTATTGGTAAAAAGGCCATTGGATGTAAGTGGGTTTTTAAGTTCAAACGAAAGCCAGATGGCAGTGTTGATCACTATAAAGCTAGACTTGTTGCAAAGGGTTATGCTCAAGAAAAGGGCATTGATTTTGATGAGACCTTTGCTCCCACTTGTCGTATGACTACCATTCGTAGCATTTGTGCATTGGCAGCTCATAATGGTTGGAATGTACATCAGTTGGACATAAAGACTGCGTTCTTGAATGGAGATTTGCATGAGGAGGTGTATGTATCGCAACCTCGTGGTTTTGTTCAAAGAGGGCAGGAAAACAAAGTGTGCAGGTTGAAAAAGGCTTTATATGGTTTAAAGCAAGCTCCACGAGCTTGGTATGAAAAGATACATGCATGTTGACTGCACATGGTTTTTAGAATAGTCCAACAGAAAGCACTTTGTATGCTAAACATGTGGATGATGTACATATAATCATTGCTCTCTATGTCGATGACATGCTGCTCACAGGACCAAATGAGAGTCATATTGCTGATTTAAAGGCTGATTTGAATGCCTCTTTTGAGATGTCAGATTCGGAACATTTGCATCATTATTTGGGGATACAATTTAAGCAGTGTGATGGAGGTATTGCTTTGTGTCAGACAAAGTATATTGAGACATTGTTGCGAAGATTTGGCCTTGAAGACTGCAAGCCTATTGCTACTCCAATGGAGATAGGTTTGAAGTTGAGTCTTCATGATGCTGCAGATCACTTTGATGTCACACTCTATCAGACAGTTGTTGGTTGCCTCATTTATGTATACATTACGAGGCCGGACATTCAGTTTGCAGTCTCACAGGTGAGCAAGTTTATGCATAGCCCAGGGTCTTAGCATTGGAAGGCAGTTAAACGCATCTTTCGCTACTTGAGTGGCACCATACATCTTGGGTTGTTTTATCCCAAGGGGGGATCGTTGCCGCCAGATTTACATGCTTTTTCGGACTCAGATTGGGCTGATTGCTATGACACAAGAGTGTCCACAAGTGGTTTTTGTTTCATGCTCGGTAGCTCATGCATATCTTGGTTGAGCAAGAAGTAACCTACTGTGGCCACTTCTAGTTGTGAAGCTGAGTACATGGCACCTTTCACAGCTACAGTTGAGTGTGTGTGGCTCAGACAGCTTATGGCTGACTTGGGTGTTGGATAGGAGTCTGCCACCTCTATCTTCATTGACAGACAGAGCGCATTGGCAATTGCGAGAAACCCAGTTTTTCATGCTTGCACAAAGCACATTGAGGTGCATTATCACTATGTCAGGGAGAGACTCTCAGCAGGAGAGATCAGCTTGGTCTATGTACCAACACAGGACAACCTCGCCAATCTTTTCACAAAGGCGCTTCCTCATGAGAAGTTCGAAGCTTTCCGCAAAGCTTTGGGCTTGCTCCCCTTTGTGGACTGATCTACTTCGGGCATGGCACTTCCCTATACATGAGTGCCAGCTCTCGTTGACACCATCACTCCCAGGGGGGATTTGTTGCCATATATATAGGCAGTGATGTGTGTAAACACACTTAGGACCGCCGGGGCACTTTTTCCCTCTTTAGGAGGTTTTTTTCCCTCGGCTTGTATATACGCCCATCATTCTAGGGCTAACTTATCTTTTGTACATTGACACAATCTAATACACTTTGTGTTGTGTGCATTCTTGCTTCTTCTTCTCCAAGCTTTGTGTGCTTTCCTGCAACCCTAATTCCAACAGTGCTCATATATTCAACATGTTAAAGTAAATTTAACTATTCAAGTTATCTTAATGGCTTCTTTTGTTTACAAAAACCTAATTGCGTGGTTGTTTTGTGGAATACAATGAGTTCAATAGGTTCAAAATTAAAAACAAATGTTCATACAAAAATATTGGCACATCCATATCACTTTTTTTTATTTTGTATATGATATAAAGTTGCAAGGTATACCCTCTTATGCCTGTAATATTGTTTATACGTCTATTTGGGATGGCGCCAACATCATGAATGTTGTTGTTTACTCACTGGTTTCTTGGTCATGTAAATATATCGTAGAAAATATTTTTTTGGGGGGAACAATAGTAAGTATCTATATTAGCTAGAAAACCAAGTACACCAATAAGTCATTTAGATCAGAAATTTTCTCAATTCAGTCCTCTACTTCATCTAGAAGTTTACAAAGCAATGCTCATCTCTCCTCCTCCAACAGAAAGCTAGACTGCTCCCAAGAAATCTGATAACCCAACATAATGCAGGCCTCTATAATGCCTCAGTGGTACACCCCCTTGGGATCTGGTTTTCCAAAATGTCCCCCTTCTTTGACCAAATTTTCATTGTGGGCCTGGACCCCACAGGGTTCTCTATAAAAGCAACAAAGGTGTAGTCTGCCATACATGCGCACCATATCATGCGGACCTACAGCAGGCTGCCACATCACTGGTGTCACTGAACAAGCGTGATGCTCATCACAATGACACACTGTCACCTCTTTGAACTCCGCAGAGGCGCATCGGCCTGTACTCCTGCAACCACTAGCGAGGCTACGCTCACCCGTGCCGCAGGAGCTCGGCTACCACAAGGAGTCGGAGTACTAGCCGAGGCGGCTGTTAGTGCATCTAACCGAGTGGAGATGCTCTGTAGCATCGTGACTAAGTCAGCCTGGACTTTACCCATATTGTTCAGTTTTGCATTAAGATATTTAAAAAGTCTACTAGAGAGCTCCGTCTCTGTCAGGACGTCAGCAGGGTCCAATAGGTCATAATCATCGTCGTCATAGTCCAAGAGGTCATCCTCGGTCCCCTCGGCGACGTCGGTGTTCATGTCATCTGGCTCATCGGCCAAAAAGGGGTCATCTGCTACTGCAGCTGTTGCGGGCTCGCTGGGTCCTAAGGTGGGGTCAACAGACGAGGAGGGCACTGGCGGATCACGCGTGATCGACGAGCACACTCCGGACCAAACAACGATCGAGCGTATACAGCCTGACAATTTAGTCGGGGTCAAACCTGCGAGACCGAGGACAAGAGACATGAAAACCCTAGAGAAGTAGAAGGCGGTGGGGACACACTATGCCTAGCAGACATCTTTAATTCTTGCACAAATAAAAATGCGAGAACTTGGAAATTACAAAAAAAAATGTTAATAAAATGAGCAGTGGTGAAGAGAGAATAGTCACCCCCCTTACGGTCGCCTGCGACTGTCGTCGTCTGCTGATTTGTGTTGCGCTGCGAGCCTCTATAAGCGTCGCTACTCCGGGATGCTCCGATCCGAGAGAAAGGTGCCTACAATGGAGCGCTTTGTTGTGTGCAACGGAGAGAGAGAGAGAGAGAGAGAGAGAGAGAGAGAGAGAGAGAGAGAGAGAGAGAGAGAGAGAGAGAGAGAGAGAGAGAGAGAGAGAGAGAATTCTTCCTTCCAGTTCTGGCCGCCTCCCTCCACAAAGTCGATGGTGCCCTGTAGAGAGATAAGGATAAGATTTTTTTGAATGGTTGAAAACCATTGAGTGGGCTCCGGTCCCCGGTCACGCACGGACCCTGACCCAATCAAAACTGACGCTTTAATACCAATGTTAGATTCTCGTAACACCACTACGCGTTACAGCCTACGTGACAGGTAATCTCAGACATTAGCTCTTTATCCTTCCTTGTTCCTCATTCGAATGGAGAACTACTGGAATTTGGTTCTGTGGTGAAGATGCTTCTATAGTGAGCTCCTATCTCAAGTGGGACTCCTACTTATGCATTGTGTATGCTTGCTATTTGTGTGTTTGAGAAACAATTTTCCCTAATGGTATAGCAAAGGAGACATGTCCCAATAATTGTGGTTATTGGGCTGCTTTTGATGGTTGTAGTTAGCTTGGGATAATCCAAGCTCATGATTGACTTTAGATGTTTTAAACATTCTGGCATCAGATATGGTTTGACCACTTCCTAAGAGACTGAACTTTGGTTTTTGGTCATGCTCTCGCTCCTTCATTATAGCTGCTCCCAAAGATAGGGTGGTTTAGCGCCCTTCTCATGAACTTTGGTTTTTGGTCCTGCTCTCACTCCTTCATTGGAGCTTCTCCGAAAGATAGGGTGGTTTAGTGCCCTTCTCATGAAGTTTATGGCACTATTTACAAAACCAATTAGTGAATTTGAAGCTAGGAGGATTGTGGCAGCTCCTCTTTCCAAGTGTTTTGCTATTCCTTCACTCACATCTGTGGTTGTTGGCTCGTTTCTTTCCAAATCTCTTGAAGTGGATCCAAAGGAGTCTAACCTTCTTAACTGGGGGGAGCACTTTGCTGAGTGATGATTGTTTTCTAGGACTGAAGGTGGGTAGATTTGAGGAAGTGCAGTTTGATGCACTATAGTCGACTATATTATCATTTCCAATAATTAGTTAAGGTCGGGTTTCACTTTGGTGAAACAATTCCACAGTGCTTCTTGAAGCAAGTCTGAAAATGATTTCAAATATGTCTGTTCTACTAAAGCTACAAAAAATGTTTTTTCACACTGTTTTTTTTTAAGTTTAAAGTTTTTTTTAAAAGGTTCACGTGTGTTGACTCATGCCCTTGCCGACTCAAGTTTGTTAACTCACGCCTCCGACTCACATCTCTAGGAGTAAGTGTGTTGACTTGTACCTATTGACCAACAGCTATAGGTTCATTCCCTTTTTGTATGAACTAGGCTCACGTACTTTATTTTTATGAAATAGATCAATGTGGGGAACATAATTTTATATATTAGGCCTATGACAGGGTGGTTGTGCTATTATTGGGTAATAATTCTAATGTAATATCCCAATAATACGAAGGACGAGAATATCCCTTAGAATTTATAGCCCAGATGGATATGGATTACAAGCTCGATGGAGCTAACTTTTTTTTTCCCCCGGGAAAAACATCCTTCTATTAGTTAATGAAAAAACAGCCACAAAGGGCTAGATACAACCACGAAGGGCTAAATACAAACTCACCTCATTTAAGGGCGGGAACCAAATGATCAAAAAGGGAAGAGACACTTCTCCTCCGGTTGGCTGCTTTGTGAGAGGAGAAGGCTATCTCATACAGGGGGAGAGGGGGGAGAACAACCACACAGGTCGGCCAAATGGGTCACCACCTCTATCTGTGATAAATGGGCCATCCAAAGCCTCAAGAAAGCTTCCCGCCGCTTCCGCATGCCGTCAGAACCTCCCTGTAACTTCCCCCACTGACTGCGGAGAGTGTGAATGATATTGAGCCATGTGCTCTTGATAGATTTACAGCAGAGTGTGGGTACCCTCGATGGCCTCGCTACATCTAGCTCGCCAAATGTGCCAGGCTGCTATGCTATTGCAAATCTCCCATCTCTGGAATGAGCTTGGACGCCAATATCCCGTAGGTGGGGTTGTGACTGATACTATTGCAATACGATGGTGAGAGACCTGAAGGGCTAGCCCTCCCCCATCCTCCTTATAAGCCCTGACCACTCCAACCTCTGTAGCCCAAGTGACAGTGCCCCATGTAATGATCCGGGTTGATGTCCTATCCATAGTGAAGATTCGGAGAATCTGCTCTGTGAAATCTGCTGAGCCTTCAGGCAATCCCAAAGACAATGTCCTTAAGACTCCTGAGGGTGGCCGCACCGCGGGCACAAGCTACTGGCTGACCTCCAATTGCTAGCTAAGTCCACCGCCAAACTCTCGTGTGGTGCCATCAACCAAAGAAAGAGGGTGATCTTTCTAGGCCGAAAGTTGTCCCAAAGGCTCTTCTAGAAATTTGAAAGGAAGGGCTATGAGAGGCCTTGTGACTGCCAACCTTTATTCAAATGTCACTGAAAGAATAAAGAATGAAGTGACAGTGAAGGGCTATGAGAGGCCTTGTGACTGCCAACCTTTATTCAAATGTCACTGAAAGAATAAAGAATGAAGTGACAGTGATGGGCGCCCGCCACCTGTAGTGTGCAGGTGCGTGTTGCTGCTGTTAGGGTGCCATCTATCTCTGGCATCTGGATCCTGCGATGTAGCCGTGCTATATATGCAAAGAAGGGGGCATCCAAAGTCTCCTCCCGATCCGTGGGGTCATGCCAAGTCCACTCTCCCGGGTCCCATTGTAGGCGTGTGAGAGGTTGGCACTCCATGGCCACCTTGGCTGGTGATGGGTCAATGTGTCACTCCCGTGCCCGAAAACCAATCACCCTCACCCTTTGCAAGGTGTAGCCACTGAAGTCCTCTAAGGGGAGCTCTAGTTTGCCATGGGATCCAATAGAAAAAGTGAGCAGACCACTGTCCTCATGTGCTCCGTGGACTGCACTAGAATATCATGTTTGGTAAACACACCTAGGCACACGCAGGGGTCGGGTCCGAGATAGGAGTTAGCCACTCTTGAGGGATAGCTGAGTCGATATCAATGTTGAGCATGTCTCTACCTTGGATCCTTGTCAGGCTTACCTCCGGGGGTAACTGTCTGTGTGCGATCCAATTTCCATGAGACATGGCTGATCGATGGAACTAACTATGCTCATTGGAAGCTGAATTTGCGGGGGTCTGATTAGTCCTCGTCTCACAAGGAAAGGTCAGGGTGTCTCTTATCAGGCACTTGCTACAGTGCAGAAGAAAGTTAGGAGAGCTGGTATACTAAGTTCCAACCCTTGGAGAAAAACCAACTGTGCTGCTCTTTTCAGCTCCAGGTCATCTGCAAACTGGATCTGAACCTTGGTACTTCTTCATCTCATTTGGGTTTGAAATTGGGCTTGCTCTTGTTGAATCCGCCGTCCTAAAATTGCTTGTAAGTTTCTTTTTGGCTGCAGCTTTCACTGTCCAACTCTTCCCTTTTTCCCAAACTTACCAATCTATTACTACTGGCTTGGTTTGCTTCACTCTTCTTTTCCACGCTTCTCTGACTGAGCCGTGTGCTGCTCCATGCGGTCTGCTGCTCCATCTACTTGTGATGCTGCTGCATCATGCGCATTTGAAATTGGTGGTTGTATAAAAGAATTGTTGATAATACAAACACAGTGAACCAAGGCTGTCCTGATTTGCAACGGAATCTCTCATCAAAAGAAAAAAAAATCATGGCTGAAAATTGGCTTGCTGGACCTACTCTGGTGCCTTTGTCAGGTAGTTGGTAGCAAAGAAAAAATAGCTTGGATACTAAAGACAAAAGAATACACTATAAAGAAGCATGGTTCTTTGAACTAGTTGGAAGCACAAAATTAAGAAAACACGGTTAAGAAACGTAGAGAAGAGGAAGAGAGGAAAAAGAGATGACAGTAAACACTTGATTCTCTCAACCTTTTTTTTGTAAATGGCTGAAAAAACAAATTTACGAAGAGTCTTGCTAGATTCACTAAGAACCAAGCTGCTTACTATGTTCAAAGAGCAAGGCTGTGGACATAGCAAAAAAAACCTCCTGTAGTCGACTCCTAAGTGTTGAAATATGCACTAGGAAGCCGTGGGCTTATGCATTAATTGCTGCTATCTTGAATCTGCCGCTCTTTAAATTCATTTCATCTACCTTGGAGGCTCCAAAAGACTTGCAGAAGTTGTGTAGAATGAGGTGGGAGATGTGCTCTCTCAAAAAATAGAGTTACTTGGGTTAACTGTTATTTTGTGTTAGCTGCATTGTGTTTTAGCATCAAATGCATTTGCACTCACTTGTGCAAGTTTTGAGGGCAGCCTACGGTGTAGCGTTCTTAAAAATTATCATAGCCTCTTTGTTCCTTTTAGTACTAGGGATGGCTGTTTATTCTGCTGAACCCTAACCCCACTAGCATGACTAATACTATTTAAGTGTTGGAGCTGGTGCATGTGAAGTCATGACATCTCTAGTCTTATTGCTGAATAAATCTTACACATACTTCAACCTAGACCTATTTAAACATTTGTGGTATTTTGTGACAGCAGTACTGGGTTGACTAGAAAATGGTAGTTAATCTGTAAAATGATCATGTCAAATAAATGGCAATTGAGTGAATGATGTCGTGGCAATTGAGTGGTGCAGTACACAAATGGGGTATCAGGATCGAGCAGCAACAACATGAAACTACCAACATCTCTTGGAAGTCTTTCTGTGGGTGCTTGCTTTTTGTCTGCAGGAATATCTTTTGGTGTGGCTATGTTTCTTATACCAAGACAGGTAGATTCTTATGCTTCTATGTGTCCGCTTGTGCTTGTACTCTGGCAGAAGTGTTTTATATCTAATCAAGGTTGATGTACAGAAGCATTAAGGTGACTGAAAAGTGAAACAGATGCACCCACTTGCTACAACAACGCCGCCCCTCCCGCCCTCCCCCCCGCGTCCCCCGTTCTCTCTCTCTCTCTCTCTCTCTCCCTTCTTTCTCTTCTCCCTCTTTCCCTCCAAATTCCAATTTTTAGAGACACAGTGGTCTGAAGTGTTGTGGCTAATTACATGCATCACTACCTCCATTAGATGCATGTGGACTGGGCTAGGGCTAGACATAGATGCATACAGTAGTTCTATGGCCAGTGAGTGAATTGTAAGTAGTGCATTTGCACGTAAAGGACGTGGTGTACCTTAAGGCAAAGAGCACTACCCCTAACAGTAGAGAGGCAGGAGACAGAAAGGTCAACCATCTTGATTGATTGTGTATTATGTCGATGGATCTCATCATGGTTTGTCAAAAGCTTGGTCGCAGCCCTATTTTTACAAGAGAAGCCGTTGCCAAGCAGGTTGAGACTTCTGCATCTCAACTGGTGAGAGCAAAGTTGGTTAGCAAGCTGGGTAGGTTAGAAATGCAACATCAGATTAAGCTTGATCAGAACTAGAGAAGTCTCTCCCCGTGGATTGGCATAGTTGGTTAACGGGAGTGTGGTGTTATAGGCTCAATTCCTGTTGGTTGCAGCGGTAGACCTGCTGAATAAATGACGACCTTTGGCAGAAGTTCCGCTAGAAAAGTCTGCCTAGTTGTCACATGAAGAGGATTGTGAAGGCATTTTTGAGGTGCTAATTGCAGCCATATTATTGCTGTTCTGGTATGTTGCCAAACCAAACTCATCCTCACGCTGCAAAAGTTCGAAGAAATTATCAAAAGTTGATGCTTATGGTATTTGGATAAATTAATTTCTGGTGGAATTGAAATAGTATGAACTTTACAAGACCAGGATTTTGTGTTTTTTTGACATCTTATGCTATTGATGCGGATCATGCCTTTGACATCTATATGAATGGACTTTTTTCCTTTTTGCCTTAATGTATGGATGGTATGTGGAGGCCATGTAGACATGGGGTAGAATGTCACTAGGATCATCAATCACAGCAAGTGTTTCACTTCAGTATGATTATGGCAAAGGTGTTTTATCCAACCCAGAAGTATCAGAGTTTTTGAGGAGCTGCTTGTGATTCTTTTTTTTCTTTTTTTTTTTGGCTTGGTTTTTTAGAGGGTTTAAAGGTTTTTTTGGACTTGATAGGGGGTGATGAAGGATCCTAATCCTAGTTAATAGTTGTTATGCAAGTAATTAAGTGTTTTTTAATTTTTTTTGTTGGATGTGCATGCTTCTACCAATTCAAACAATGCATCAAAAAATGTGAAAATTTGTAAAATGCATGAACAAAAAATACTTACCCCACTCTAATCCACACCTAATGGAGCTTAATGCTCATATTTTCAAAGAGGATCCCACTCCTAATCACAATTGCTAAGTTATTCCTTGGCTCAATGCAACAAGATCAAAGGCTTATGGGTTTCTAGATCATACAAATCATCAGAGTTTTTCCCTTCTAAGATATGAAAATAGAATACCCAAACTTCAAATCAAAATCAAAAGCAACACATCCAATGCTATTCAGAGTGTGATCTCCAAATCAACACTGGGTAATATTAGGTGATCCCAATAGCTTGGAATGGATGGATAAATGGAGCTAAGCCCTAGGCTAGTCCTCGACAGTGGCACTAAATATGTTTAAGTCAAGAGCTTACCTTAGCTTTGCCAAAACATGTGTTGTTCGGCCTTGCCTTCCAATCACAAATGCAACTTCCCAATGTGGATGTGCTAGCTTGTACGTTGCATCCTCACTCCATTATCACACCGAAATCTCCTTGCTGATGGGGTGAAGGGAGAGCTCTCTTCACCTAGATAAAGGTAAATAAAGATTGTCCCTTGTGAATGAAGGCAAATAAAGATTGTCCCTTGCGATGGTCCTCTCTCATAAAAGGTGGGGGGGAAGAAGAAGCTAATACAAGAGGGAATCCTACAAGCAAAGCTATTGAAGCAAGCATCCATCTAGCATGCATGAATCCAATAGCAAGAAGAGTCTAAGAGCTCATAAGTATTCTATTATGAAGAAATGATTGTGTATTGCTTATTGTCAAAAATGACTAATATACAAGTGTCTATCACACTAGGCTAGCCAAACTTAAAAATGGTCCGGTACATATGTACACGAAATCCTTAAACTTTTCCTATTTAACATTAAGTAGAATATAAGGTTGCTATAAATATTTTAGCACTATCTTACAAAAGATAAGTGTCCATTCGAGAGCGGGTAAGATGGCAAGTGCCGTATATAGGTGAAACCATGTTGACCTACGAAGTGGTTAACAACATGAAAATTATGCATGATGGAGGTATCAATTGTCCGAAAAAATGACAAGTTTTTCTCAATTTTGATGATCCAAAAGAGATGGATGCAAAATATGTATGTGTCAATAAAATTCTATGAATTTTCTAAATTGATAGGACATAAAAATGTAATGTTAACAAACTAGTATTAAGCTTATCCACCACGAGCTTATATATGGTTTATTGCACATATAATCTTGAGTTTGCACCTCGATCACTCTAACGTATATTGGTCCTTGCTCTATTGTTGATGATCTCATTAGTTTTGATTTAGGTGAACAATTACTTTTTATAAGTCGTGGACATTATTGTTGATGCGGATAGTCTACATGCTTGGGCTAGGTAATAGTGTAAGGCAACCCAAGGGCTTATTGCTATTGTTGTTTGTGCTACAACAAGAACAAACCTTAGTCTACCTTTTGTTGTCAAACGAGGGGGGATGAAAAATAAGGGGATTTACATAGTTGTGTATGCAAGCAAGTAGGGGGCTTAATGGCTTAATGATTATGTTGTTGCAATTTGCCATACCTATGGTGTGTTTGGTCTCAAGTCTAGGTTCTTATGGCATGATTGAGAGTCGTTGATTAGACTCCAATCATTATGCCACTAAGAGCTTGGTTGGGGTTTTAGGATTTCAAATGATTCCTTGATGAGAATGATCCCCAACTTCCCTTTCTCATGTTTTTCCCTTGGAGTGTCCAATATTTCTCAAAATTCGAGACCAACTATTATTTGAGGTACCACCTTAAAGACTTTTGATGAAATATTTCTTAGAATTGGAGACCAACTATTATTTAAGATACCACCTTAAAGACTTTTGATGAAATATGGCTCCAAATAAATTTATCATAGATTTAATTCTTCCCATCAAATCCTTTGCAACGGACATGATTTTTAAACCATAGTTCATCATATTAACATGGTGGCTAACATCTCACCTTAGGGTGACTATAGATGATATCAAGGCTAACGAATGTAATATAGAGGGTTAGACTTATCTAATGCTCGAACATAGTTTTGTTTTGGTCGGGAGCCTTTCACTTCATCATTTAAATGGTTGTAACCTTCTTGTGTGCTCACACACCTTGTGGGCCTAAGTATGTCATTAATTTATAGTTTGTTTTTTATAGGATACACGCCCATCAATTTTTATAGACGTGTCAATTTTTTATTTGTGAGTGATTTACAACTACAATTTCACATAGAAAATCTCAAGATAGCCATGGGAATTCCTTGTTGTTGCACCAATAAGATTTCAAGCTGTTCATGGGAAACAACTTTGGGTGTTTACAAATACAAGTAGAGGTGCCCTCCTTTTCTTGATGGGAAGGGAGATGTCTCGGTGTGAGAGATCTCCCCCATTCTCCCCCTATTTCCCTCTTTGCTAGGTGTGTAAAGACCCTCTTAGCATTGCCTCCTAGGTTTTATCCGAGTGCCCTTGCCTGCACTGTGCCCTTTAGTGCCAAGGCTCCCATAGTGGAAAGTGATTGGTATGTTCATTAACGTTTAGTGCCAAGGCTCCCATAGTGGAAAGTGATTTGTATGTTCATTGGAAGCTAATGACAAAAGTGTTTCTTTGCTCGAGTCTCAGAGACGAGCGAGACACGCTCGTCTTTGACCCCGGCTCGAAAAACAAAACATATGTTCATTAACCCAAAAACCCCTCTATAAAGGGTGTGCAGTCACTGCCCTGTCCAGGACTATGACACGTGGCACACTTAGGAGTAATCAGGATAAATTTTAGGATTAGCGTTTTTATTTTCAGTACATAGCGTGTGGGAAGGGCAAAAAAGAATAAAAAACACAGAAAATACGAGGGTTGTTGTGCTGCATCTGCTTCCTAATGCCATAGCCATCGTCTTCACACGCTCTCTTTATGGATTTTCTGTAGGGGCCTTTGCTCTCATCGGAAATTTGAAAACCACAGCTTTTCACGGAGGCGAAAAACTTGATGTCAGGGGAGCAATTTCGAGTCTGTTTTCACGCTAGCGTTTAAATCTTGATTGTGATCACTGACAGAAAGCACGATATTTTCCACGCAGATCAACCTCAAAGGAACATCGATGCAGTCACTGAAAGGTTCCTCTATACTCAATTTTTAGGGTTTTGTTACTAAGGAGCTGTTTTTAGAAGTTTTTCTCTAAGGAGACGCACTTTGGACGGCAGGGGGATTCCTTACAGGACAAAGTATGGTGTTGTCCAGAAGAAACACATTGCAGGGACATTTAGAAGTGCTCTGCACAAAAACTTCACAGGGATTTTACAGGAGAACACAGAGGAAGGGTTTTGCAAAGGAAAACAGGAGGAGTTTAACGGAGGTTTGGAACAAGAATCTGCAAAAAAGTGAAAGAAGCATTCTTGTGGGCAGTATTTTAGGAAGAAGAAAGGAGAAGGAACCTTTTAGGGGAGTTGTATAGGTATTTTGTGGTGGTTGAAGGTGGGAATGGTTCACATAAGAGTTCCCTGTTCAACATTCCATGCCATTGCCCCCCTTGGTGTGGTATATGTTGTTGGTATTCACATTCATCTGGAAATTTGAGGTGAAGGATGACTGTTTCTATGTAGAAATGAGGGTTTGAGGGGGATTTGTTGGATTGGCCTTAGAATTCAGGTTCTTGCCACCAGGAAAGCATGGAAGGCTTGAACAGGACTGCAGCTGACATCCCCAGAAAATTGTCCGAAGGGGATTGTGTAGAGGTATGTTCACTTTCTTCGTATTAGTTTTTTTAGATTCTCTATTGTGACTTTCTGAGGAGAGTCTTCAGCTTAAAATTGATGAAGAGACAACCACAACAATGTTTTCAACATGCGATCGAGGTGCCTGTATCTGAAACCTGCTGCAGTGATTGTTTTGCTCTTGCATTAAGCAAGATGTTGTGTGAGGAGCATGTGCTGTCTCAATGAAGCCATAATTGTTTACTTAGATGATGTTATTAACATTCTCTAAAAAAACCATGGGATCTATGTTTTTTTTGGAGGCTTGTTTGCAGGTGCGGCAGAAAGAGGTGGGCCTTCGAGGATCTTGGCATTCAGGCATAGTAGTGAAAGTCAAGTATGGTCGCAGAGTGGTGGAATATGATGACTTATTCACTTTAGATGGTTGCAAAAAGTTACGAGAATCAATTCCTCTTTTCAAGGATGTAAAACTTTCATCTTCTGTCCTGCGGGAGAAAAATGGGACTATAGTTGAGCCAAACAGACGTGGCTTCATCAGGCCTAGACCACCTCCTTGCCTTGTACCTTCTCCTCAAAACTGGAAAAGAGGTCTTTTGGTAGATGCCTTTTATGATGGTGCTTGGTGGGAAGGCATTCTCTTGGACAATGTGATTTTTGGTTACGATGAGGCCAAGGTTAAAGTTTTTTTCCCTGAGGAAGGTGATGAACTACGAATTTTAGTGAAAGACATAAGGGTTTCTCAAGAGTGGGATGAGGCATCTGGACAGTGGGCAGTGCGTGGTTATTGGTCATTTGATAGTGGAAAGGGAAGACTTGACCTTGGTCCTTTGAAACAAATGTGCATGAAACCCAGGAGTTTATTAAAAAAGCTATGGAGACAAAAAAGATTTAGTGGCTCACAGGATTCACCAGTGGAAGAGCAGAGAATCTCATACCCATCATTTACACCAGTAATGCATAACCAGTTGGATATGTCAGGGGGAAATTGTCAGAATGCAGTTCAGGAGAAGGCACCTCTGTCTCACAAAGACACCTCTTCTGTGCTATCAAATTGGGTCACAACAAGTCTATCGGAATTTCAACTGCCCTTAGTCAGGATTCTCCAAATCTCAGGTCATCCCATCTCTGCACGGGCATGTGCTTTTTTGGAGGAAGGGCAGCTTGTGGTCAATGGAGAGCATTGTCAAAAACTCATACTCCAAAAAGAACTGGATCAATCCACAAGTGTGACAACAGGGGTGAAAAGTGAGTGCAATTTTTTAGCTCCGATTCTTACCTCTGGATCTGGTGAAAAGGTTTCTCCAGGCCCTGGATTTAACTTGACAGGCTGTACGCCAGAGAGTTTTAGAGAACAAGCAGATGCTTTTGCTGCTCTTTCACAGACTCCTCTCTTGGGTGCTAATAGGTCTGGGTCTTTAGGGGAGGAACTATCTGGTCAGTCCTTAATTCAGAAGTCCAGACGAAGAAAGTCTGATGCCCACAGAAATCTGAAAGACAGGTTCACAAGGAAAGGCAGAGTGAGTTCTAGGATTACAAGAAGTACATTTGCTTTGGAAAAGCAAAGAAATGGTGAGCATCCATTATCTAGGTTATTTGAGTTTCATGGCCAAGATTTACAGCAGTCCACAGTTAGTGACAAGCTGCTGGAAGAAGAAAAGTTGATGCCTACCAGTTTAGATGGAAAGCTTCCAAAACTAGACTTGCGACGTATGATATTGAATGCCTCGGTGATAGGAGGAGATGGCATTAAGATTAATAGTGTTGGGAAGCAGGCTGAAACCAGAAGTGGTGGTCCATTATCATCTGAATGCATACCTTGCCGCCAAGGTAGCCTTGAGGTGTGGGAAAACCATTCCACAGGGGTGCAGGACAGTGATTCCAGGGAAAATGGGGCCTTTTCCCCTGAATGTCCTTTACCTCGAAAAATAAGAATGAGGCAGGCCCGTTTTGCAGCAAAAAGGTTTCTTCTGGATGCTGGATGGAAGATTGAGGCACGAACTCGTTCTCGTGGTCCTACCTTGAAGCAAGAAGCTGTTTACGTGTCACCCAATGGATCTAGGTTTTTTTCTTTGGCAGCAGCTTGTAGAGGATGGAAAACCAGCAAAAACATTGCGAACTTTTTTGAGGAGGGCATAAATAAGGAAATTAAGCTTTTGAATGCATACAGCATGGCTGAAGGTTTTAGGTGCCTTTGTAAACCTTACACTAGACAAGAAAAGGCAGAGCAGATGATGTTATCTAATGGGTCAACAAAAGCCAAAACTGATGTTGCTTTACTATCCATGGCAGAGGTCAAAGACACACTGGTTTTTAACAACTCAGTAGATATTCCTAAGGATGGAACTGGCACTCTTCAACAGAAGAAGGTGGAACTTGCAAGCTCTCCAAGTATACTGGCAAATGTTCACACTCAAGAAGAAGGCAGGCTTAAGAGGACCAAGCTAACTCTTACGGCAGAGAAGTCAAAAAGAAGGAAAAGTGAAGGGCATGGTGTCCTTTTACCTGCAGAAACAAGGCACAAAAGAGGCAGACCGCTTCTTAAGAAGGGAAGCACAAGCCCCTTGCAGGAGAGCAAGGGCTATCATGTTCGAGGAGGTTGTCGGATGCAGGTCTTGCTCTCTTTTCCTGAAAGAGAGAAGGGCTCAAACACTTCTGGCATTGGAGAACCATCTCATTTTAAAAAGTCAACTGTGCTTTCTTGGCTGATAGACAAGGGCATGTTGAGAGATAATGAGTCTGTTTGCTACGTCAATAGAAAGGATGGACATGTAATGAGGAAGGGGCAGGTGACTCGGGAGGGTGTTATCTGTGATTGCTGCAAGGATGTTTTTACCCTATCAAACTTTGAAGCCCATGCTGGAAGTAAGCTTCACAGGCCGAGCGCCAACATGTTTTTGGATGATGGGAGATCTATTTCAGACTGCCAGCTTGAAGCTTGTGCCCTCCAGGATGCCAAAGAGAAGAAGGAAGGCCTCCTGGATATCAGTGATGATACTTGTGGTGTGTGCGGGGATGGTGGAGAGTTGGTCTTGTGCGATCATTGTCCGTCAACGTTTCATGCTGATTGCATTGGTTTGGAGGTAAGGCTAAGTACTTCAAACTATTGACAGTCTGGTTTCATTGGCTCAGTCCAAGTTCCTTCGTTTATAGTGGAGTTAAAACATATCATTTTGAAGATATTTCCGAAGGTGGTTTTATGGAGAGTGGCCTTGTATCTAAATATCATTAATCTCTTGATGCAGGTCATTCCTGAGGGTGACTGGTACTGTCCTAGATGTTCCTGTGGCATATGCGGGATTAACCAGCTGGCTTGTGATGTAGACAACACAATGCTTCGATGTGTGCAATGTGAACTTGAATGTATGTACTGGTTGCCAAACAGACATAATTTGTTAACCTGCTTTGTTTGAAACAAAAATTTAGAAAGATTGAAGGTTTTTGCAGTTCATCTCATGTGTGTGCCTACACACGTCATGCTTACACCCGATCAGGCTGCACAAAAGAACTGGTTTTGTGATCGGCAATGTGAAGAGGTATGCTAGCAACCACATAAGAAGTTTCACTAATTCAACCATTTTCTTGACTAGGTCATGGAGTTTTCTTTTATTGACGCAGACTTCCTTTGCAGATATTCACAGGTTTGCGTGGACTAGTGGGGGTAACAAATCCTATGGAGAGTGGTTTCTCGTGGATGTTATTAAGATCTATGAAAACAGATAAGGGGCTCTCACCATCAAGTCTTGAAGTCATGGCTGAGCATCATAGCAAACTTTCAGTGGCACATGGTGTGATGCAGGAGTGCTTTGTTCCTATGATAGACCCTCGCACGAAAATCAATCTTATCTCTCAAGCATTGTATAATAGAAGGTGAGTCTAATCAAGCTATCAAGCAAGGTGCCTGCGTGAAGGTGGGGTGAGTTTGTGTTGCTGGCTCTAGCAGCCGCCCTCCCAAATTCATAAATGCTCAGGTCTTGATCTTGGCAAAGGACATGTCTTATGATGGACATGTATTGAGAGAGAGAGAGATTAACGTACTCAAAAGACCCACAGGTCTATGAGACCTATAGCTCCATGAAAATACTGATCTATGGGAAAACTGAAAACTGACGAAGACACTACCTACCTATTGCATGCCTCATCCAATTATAGTACCATCCTCTTCCATATTGGAGTGTAGAGTTGTGATGATGTCCACCTTCTAAGGTAAGACCTCTTTGTAATGCTGGAGTATGTCTTGGATCAGAAGTTGGTAGGTGGAAGATCGGAATCTTGGGGGGTGGGGATCAGTCCAGACGTTTCCCCATATGAAAGGGGTCTGGTGGACTCCATGATATCTAAATATTTGGAAAGTACAAGTTTTGGGAATGGGGGATTATCTAATACAAAAGATCAAGCACGTGACGCTTGCCCTAGGCACCTGAGATGGTTTCCACGTCAAGTGTCACGTGGAAAGCATATATGGTGAGCTCGCCGAGGATTTGGGAGAGATCTAGCTTTGAAACATGGTTCTACATGGTGCTCACATACATTTCTAATAAGGTGGAATACAAAGGAGGATTTGGGAGAGATCTAGCTTTGAAACATGGTTCTACATGTACATTTCTAATAAGGTGGAATGCAAAGGATCACGCTCCTAAAATCTAGGCGGGTTACTATTTTTAGATAACCCCCAATGGAAATTCTGTTCGCGTCATTACATTCGTAAGCTAAGCAAATGGGGTAACTTGTTGAAGCA
Source organism: Cibotium barometz (assembly GCF_041138505.1). Lineage (NCBI taxonomy): Eukaryota > Viridiplantae > Streptophyta > Polypodiopsida > Cyatheales > Cibotiaceae > Cibotium > Cibotium barometz. The sequence goes on along the minus strand of NC_141083.1, from coordinate 5,285,550 downwards.
CCTTTGACAGAATGTCTACAAGTTGAGATATTTTTAGAGATGAAGTTTGTGGGAGGGACCATCTCTTAAATTGGGACATGTGGCAGGAGTGTGGATCAAAGTGAGACAAGTGGCCTCATACTTGTCACCTTAGCTCTACACTTGTCATTATAGCTTTTACTTGCCATTCTAGCTCATGAGCCCTAAATCTATAAATTGGAGCCCTCTCTTTATTTGAGGAGGCTCTATTCTTGTAAGCTAGCCTCTACCGTGTTGGCAACTCTTCACTATTCTTGGTCGTTCTCTATGCCAAGGTTATGGCTCTCTACCACCTCTATAGGCTGGCCTAATGCTGGCTACTCTCTCTCTCTCTCTCTCTCTCTCTCTCTTTCTTTTCTTTCTTTTCTCTCTCTCTCTCTCTCTCTCTCTCTCTCTCTCTCTCTCTCAGCCACTGGGTGTCACTAGTTGGGCATTCTCTATGCTTTCGGACCTATGGACGGGCTCCATAGTGTAGAAATGACAACTCGTGGACAGGGGACTTACGTCTACGCCAAGGATCATGTGGACCGGCACCTCATGGTAGGGGACTTATGTCTACACCAGGGGCCAGTAGGTTGGATATTAGAGGCTGGGGATTTTGGTCCGTGCCCATATGCAGATTACGGTATTTCGGTTGCCCTAGGGATGTAATGTCGCTCGGAATGACTGCGTGCTACAAGCTAAATGAAAGGGAGATTGACCAATACATTCTTATGCATGGCATACTTGCATGCCTGGAACTGTTTTGGCATGAAATGTTTTACTGCCTGCAAGATCAGTGTGTCTAGTTTACAGGCAGGGCCGCCCTCTTGTGAACCGTGTGCGTGAATTTGTATTCTGGCCTCGCTTGTGGGCTCTAGATAGGTGGTAGGTGTGACCCTAGACTCTTTGTTTAACCTTATTTGTATTTTAGCTCATTGTGCTGCCTTGCAGGTCCACACTTCATTAAAGTACGGTAGGACAACTTATAAGTGAGTTTAGGCATCCACACTTCATTAAAGATTGGGCGGATAGGTTATAAGTGAGTTTGGGCACTTACTGGATGGCGGCCGGCCAAACTCTCATAAATCAGGCACTCTCTTGAGTAAAAGAGCGAGGACAACTTATTGGGCACCCTCTCCACTTATGGGAGAGGTGTGGCTTTGGTTGAGGTGGCCGAATGGCCACGCACTATTCATTTGGAAAGGCTTATCCTCTCCCTCCCTTAAAGGAAAGGGGGTGCCTATTTCATGAGGAGGAAAAAGGGAGCAATTTTCAGCATAACCAGTCCATACACATATTTTTTGGCATGGTTTCCTGCTTTTTCAACTCTTGGAACAGCCAACAAATGAGTGCTACATTGCTGTCCACCCCTTGGGAGTTCTTTCCAGCTGCTTTCTCTTGGATATGTACATGCTGAAAATGCTTTGGAACATTTCTATCGCTGACAATTTGATCAAAAGGTGATTTCTTCTCTCAAAACTAGAAAATTCAATGGCAAGAGCTTCCACAAATTCTCTTCACCTACTCTACATCCGCGTGCTTGACCATTAAGGTCTTCTATGACTCGGCCTGGCCCAAAGCATTGAAAACCATCATGCCATATGAGGCGTGGCACGAAAGGAAACCTAAAGTTGACCACTTTAGAGTTTTTGGATGTATAGCATATGCACATGTATCTCAGCAGTTGAGAGGTAAGCTTGATGACAAAGCTACAAAGTGCATATTTGTGGGTTATAGCAGTGGCAGTAAAGGCTACCGTCTCTTTAATCCTTCCACACAAAGGATTTTGGACAGTAGAGATGTTGTATTTGCTGAAAATTCAGACCAGCCATTGGCTGAATTTTTTGGACAGCCACCTTCGGGCCCACATAACATGTTTGAAGAACTTCTCCCCTTGGGAATTGATGGCCCTACAGATCAGCCATCAACTTTGCCCAAAGGACAGCATTTGGGTGCTCCAAATCAGCCCATGAATGAGCTCATTACACCTCAAAATGTGGAGGAAGCAGTGGAGCAAGAGCGAACAGCAATGGAGGAGACTAGAGTTGTGCCTCGTTAGCTGCTCCGTACTTTATAGGAGAGTAAACTTTTAGCTCCACTTGGTAGCAGGACGTGGGCTGGTTCACGTAATGCAAGAGAACACGCAAATGTTGCTTGTATGAGTACACTTTGTGATGCAGATGAGCCAGATTCATTTGAAGAGGCTCATGAGGATGAGCATTGGATGCAAGCCATGCAAAATGAGATGGATTCTATCCATAAAAACAGCACTTGGGATTTGGTAGACTTGCCTACTGGCAAGAAGCCCATTGGCACAAAGTGGGTTTACAAGTTAAAAAGAAAGTCTGATGGTACCATTGACAGGTACAAGGCCATGCTAGTGGTCAAAGGATATGCCCAGCAAAAAGGCATTGATTATGATGAGACTTTCGCACCCACTTCTCATATGGCCACAGTTAGATGTGTTGTTGCATTGGCTGCCCATCATGGATGGAAAGTGCATCAATTGGACATAAAATCAGCTTTTCTCAATGGGGATTTGTAGGAAGAAGTGTATGTAAATCAGCCCATTGGTTTTGTGTTGCATGGTCATAAAAGCAAAGTATGCAAGCTTCGAAAAGCACTTTATGGTCTCAAACAAGCTCCTTGAGCTTGGTATGAGAAGATCCATACTTATTTGACCATGCAGGAATTTTGTAATAGTCTAACGGAGAGCACCCTCTATGTGAAAGAGGATCATGGTACTTTGATTATGTCATTCTTTATGTGGATGACATGTTGCTAACTAGGAATGACATGGATAAAATTTCAGCATTCAAAGCTGAATTGCAATCGTCATTTGAGATGATAGATCTGGGATTGTTGCATTATTATTTGGGCATACAATTTGTGCAGTCAGATGTTGGGATTTATGTACACCAATCGAAGTACATTTAAAAGCTGTTGCACAAATTCGGTTTCAAGATTGTAAGCCCATCTCTACTCCGATGGAGTTGGAGAGCCCTTTGATATGAGTGTTTACAGCCAAGCAGTGGGCTGTCTCATATATTTATGCAACATATGCCCAGATTCTCAGTTTGGGGTTTCCCAGTGTAGCAAATTTATGCACACCCAGGTACAAAGCATTGGTAAGCAGTGAAGCGGATCTTCCACTATCTTCAGGGCTCCCTGGATCTTGCATTGGTATATCCCAGGGGACAGCCTACAGTTTCATGCTTACAGTGATTCACACTGGGCTGGTGACTATGATACACGATAGTCCACCAGTGGGAATTGTTTCTTTTTGGGGCATTCATGCATATCATGGCTTAGCAAAAAGCAGCCCATTGTTGCCACATCTACTTGTGAGGCTGAGTATAGGGCAACCTTTAGAGCCACAGTAGATTGTGTATGGTTAAGGAGATTGATGATTGATCTTTGTGAGTATTAGCAGACACCCACCACCATACTCATCACTGACAGTCAGAGTGCTATAGCCGTGGCACCAAACCCAGTGTTGTCCTTCTTTCTCCTAAGTAACACACACACCCCAAAGTGATTTACTTGGATGGATTCGACCCATCCTCAAATAATCTGCGAGTTGTTTGGCCAACTCATTTTCCTTAGCCTGGCTCATCCTGTAAGGCGGAATGCCAACAGGTTGAGTACTAAGGACTAGATCAATACGATGATCCACTGCCCTTTCGGGTGGTAAGCCCGATGGTAGCTCCTTAGGAAATACATCTTGAAACAAGTCAAGTAACTTCTTTAATTCTTTGCTCTCAAACACACTTAATTCATTAACATCCATAGTAGGTATGAGAATGAAGAAAGTGGAATCAAGACATAGTGGAAAGTAATATACAAAGAAGAATCCATTATATTTTCAAAATCAACGGTATTTACAAGAGGTCCCTGAGAGGGATGTATACAATCACCTAAGATACAATACTGGGTGTTGCTATGTTCAAAAGAAAAAGTATGACTAGACCAATCTATCTAGACCTTAAGGGTCTTAAACCACTCAATCCCTAATAGCAAGTCTACATGCTCTAGGTGCATAACATAGCACTTCAGAATATCTTTGTAGTCCTGAATCCGGATCAGTAGCTTCACCACCTTTCGATCCCACACTTGCCGATCCGCAGGTAGGCATACCTCGTAGGTATGATCGCTAGGTGTTGTGTCCAGAGTTCAGACACAAGTTTGTAATTAACAAAGTTGTGTGAGCTTCCGGTGTCCAAAAGAATGTGGATTCTATGGCCGTTCACTTCTCCATAAACTCGGACAAGATCGTGCAAGCCAAAAACCTTAGAGTTGAACAGACAATCAGAACATGAACTAGGGCGAGAAAGTACAGTGACTGAAGTACCTGTCAAAGACAACTGGTTGGTTGCCTTCGTGTTGGGTCTTGCATTGGTCTTAGTAGCCTTCTTCTTTGGGCACTCGTTACGCATGTGTGCTTTTTCCTTGTAGATGAAGCAACGTCCCTCCTTCTTGAGCTTTAAAGCCTTGAGGAGACGGTTTTTCTTTACTGGAGTCGAAGTAGAATTCTTCGAAGGTTGGGGTCTGAAGACTTTCCTTTTGTCGTGCTAGCCATCGGCGTGGAGAACTTTCTTTTGTGCTTGTTCCCTTGCTCAGTTTACAGGTTTGGTTTTGGAAGAGACCATCGTATCATCATAAATACGAGCAGAATGAGTAGCCTCGTCCAAAGTTTTGCACTTGTTATTTTTGACCTGTAAATGGTACGAGTAGGGTAAACCTGCTATGAAGAAACCCCAAAGAGTAGTCGAATCCATCTTCGTAGCTTTCATCTGCAAGTCTCTAAATTTCTGGAGGTAGACCTAGTAAGTGAGGTCATGGTCAAACTAGCAAATTGAGCAACTATATCGTAGTCATCCTTCTTCTTGAGGAATTCTTTCTTGAAGACTTCTTCGAACTGCGCTTAGGTTGTTGGTTTAGATTTGAGTTCTTTCCACGAGAGCAAAGCTTTGCTGGAGAGGAAACCTGTTGCCAACTGAATCTTTTGTTATCGCCATATGGATGAAACTGGAAGTTGACCTTCCACTTATGTAGCCACATGTCCAAATCTCCTTGGTATGTTGCTTTTGCTCGTCCCCAAACTGTTCCGGAGTAATGTTGGGGCTTAAAGCAGACGCCAAGGTATCCATGCCCGAGAGAGTAAACAAGGTAGTGGTCAATAAAGAGATGGAATTCTACAAAGCCTGCATTTGTGCGGCGACCTGTGTCTAACGCTCCGTGAAAGAAGCCTCGAAAGTAACTTTAAACTTCTGAAAATCAGATTTAGTCACAAAATCTTCGAAAAGATCACCATCGGCGGCCTCAGTAGCCAGCAGGTCTTCACGTTCGGGAACGGGTTCCATCTCCAATTCTTGGGTTGTCATCTCGAAGAGGGAAAGGGAAAGATGGTGTTAAGAGAGCTCGAGGAGATGTGTGGCTAGAAGCCCACTCTAGGCGTAATTTATAAGCCCCCCAAAAGCGTTTGTTTTTATGTGTTGCTTTTGTGTTGTTGGTTTTTTATTATTATAAAAACCATGCTAGATGGCTTTTATAAAAGCCACACCTAAGGCTAGTAAAAGCCACACAAAAAAAAAACATAACGCACACATAAAAGCCACCCGTTTTTTTTAAAAAAAGCCCACGTTGCTTTTGTTTTTTGAAAACCCACACTAAGCATGTTTTTTGTTTAAACACGCTAAAAAAACGTAAGGTTAAAAAAAAAACAAAAAGCAACGGGGCGAGCTAAAAAAAAAGGGGAAGTCGGCTGACCGCAACGCCCATCACCTGTCGGTTGTAGGAAACGTTTGCCGCCACCTGCATACAACAGCAAATAAAAAAAAAAACGTTGGCCCGACTGCTCCTTGCCCTACGCCGACACGTCCGGCTGCCTACAGCCGACATCTCCTTCTCTCTTTCGCTTGCAGGTTCACACAGCCGACATGATCTTTCTTTCCATCCCTCTTTCGGTGATTCACAGTTGACAAGCACTCTTATGCATCGTTCCTGAATCCTTTCCCAAAAAAAAAACGATTCTGCACATGCTATCTAGTTCGACCCCTTCCAAGACCACAACCCAACCCCGGGTTCCAGTGATGCTATAATACCATACGCTGAATTCTGAAAAAACAGCTGTATACATGAAAAAACAGCAGTCATCTTGAACTCGTACCTCTTTCTTTGACCTCTTTCTTCTCTACCTACCGACTTGCACGTTCTTCGAGGCATGCTCTGATACCACTGTCAAATCTCCACGGATCTCCTCGTAGAGTGCTCGTGAAACATGACTTGAAACCTGCAAAACAAAGCCAAACAATGTGAAGGGGGTGTAGTAGGCCTGGCTCACCACCCAACCATGATAGCCGTGGGCAGAACCCACAAGTCTTGGCTGTCCCCACTGAGCCATGAGCTGAGCTAACTAGCAAGACACACCGACCAATCTCTACCCCGTGACGTCCCATACCGCCACGGAGCTACCCTCGTGGGCCTCGAGATTGCTGCCGGCCTTAGTTGCATGAAGCAGGTGCACGTCTGCACTAGATCCAGGCTCTTGACCGTAGAGATCTCGCAAAGACTCGCGAGACTCTATGAACAACTGACTAACCTTGGCCACCCTTTTATAGGTTCTTGGCTGGTCACTGGGCGTCCTCACTTGGGCGCTTGCTCGTCCATACTTGGGTGCCCGCCTGGTAGTCTATCCCTAGCCCAGCTCGCCAATCAGACTGCCTAGCTTTAAGCTTCCCCAAGCCTCAAAGCTAGTCTTGTGTGCGTGTTGCACATGGTAGATACACTTTGTGCACATGAGAGAGTGCAAGTGGACATGACGTGTGGTTGGCTGGGGGACTTATGTCTACGCCAAGGGTCATTTGGACAGACATCTTGTCAGTAGGGGACTTATGTCTACACCAAGGATCATGTCGATTGACACCTTGTTGGTAGGGGAACTTATGTCTACGCCTAGTGTTTGAAGACTGGAATTTGGTATGCTGGGACTTGATGTCTGCGCTAAGACCCAGTGGATGTTCTACATCCATGTGCATGGTCAATCGGTAAGCATGTGTAAGCATTGAAGCTAGTGGAGAGTACATGCGCTTGATGTGACATGGGAGATTAGGGAACGAGTAAATGCTCCTTGGAGTTGGTGGATTCAACTTGGAGTATGGATAGAGAGATATGATTTGGATACTTGTATTAGTCCATCTTGCCAATTTATTTGGGCCATGGTTATGATATCTGGGTCTCGCACATTTATTTGGGACATGATTATGATATCTCGACCTAAAGGATTGATTTGTCTCACCTTAGCGCCTATCTGGACTTATGGATTGATTTGTCCCATCCATTTATTTGGGACATGATTTTGATATTGATATTATAAATACTTTTTTTTTGTCTTGCCCATTTATTTGGGATATGGATTCTTTCAGTTATATTTGATTTATGAGATTGTCTCGTCTTGTCGACTTCATGGGACATGCTTATCTTGGATATATGGCTTGAAGCTTAAAGTTGCGGACAAATTTTAAGAAGTTGGGGAGGATGTCACTAGCCTGGACATGAAAGGGGCTTGGTAGACTACAGGACGTTTAAACATTTGGAATGTACAAGCTTGGGAAACTGGGGATTATCGAGTACAAAAGATCAAGCGTAGGAAGTGAAAGAGTGCATAGAGCGGAAGCAAAAGAGCACTAGTGTGCTGAATAGAGAGTGCAAGAGAGAGAGAGAGAGAGATATGAAGCAACTATGCTGAATATACTGAAGCAATACAATCCCAAGCAAGAGGCACAAGCAGTCTCATAAGTGAGGGAGCAAAAGATAGACAAGGGAAGATACTAGACTGAGAGGCTAGCCCACCTATTTATAGGTGGGGAGTGTTGGCCGACTAGAGCTACTGAATTTGGCCGATTGGAGGACTGAACTGGCCGACTGGGAAAAAACCATACGGGCTGGGAAAAATCCCAGAAAAATATATAAAATATGGGTGAGCAGCCCACAATCAAGGGCCATGCAAAAGGGGCCAAAAGGACACCAGAAATGGGTAGAAATTGGGGATAAATGTGATCACAGGAAGCTTGCTCTTGTCGACTTCATGGGACATGATTATCTTGGATATATGGCTTGAAGCTTAAAGTTCCGGATTAATTTTAAGAAGTTGGGGAGGATGTCACTAGCCTCGAACATGAAAGGGGCTTGGTGGACTACAGGATGTCTAAATATTTGGAATGTACAAGCTTTGGGAATTGGGGATTATCTAGTACAAAAGATCAAGCGCATGAAGCTTGCTCTTGTTGACTTCATGGGGCTTGATTATATGGCTTGAAGCTTAAAGTTGCGGACAAATTTCAAGAAGTTGGAGAGGAAGTTACTGGCCTGGACATGAAAGGGGCTTGGTGGACTATAGGATGTCTAAATATTTGGTATGTACAAGCTTTGGGAATTGGGGATTATCTAGTACAAAAGATCAAGCGCATGAAGCTTGCTCTAGGTGCTCGAGATGGTAGCATTCAGGTACCAAATAGTACTCTCTGGATTATTTTTTTTGCTCTCTGTTCGCGTGTATAGACGCGTCAACTCTGCAAAAGTTGCGTGTATATACGCGGATACTCTGTGAAATGCGCGTGTATAAGCGCAGCTAAACCAACAAAACGCGTGTATACGCCCTCGTATCAGCGCGTCTGACTGCTTCTATACACGCGCTTTTACACGCATGTCTCTGGCCGCGATGATACACGCGCTGATACACGGGCCCGTTACTTTTTTTCCACAAGTCATTTTTCGCGGCTAGGAGCGCGGGTATGAGCCCGATCCCTTGTAGTGTGTCTCTACATTGGAGTTGAAGTGTCAAGTGGAAAGTATATATGGCGAGCTCCTGAGGATTTGGGAGAGATCTAGCTGTGAAACATTGTTCTACATGATTCTCACATACACTTCTAATAAGGTGGAATACAAAGGATCACACTCCAGAGAAAGAGACCAACCAGCATTAAAGCAGCATGTAGATGTGGTAGAGAGCCATTACCTTGAAGTAGAGAACCACCGAGAACAGAGAAGAGCAGAGGCTAGCAACAATAGAGCCTCATGAAGAGAGAGGACTCCAATTTCTATATATTTGGGAGTTTCATGAGCTAGAAGGGCAAGTAAAAGCTATAATAATAAGCGTAGAACTGAGGTGACAAGTGTAAGGCCACTTGTCTCAATTTAATCCACAATCCTACCACACGTCCCAATTTAAGAGATGGTCCCCCCCATAAACTTCATCCCTAAAAATAACTCACCTTGTAGACATTCTGTCAAAGATGCTTCAGAAAGTACGGACATAATGACACGAACAAAATTTCCATTGGAGATTGTTTGGCCACCCAATTGGTCCACCCGTGCTTTCTCATTATGTATGTACATTGGACTGGCGTCCATGGCAATTGCATATGCTGGGGATTGATGCCACTCATGTGATACTTGGACTTGGCTTTCCGCTGCTTTCTGCTGGGACTTGTGCTTGTGTACATGCCCGAAAATGCCTGGAGGATTGGTGTTCCATTGGGTTTGCTCGGTGGTTCTTTACTTCAAGGTAATGGCTCTCTACCACATCTACACGCTGCTTTAATGCTGGTTGGTCTCTTTCTCTGTCACCATTTGGCCACCCAATTGGTCCACCCGTGCTTTCTCATTATGTATGTACATTGGACTGGCGTCCATGGCAATTGCATATGTTGGGGATTGATGCTACTCATGTGATACTTGGACTTGGCTTTCCGCTGCTTTCCGCTGGGACTTGTGCTTGTGTACATGCCCGAAAATGCTTGGAGGATTGGTGTTCCATTGGGTTTGGTACCTCGTGTACTTGCCTGGAGCACGTCTATTTTGGTATAGTTTCATGAACGGGGATTGTCCATACCAATGCTGCATTGCATAACATCTTTATGTGCTCGCTTGCAATTGAAATTGCATGCTATTTTCATGCTTGCTTGACCAATGTGTAGTTTCGGGTAAGGGGACGCCCACTTGTGAATCGTGCGTGTGGAACTGTTTGCTGACATGGTTATGTGGCATGTGACAGGTGGTAAGTATTGGTCATAAACCTAGCCTTAGGAATTAGCACTAATTTATAAGTGAGCATGTACACACTTCATTAAGTTTCGGGCGACCAAAACTCACTTAAAAGTTATGACTAGCCCTGTGTTCGCACACACTGATGTCTCGAGGTGGACAAAACCCAATGCCCACCGCCCAGACCTTATCCCCTTTGTACAAAGGGAGCAACCAGCCACGTGTCCGCTCTAGCTTGCGCCACAAGCCACTTGTCCTCTCTACCTGACACCTAGAGTGGACAACTCACTCTCTTCCCTCTCTCTCTAGAAGCAGGCACCCCCTTCATGAGGCCTCTTTGGCTGTATTTTTTACAATTTCTCCTTTCCCAACTCCATATCCAAGCTTGCAAGTGTGTTTTCCAGGTGGTACACACTCTCCCACACACTCCCAATGATTGAAATTCAGCAAAACAGCTCTTATTTTTGTTGTAATTTTTGGTCTTTTTGTTGAAAACCCTAATTTCAGACCTCCTTTCTCAAATCGAACCAAAGGGGAAGCTTTCCTAGGGTTCCCTTCATCCTTTTGAAGACTTTTTATTGTGAAGGATCGCGATAAATCAAAGATTTCAACACTCCAAACGCTTCCATCGCAAAGACTTCCACTGTCATCGACTCTACTTGCAATTGGTAAAGCTTTCATGCTTAAATACGGAAGCAAGTAGCAGGAGGGAGGAACCGGACTCCATGATTACATACCCTGTGTAGTGTTCTCTTGTCCTACGTGCTCTCTTGCAGATTGTTGCTAATTGTTGCTACCATGTGTTGGTGGAACAAAAGAGAGCAGATGGTAGGGAACATGGGCACTAGAGAGGGTAGTGTGAGTTGCAAGTCTACACCGACAACACATTGTTTGCAATACTGTATTTATATGCATTGGTATGGAAATCTGGTCAGAAATGCGCATGACACTATATACTTGATTTTCCAAGATCAATATAATTTATTTGAGGGAGGGGTCGGCTGTTCCGGCTCACTGTGTGTCTCTTGTCAATTCAGCAAATTACTTCTTGTATTGAGCATTTTGTCCATTAAATCTTGGTGTATTTAAGTGTATTGATTTGCATTGTGTTCAACCAAATTACATTCTCTCTTTTCTTAGGCTGCCCATGAGGTATACCGACTGTTGGGGGCTGTTATGAAGGCTTTCATCGCGACGAAGAAATTTTTGAAGGCGATGGTGTTTCTTCATTGTAGTATGATTTTCAGCCATTGGGCATTTGTCTTTTTAATTAGCTATATATGGACAGCCATTGGACATTGCCCACAACAATTAGGCATGCATTTGAGCCATTGGGCGCTTGCTATTGCCATGGGGTATTGTATCTCAGCCATATTGGCTTATGGATAGTTTATGGGTCTATGGATTGGCTCATGGATAGCTTTATGGGCTTATGATTCAGCCATATGGGTTTATGGAGAGCTATGTGGGCTTATGATTCAGCCATATGGGTTTATGGAGAGCTATGTGGGCTGTCATCGTTTATCCACCCAAATGGTCCTTTCCAATTTCTTGTGCCCATGTGTGGCGAGTTTGTGGATTTGAGTGTCTAGGATCCCAGTTTTTCGCGTCTGTTTATGGCCAGTGTGTGGATTAGAGTGCCTGGGATCCCAACTCCGCGCCTTTCGATGTGCCAAATTTGTGCCGAGAAATGCCAGTGTTGTGCTTGTTTCATGATTGAGAGATTTTCTCATAACAAAGTGCACACGGACACATGTTTGCATGTTTGAAATTATTTTTGCGTGAACTGTTTTCGTGTGTTTGCGTGCTATGTGTAGCATGCAATAGGCTGATCATCATAACGCTCAATAAAGCCTTCTTTATATCCGTGAGTTTATGCAATTCAACTTTGAGAGAGAAGAGAAGAGAGAGAGAGAGAAGATAGATAGTCGACAGAGTATCGTGTCCCAATTTGCCCACTAAAGGCCCCCTTGCAAGCAAGAGTATTTGCTTATATTTCTTTGCAGAACTTTGTACAACGAGTATGAAAGTTGACGACTAAGGTCTGCTAAATGCAAGGACGAAGTAGACTGAATGTAGGCTGAACCATATGCTGTCCAAGCTCCTTTGAATAGCTCTTTGATGACGACTATGCAAACCCCGAACTGCGGGATGCACATATGCTCGCTGAATGCTGAAGAAACTCTTCACGGAGGCCTTGGGACTGTAGCACACTAAACTGCTGCTTTGCTGAATGTATGCACAAGGCCAGAGGGCTCTAGGCACACATACTGCTCTTGACTGCTTGTAGATTGTTTCATGAATGATGATTTATGCTGAGAACTGAGCACTTGTATTTAAATGGTCCGATGCTGCTGGTCAGCATACAGATGCTGTCGGCCTGTTATTGGACACCAAAAATTCTATTTAAGAGCATCAAATGCTGTGCATTCCTCTATTGCTGTCCCTTATGCTTGGCTGACGTAGATGCTTCGTGACTTGCTGCTAACTGATGTTTATGCTGTCCGACTCATAGATAGAAGCTCCTATAGGCTGCCCGCTGCAATATGGAGGCTAACCATGGGCTAGAAGGTGGCCAATATGCTGAGTATGCTAGTCAAGGTAGCCCTCATGCCTAGGAGCATTGGCAGAGTCCTTAAGACTCATCTTCCAAGCAACCTCTATGTTTTGGGTGCCTTATGGGTTGGTCCATGTGCATATGCCCTATATGCTTGCTAATGCACTATCTAAAGCTAAGGTTGACTTCTACATGAACCTATTTGATAAATTCTCTCTCCAAGTCGATAAGAGGACGCGGACTCTCTATGCCTGTGGAGATTGACCTACGTAGCTCGTTTCACGGCATAAGAAAAAATATTCCTAAAAAGGTGATCCTATTGTATACATGTTGCACTGATGTAGAGCTAGTGTCACATAGCACTCCAGTGTAGGGTACATGTGACATTCCCTCTTGCTCAGCTTGGCGGTAGGTTCATGGCTTCCAAGTAGTCCGCCAGGAGCTGGGGGTACTTTGGAAAGACCTCTTCATCGAGCCAGATTGCTTCATGGGTACCGCGGTCCTTGAACTTCGTGTAGAATTGTCTTTGTTTTCAACGGGATCCATGCTTCCATCTGTGGAGGAGAATCTGTTCAGGCTCAATAACTTTGGCTTTGTCTACCACGTCTGGTTGTTGCTCATTTGCAATATCTTGCAAAGCAAGTCCAATGTAGTGTGAGGGCAAAAGGACGAAAGGACTAGATCTACGAGAGATCAGGGCAAAACAACACACATGAAATAGGTCCGTGAGTCTATATATAATGGTGAGTGAACATATGTACAAGAGGCCCTTTGATGTGAGGAGACTATGAGTAGTAGACGAGTGTAGAAGCAAAGAGAATCCACTATACTTCAAACTTTAAAGAGATATGAGAGAGATATATGAGAACTGTACACCAGATTGGGTCTTGAATTACCCACTGAAGGGCCCCCTATCCCGATAACGAGATAGTATTTGCTTTATTTCTTTAGAGAGAATGACTGTGGACTGCAGATAAGCCAAACGCAAGATCTCGGAGGATCGGAAGCCTAGTTGAACTGTACACGGCTGTAGAAACACCTCGATGGACTGATCTCGAGCCTATGCACTCCTCCCAAGGGCATGAGGAAGGGCTGCTTACCTGAGGTTGAGAAAAGGAGATGGTGGACTGTTCTAAGCTATGTTAGAATGCTGTAAATGCTTATGAATGCTGTGTTACCTTCACCAGAGGGTTGGTGTATGCCTGGATGATGTACTGAAGGCTGAATACTGATGTAAACTGCTGTGGGACTGAAAACGCATGGAAGGATTGCTGGAAATCTGCAAACGCAGGGCTGTGGAGCAGGTTTTTGGCGTTGGACTGATGCTGAACTGAAACGCAATGCTACTGGGCTACTGCTGGACAGAAACGCTGACCTGAAGGGCTGAAAATCTGTAAACGCAGGCTGATTTGTAGGCGGCTGATTCGCATGCAGAAAACGCAGGTGTTTATGCTGAATTGGGGCTGATCTGATGCGCTTATGGCTGTAGGGACTATTGAATAGCATGCGTTGAAGAACCGAGGTTGGCTGAAGCAAACTCGCTCTCCAAGGGTTGGATGAGACTAGTCTAGTGTTGAAGGCAAGGGAACTCCTAGGGCTGAGGAGGAAAGCTCTTAGCACAGTGAAGGCTGAATGAGAAACTAAGCCCTATGCAAGCCTATTTATACTAACTAGAGGCTGGTCAAGTTGGCTGGTCATTTATTTAATAAAGTTTATATTTATAAATGACAATAAATGCTAAATAAATACCAAAAAATATGGAAAAAATACAAGATAAATCCTAGTAAATTCCCTAAGGCTTCTGGGATGTTCTAAATGATACACAGGCATATGAATGCATATTATGCAGAATGCAGAGTGCTTTCTGATGCAAACCCTAAGGCTTCTACTGACTCTACATGCATGAATGATTCTCTCCAAGTGGGTTAAGGGACTTGACTGACTGATTGACCTGCTAAGGCTGAGGAATGACCTACGTAGCTCGTGCCTGACTTATCCTGGACTGAGGATGTAAATGGGGTTATGGCGTACGACAATTATCATCCTACTGGGTTGTAATAATGTACAAATGTTGCACTGCTGATGATGAGCCAGTTTGTCACCATGCACTGAGTGGAGTGCATGTGACATTCCCTCCTGCTTAGCTTGGCGGCAGGTTCATGGCTTCCAAGTAGTCCGCCAACAACTGGGGGTACTCCTCGTCTAGCCGTACGGCTTCGTGGGTGCCTCGATCTCGGAATTTCGTATAGAACTGACGTATCCGTCGACCGGAACCATACTTCCATCGATGAAGAAGGACCTGCTCAGGCTCAATAACTTCTGCTTCGTCTAGCACGTCTGGCTGCTGTTCATCTGAAACATCAAACACTTCTGGACCAACATAAGGTTTTAGCCAAGAAACATGGAAAACATCATGCATTGTCAAACTAGTAGGCAACTTTAACTTCGTGGAGACATCACTTAACTTTTTGACTATTGGAAAAGGGCCAAAACTACGGAATGAAAGCTTGGGACAATGTTTGCCCACTTGTTTCAATCTCTGTTTCATGACACGCAAATAGACCCAATCCCCTTCCTTGAAGTGGACATCTCGTCTAGACTTATTTGCCTGTCTGCTATATGCTTCCTGAGCTTTGGTCAAGTGGTCCTTGACTAACTCAATGATCTTGAAAAATGCTTCCGTGGTTTTATTAGCCTCTAAAGATGGAGACACCACTCTCGTCAAAAGAGAAGAAAAACGGCGACCAAAGGCTGCTTCATATGGAGTCCGTCCGACACTGGATGAATGAGTGTCGTTCAAGATAGCTTGGACGAATGGAAGATAATGTTCCCATTTGGACTGCTGGTCATGACAGTATGACTTGAGAACATCAAAGGCCAATTGGTTATAAATTTCTGTTTGGCCATCTGTCTGCGGATGGAATGCACTAGCCAACTGCAACTTAGGTCCGAAGTTTTCAAATAATGCCCTCCAGAAATGCGAGGTAAACTTGGAATCTCTATCTGATGTTATGGTGCTAGGCAAACCACAAATTGGATACCAATGCTTGAGAAACAGACGGGCTATGTTCTCGGCTGTGGCCGTATGCTTGCATGGGATGAGCATGCAAAATTTACTAAAGCGATCCACAATGGTAAAACATTGAGTGTTATGGGATCCGGTGGATGTCGGTAGAAGCCCTACAAAGTGCATAGATATGTCGATGAAAGGTCCGTCGGGGATAGGCAAAGGTTGAAGTAACCTGCCTTCTTTGTATGGGGAACCTTGACTTTTTGACAAATCTTACAGGCTTGTACATGTGCGTAGACATCACGCCTCATCTTTGGCCAATAAAAGGACCGTTCTAATTTCTCGAGGGTACTGTTGATACCCCTATGTCCTCCAACTAAGGAGTCATGGCATCGTGGAGAAGAGCGGAACGCTTTTCTCGAGCAACACACAGACGGTTCTTGGAGAACAACCAACTGTTCTGTACTGAATAGTGGCCAGGCTCAGAATTGAGGACCAAACTGTACTGAGTACCAAACTCATGGGAGTCGACATATTGGTCTTTCATACTATCTAAGTCTTTCCCCGCGATTTCGAGAATGGTAGATTCTTGGACTGCCTGGATGCTGGACTTTCGACTGAGAGCATCTGCTACTGGGTTATGCTTACCAGGGATGTATTCAATCATACCTCCAAACTGTTGGAAGATTTGACTCCACCTGGCTTGTGTCGATCACTCCACTGGGCACTTGGCATAGTCTGAAGCCACTTAAGTGCTTGGTGGTCTGCTTTCACTGTGAAAGCGTGTCCATAAAGAAAAGGCTTCCAATGTTTGAGCGCTGTGATCACACCCAAAAGCTCTTTGTTATATACCGAATAATTCTTTTCGGCGACATCCAACTTTCTACTGTAATATGCCGCGGGTCTTTTGTCCTGCTGGAGGACTGCACCTATGGCTACATTGCTGGCATCGGTGATGACCTCGAAAGGTTCGTCCCGTGATGGTAACTTTAATACAGGTGCTTCTGAGGTAGCTTTCTGGAGTGCACGGAATGCATCAAGCGCCTTGCCTGTAACCGAGACTTTCTGCTTGCGAGTCTTCACCCCCTTGAGCAAGTCGGTAAGAGGTGCTGCAAGGTTGGAAAACTGATTGACATGGGTACTATAGGCCTGACAAAGACCTACGAATGAACGGATTTCTTGGGCGGTCTTAGGAATGTCCCAATCTAAGATCTCCTGAACCTTTGATGGATCCAGTCTAATCCCATTGGAACCGATGATGTAGCCCAAATACTGAACTTCTTTAACACCAAAGACAGACTTTTTGGCGTTTATGTAGAGTTGATTATCTCGCAAAAGTTGCAAGACTTTCTCCACATCTTTCTCATGTTGCTCCGCAGTGGCTGAGAAGACTAGTATGTCATCAAGGAATATGAAAACACACTTCCCAATGTGGACTGCGAAAATCCTAGACATCATCTTATTGAACGTTGCGGGTGCATTTGTAAGCCCAAAAGGCATGACTACGAACTCGTAGTGACCACACTCTGTTTGAAAAGCTGTTTTTGGAATGTCAGCTTCAAAAATGTGGACCTGATGAGATTTAAAAGTGGACAATCCAAGCTGTATTGAAAGGGTGGGAGTGCCTCTATCTGCAAACCATGTAGGTCAAACCATGATCTCATCTCAACATACCAACAATGAGTATCTCCATCCTCTTGCCAACTATATGGATGAGGTCAATGCCAACCGGGAGTACTTCTGCTGAGGTAGCTCCCATAGCCGCTGTAAAAAGGTAACTACCTGGAATTGGGCCTCGGTCACTACTGGTGCGGCATCCAACTCAGCTCGAACAATCTCATGTGGTACCGATGATTTGTTCCGAATCATGCGGGCAGTCATCATAATCAATGGTCTCTCCATATGCCTCCATCCCTCATCCGTCTCTCTCTCAGATCTGGGATGTATGCTGGGTCCCCAAATTGGAGTTCTGTATAGGAGGGTCAGTGAGACAAGTGTATCAAATAGCCACAATTTGGTGCGCAGCTCCTGAAACTGCGTGTGTGCACACTGCCTCTCAAGTGTCCCCAAGGCTGCATGCCATTGAGCTAATCTAGCTGTTGCTGCCTCTTTCAGGGAGAAACTGTCAGAATGCGCAATGGAAGATTAACGCACCTAGGAGACGCATCACCATCGAGCTCCACGAACACCCCCAACGGGCACTGCAGCATCCCTCCACCGGGCTCCCATCTCCCGGTGAGCTGCCTCCCAAAACACCGGCCGGAGGAGATGAATATGACAAGGTGCCACCACACCCTATATATGGCGCTTCAACTTCCCATGCTTCTACTTATGGGATAATCCAAGGCACGCTCTAGCCATAGATCACAAGCTCGAAATTGCCAACCTTCCAACACCCTCCCTCGATTCGAGCTCCGCAAGCCACCGAGGCGTGAAGGGGTCGCCCAGGACCACACACGCCTGAGCCGCCCAGGACCACACAGGCTTGGGCTCTGATACCATGTTAGAATGCGCAGCAGAGATGATGACCAGATGTGGGAACACGAGCAAAACGCAATGCAGAAAATAACAGCACAAGAGAGAGAGAGATAGAGGCGTGTAACTTTGCTCTATATACACAAAGAAGATCCCGGAATGATACAATATGTGCCAAGGGACTGGGGGCCATTTTATATGACCCCCCTACAGCAGTCGGCCTGCTGTAGGGCAGTCGACAGGCTCAACATCTCCATGACCAGCCACATGTACCAGTCGGCCAGCTGTCCTGAGTCGGCCAGCACACATCTGTGGTCGGGTACATGCAGGTACAGTCGGCCAGCACACAACTGAGGTCGGGTACATGTAGGTACAGTCGGTCCAGAAGATAGAGCCTCCTGCCAGCTCAGAACTGCCATCCAAGCCACATAAAAATGGAAAAAAATATGGGGAAAAATACGGGGAGTGAGGAAAAATGAGTAAACACCTACAAGGGCGGGCACACCCACAACAAAGGCCCTCGTGTCAACATAAAGACAGGAGATGACTTCTAATAGAAACGTGGTCCTGTGAAAGTAACTCCCAAATATATATATGACTTGACGTAATCAACCGGCTCCCCTCCAAAAGTGAACTGATGCTTTGATCTCGTCACCCATGCCTGTGTGGTGTTAAACACCATAACCTTGGTTTTCAGGTTCACTGTTAGATCTCTATCCGCACAGAATGCCTGTAATGCATCCAAATGTCTCTGTAATCCCTCCGGAGAGTCTGAGATTAGAACAATATCATTTGCATATAACAAGATGGGTATTAACACCCTTGCTAGGCATGCCTCTGGGCCTCCCAATCTGCCTACATAATCGGAGACCACATCCATGTACAGTCAAAGAGGGTGGGTGATAGCGGGCATCCTTGCTTCACCCCTATCATGTTGGTCACCATATCGGATAGTCTGCCTGGAGCTCGGACTCTGCTTGTCACAGACTCATACAAAGCATATATCTCCCACTGCATATCCTTAGGTACCTCAATGTCATGCAATCTGTGCATAAGCCTAGCACGTGGTACGGTATCGAAGGCTTTGCGTTAAGTCCACAAAGCAGCAGTATTTCCTTCTCTTCTGTGCCTTACCCTCTTTAATAAGTGCCCGAAGTGTCAGTATGTGATCCAAGGTAGTGAATCCTTTCCTAAAGCCGGCCTGTCCCTATGCTCGGTGACCATGCCTCTCTGCCTAGCAGCTCAGCTTTGACTCCAATATAGAGCCATATAGTTTGGCCAAGTAATGACCAATCATGATTGTCCTGTAGTTGCCTGGTACCATGGGGTCCCCACTCTTAAAGAGCGGTACAATGGTATGCTCTGTCTAGCTTGCCGAAAAACCCTCACAAACGGCACGATTAAACACATGTACAATCAACGGAGCCAAAGTATCGCGCGCATATGAGAAGTGCTCTCCAACTAGCCCATCATGATGTTGTGCCTTTCCATTCTATAACCTGTCTATCGCATCTAGCACCATCCGCATAGTAAAAAAGGTGTTGCTAGCCAGTGGAGGGGGGGTGGGGGGCCGTCCTGGTGCATCATATAGCTCTCTAGCATAAGCATGCCATGCCTTAGGTGTAGTAATCGGAGTACCAAGCTGTCTCTCCTGAAACATCTTCCATGCCCTCTTGCTGTTCTTCCCCAGGAAGAGTTGGTAGATCTCCTCCTCTAACTTAGCCAGGTAGGCTCGTTTCTTCCTCCGCACAAGGCGTCGAAAGATCATCTTGGCCTGTCTATGTGTGTGAGTCCCAATGGCAATCTCCCGCTGTAACTGTGCTCGTGTCTCATGACACTCATCATCATACCAACTGTTCTGTGGGGCAGTGTTGCGGAGAGGGGTGGAAGGGATCATAGTGCAGGGAAACGCATATGAGGTGGATGCATGTAGTACACCTGCCAATCCTCTCGTAATCTCGTCCAGAGGGTTATGCGGGTCTAAAGCAAACAAGCCATCTGATACTGCATCTCGGTAAACCCCATCTGTCTCATGTGTAAACTGATATCTCGGGTACCTAGGTAGATGAGTAGCTGGCCCATCTCTCGAGGATCTAGCTTTTAGTGTGAAACTCAGGTATGCATGATCGCCTGCTATGCCAATGGGCCGACTAGAAATCTTGAAATCCCGCACATCAGATATCAAGGACGGAGATCCCATCAAGTAGTCCACTGTGCTCACTCCCCCTTTAGCGTTCCAACATCTGAGAGCATCTGATCCCTGCCATCTCGATAGGCCATTGTATATGACCAACCCATGTGCACTCCCGAGTGCCATGTAATCTCCCCCTCATCCTGTGCTGATCTCTGCAACCCTACATCCTCTGCCGTGATCTCCCGGTACATAGCCTCATACAGCTCTGTCTGCTCTGTGCCTGTACGTGCATTAAAGTCTCCCAATAGTAATATGTCTCCCATGCTGGCAAACCTCATGATATCATCATATAGTGGTGTATAGGGCGACACTCCTAATGGTGCAAACCTGGAGTTGGCTGGGGGAAAGTAGCATACCGCCACATATGGCTCGCAGCCCCTCTCTGCATACTCGAATCCACATGTACATTGCATCTGCATCTCTATGTACCACATGTATTCTGTCACGAAGCTCCTCCTTGAAGAGTACTGCCACTCCTCCAGATACTCTGGTACCTCCCACTGTGCGTGGTTGAGGGTGGAACACTGATTCCCACCTGTAACCCTGCACGTCAGGGAGCCTCTTTTTTGTGGACTGATGGGTCTCCATATACATAGCAATATAACTATGTCTGAAAGTATTCTCCATACATAGCAATATAACTATGTCTGAAAGTATTCTCAAAGTATCATGCATTTGTTCTAAGGGCTCCATGGCAACTCCACACTGTGAATCGAAAGGACTCATGGGCGGCGCACCGGCAGGCGGGCCTCCTCTCTGTAATGATGACTCGGCCATCTCTGTATACCCCCCATTTCCCCTCTTTCCTTGCCTCAAGCACACGCGGCATGTGTTCCTTCCGGTGTGCTATCTGTGCCGCTCTAAGGTCCTCATCCAAATAAATCTTTTCCCCCTTAAGGGCCATCCTTTTGGAGAGAAAGGCCTTCTTCTCACCAAACCTAATGATCAATATCTTCGCCTACTCGCCATGCTCCAGCAATGAGTACATCAGTGGCTCTAATTTTTGTTGCAAGAGCTTTTGCATCCTCTTGGGAATTCCCCTTATCTTCCCAACCAAGTATGCTTACATGTAACGCACGTGCCCGTTTCTTGGCTTCCTCTTCCAATGTAGCATTCATCACCTCTACTTTATTGAGTGGTGTATCCTTTTGCTTCTTTACTACTTCATTCCATGGGCTTACTTCCTAAATTTGTTTCTTTGTGGAGCTGGCAATTTCAGCCCATGAATGCATTTCCTTCTCACTCGCAGCCACTTTTGCCTTACATGATTCCAAAGTGTTTTGCATTCTGTGATGTCTTTTTCGCGGTCAACCATACATGTCTTCAAGGTGCCTTCGTACGATGCAATCGTTGTGCCGATCTCCTAGAGCATGTCATCCTTCCATTTTTGCATTTCTTTTTTCATTTCCGTGTACATCAAAGCCCATCTCAACTTGTACTTGGGCTTGCATTTCTCCCTTCAATTGGGCATATATCTCTTCCTTCAGCGTTTCGTATATCAGTTTCTTTTGGGCATGCATCTTCTCAGTCCATTCCTTTTCAAGTTCCTGTCGCATGGTGCTCATCTTTGTCCTTATGTGCAATTGTATCTCCTCATAAAGGGCCTCATCTCGTCGGGCCATCTTCGCAAGCCTTCGTGAGCCAGGGGACATGATTCCTTCCCTCATTCTTCTACGGTAGGCATTTGGTGCCTTTGTGGGTGTGTGAAAGATGGCCATCCTTTTCTCCCTCCTGGGATTGAGACATGTTTTCAGTCTGCAGCGCTGGGCATAGGGAAGCAGAGAGAGCAGCGCAGTGGATGCAGGTTGTGCAGGTGCAGGCAGTGAAGCTGGGTGCGTGCAGCGCCGCGGGCACAGGTGCGAGACGGGCAGAGGGTGCGCAAGCAGAGGGCAGCGGGGTACCAACGCCAGCGGCGCGAATCACCAGAGCAAGGGGGCATAGGCTCGCGCCATCACGAGAGAGAGAGAGAGAGAGAGAGAGAGAGAGAGAGAGAGAGAGAGAGAGAGAGAGAGATGTCCTTCAGCAAGCATTTCAGAGAGTAGTTGCTTTTGGATTCTTCTCGCAAAGGTTTGGGATCCAGAGACGCCGTGGAGTGGCCCTAAGCAGCTTCTGGTGTTGGTTCTGGCTCACTAAACAGCGATTCTGCGCGCGCGAAAAACACATCCTCCCATCATTTTTTGGCGATTCTGACGCGACGAGGTGGATCGTGACGTTGCGCAGCACAGAGAGAGAGAGAGAGAGAGAGAGAGAGAGAGAGAGAGAGAGAGAGAGAGAGAGAGAGAGAGATGAAATGATATGATATATTAACGTCTTCAGAAGGCCAAAATGACCTATGGGACCAAAAAGGTTACAACAATTGGTGGATCACGGGAGAAAGAAAGAAAGAAAGAAAGATATATTAACGTCTACGAGAGGCCAAAATCGGCCTATAGACAAAAAATAATACAACTGTGTTCTTCCGGTCATCGGAAGAAAAGAAAGAAAAGAAGAAGTGTGCATGTGTCTAGACACAACTGTGAATCATCATGGATCGGTGGAGCCCATATACAAACAATATAAGGGGGGTGGGGATGTGGATGGAGTGCTAAGGCAAGATGCATCTCTATATGCTGAAGGGGTAGTACAAGCATGCTATGCAGATCTATGGCTAACTCCATCCAGTGCCATAAGAGGGATATAAGATATCATACATCGTTGATGCTGAGGCTGTGAATGGCGTGAACATGTACCCTGAGTCTGAATGAAAGCGAGCTAGCCTCTCCTGTGTCTCCATCTGGTGTCTCATTCGGATAGCTGCTATCTCTCGGTGACGGAGTCAGGGTGCTCTATGTCTAGTCTGTCTAGGTCTCCTCCTGGCTCTCAATTCCTCTGCTCTCTTTGCGGTCACCCCACGTGGTACATCAGCAGGCACTGCCATAGCTCTCTGGAAGAAATCTGTGAGCTAGGACTGTCTCCCACCCCTAGTGGGAGCGGGTGTCTGGAGGAGTCTCTCTCGAGAACTATGAAGCTCTAGTAGTAGTCTGCCAAGCTATCGCTGGTCCGAGGCCTCCATCAACTGATGTAGTGAAGAGTGCTCCTCAAACAATCCTGCATATCTATCTCTGACCCCCTGGTGGGCTCTACATCTACATACAAAGTGATCCTCAGTCTCCACCTCCTCGCGGCACAATCTGCATATCCGCTCAGCTCTGGGAACCCGTGCCGCTCTCCCAGCCTCTATCTCTAGCTGATGTGATGAGACTCGTAGTTGTCCAATAGCAACGCGAGAGGTGTGTGGCATGTATACATCCATGTACCACGGTCGATGTATAAACCCATCCCCTGAGATGCTCATAAAGTGGTCTCTGTAATACCGCATCTTCGGTGGTAGTGGGCTCTCTGGTGCTGTCCATGTCTCCTGTATGTAGTGCTGCCATATGTCCTGTCTCATCACTCTGTTCCTCTCATTGAGAGAGAGGTAACCCCGTGGAGCAGACTGATACTGAAAAGGTGGCAACCGCTCAATGTCTATCCCATGATGTGAGAACCACTGTAGCATCTGTGCATACCAAGATCCAGTGTGTCCAGCCTCGGCCAGCTGTCTGGATGTCTCAAAAGCTCGGCGGGATAATCTCTCCGTGGGCATCTCCCTCATCCTGTATATAAAGGAGATCGTCTGGAACAATGCCTCCACTGCCATAGGTGGTGCAACAAACTCAGCTCGAACAATGTCGTGTGGGACGGATGGTTTGCTGCATATCATCCTCGAGAGCATCAAGATCTGTGGTCTCTCCAGCTGTACCCATGTGGAGGCTGCAAGCCTTGGTGCCCAAACCGCTGCTGCATACATCAAGGCTGGTGTCACTAATGTATCAAAGAGCCACCCCTTCGTGCAGGGTTCCTGAAAATGTGCCTAATGACACTGACGCTCAAGGCCAGCAAGAGCTGCATACCCCCGGGTCACTCTGTCTCGGACTGCCTGAGCCATGGAGAAGCGTCCAGCTGAGCTAGTAAATGTGATGCCAAGGTAAACATAAGAGCTCACCACCTCGACCCGCCCTCCTGCTAATGTGAGAGTAGTGTGGCTCCTGACTGCGGGTGAGGTGTGGAAGATCGTAACCTTGGTTTTCCCAAGGTTCACTGGGAGCCCCTGCTGTGCGCAGAAGTCATCAAGAGCCACAAGGTGTCTTTGAAGCCCAACCTGCGTGTCGGATACCAAGACGATGTCATCAGCATAAAGCATAACATGGACAGTAATACCTGATAGCTCAACCCCAGAGCCTCCTCCCTGTGTGATGTAATCGACCACCTCATCAATATAGAGCCCAAAGAGCGTGGGGGAGAGCGGGCACCCCTGCGTCACATCAATGGTGCTAGCAATTGTGTCGGACAAGCCTCCTGGGCATCGGACTCTCCCAAAGACATGCTCATATAGCCTGTATATGCCCCACATCATGTCTGAAGGTATGCCTAGTGTCTGTAGTCGCCGAAAGAGGCGCTCTCTAGGCACAGTATCAAATGCCTTGCGGAAATCCACAAAGCAACAATAGAGCCGTTGCCTCCGTGCCTTGGCCTGATCAATCAGGCACCTCAATGTAAAAATCTGGTCGATGGTCGAGAAGGCTTGACGGAAGCCTGCCTGGCCTGCTGCTCTCAATCCCCCAACCTCTGCATGAGTGCTCAGCTCTGCCTCCAAAACTGCCCCGTATAGTTTGGCCAATATATGGCCAATCATGATGGTCCTGTAGTTCCTGGGGTCTAGTACATCTCCCGCTTTATGGATCGGCGCAATAGTGTGCATTGTCCACTCAGCCGGAAACCCCTCTGACAGAGCTCTGTTGAAGAGATGAGCAAGAAATGGTGCCAATGTATCAATAGCATAGATGAGATGCTCTCCTTGTAATCCTGTATGATCTGTCGCCCGTCCATGTTGGAGTCGGCATATGGCCCTCCTAACCATAGGTGCGGTGAAGAAGGTGGAGACTGTGGAGCATGGCTCTGTGGGCTGTGGTATAGGGGGCTGTGCAGGCACATCATAAAGTCTCTCTGCATATGTCTGCCAGGTCTGAGGATCGGCAATAGGTGTGGGAGGACGGGGCTCTCTGAGTCTCCTCCAAGCAGCAGCAGCATCTCTGCTCATGAGCATGTGATGTGTGTCCCAGTACTGAGCCTCCTCATAAGCTCGCTGCTTACGGCGGGTGAGAGTATGCATCCTCCTGCCTGCCTGCCTCTGGGTGATCTCCTCGCGAGCCCTCTGCACTCGGAGACTGCGGTAAAGGCTTCTGCACTCATCATCATACCATCGGTTCTGGGGCATGCTCCTAGATGTAGGTGGCTGTCCTGTCTATATGCGGTATGGGAAACTCCTCGCGGCTGCTGAGTGCAGTACATGTGAGAGCTGGGAGGTGAGCGTGGCCATGGGTGCCGATGGATCTAAGGCAAATAGCTAATCATGAACATGATAGTCGTACACCTCGGCTAGGTCCTGAGTGAAGTGAAAAATAGTGCGTGGTGGCTGTATGATGGGTGGGTGGGTCTCCAATAAGCTCCTGAAAGTGAGGGATATGTATGTATGATCCGCCCCAATGGGGCATGGTGGTACGGTGAAGTGAGACACCATATCTGCTGCCTCCCGGGATCCCATCACATAATCCACTGTACTACTGCCGCCTCCCACTGGAAAGCAAGTCAACCCACCTGAATCTGGCCACTGAGTCATCTCGTTATAAATAACGAGATGGTGTTGGGCCCCAAGCTCCAGCAAATGTTGCCCATATCGAGTGCAATCAGCTCCTCCATCAGCGGAGATCCGAGTGGTCCCTGTATCCTCTGTAGCTAGCGGCTCTAGTCTCAAGGGATCCTCAAAGTCATAGATCTTGCACTGTCTGCTCTGAGTTCGTGCATTGAAGTCCCCCATCAAGAAGACTTCTCCCAGTGTCGAATAGTGTAAGATCTCCTCAGTTAAGACAGAGTATGGAGACTCACTAGCCTCTCCTCCACCCGGCTCCTCGGTGGTGGCAAACCGCGACCCCTTTGGAGGAAAGTAGCAAAGGGCGATATAAATCCATCTGGTCTCCGAGAGGCGTAAGCTAATCCACATGTATCTCGCCTCCGAGTCTCGTGCTGCTACGACTCGAACATGCTCATGTAACCCATGTCTGAAAAGCACTGCAATACCTCCTGAACCTCGAGAGGTGGCCTGTCTCATCCCCTGTCGGTGAGCTGACTCCCACTGATAACCCTCAACCCGTGTGGTAAGCCCCTCTCCGGGCTCTCATGTGTCTTTGTCATCAAGATGATATCCCGGCCCTCCATCACCTCCTCAAGTCTCCCTGGATGTGTCCATAGGACTCCATTACAGTTCCAGATTGCTATGTGTATCTCTTTGTCTTCATGTTGTTTCCTCCGTGTCTCATAGGCCAGATGGTGCTATTCGACCCTCTTCCCATCAATGTAGATGTGACCATCCCTATAATGTGCCTTCTTCCCTTCTTTGCGTGCCGCCTTGATCTTCGGCATGCATAATCTTCTGTGCTCCAGTTGCATCCATGTGAGGTCATCATCGAAGTAGATGGGGTCCCTTGGCAAGCTCCTCAAGATAGCCCGTCTTCTCATAAAGCTCATCCTACTCTCCTCGTCCGGGAACTGTAGCACTAAGGCCTTGCCTTTGGTGGAGTCCTTTGGGGTTGTCCTCCATACTGTAGTGAATGGGAGCGGCTCATCCTCCTTTAGTCCTAGCTTGGTACATAGGTTCCGCCCGTCAATCTCGGGCGTGGAGGTAGTGCTCTCTGGTATCCCTGTGACTCGGATGCTGAGGTGCCGGATCCGTCGCATCTTCTCTTCATCAAGAGTAGACTGCATCATGTGTACATCTTCTTGTACCTCCTTCTTGATGTTCTTCTTCATCACTTGTACATCTTCTTGCACCTCCTTTTTGATGTTCTTCTTCATCACTTCTACCCATCCTTCGCGGGCCGCCTCCATTTTCCCCTCGATTGTGTGGGTGAGGGTTTTGGTGATCTCTTCTTTGATTGCTTCTTTGTCCACCTCAAGAGTCTCTCCTTCCTCCCGTGGACGATCGCGTAAGGATGCCACTTCGCCCTTCAAAAGGTTGATTTCCTCCTGCATGGTGAGCTTTTCCTTCTCCCACTCCTCTTGCATGGTAAACTTCTCTTCCTTCCATATTTCTGCTTCGGCCTCCAGCTTCCCCATGTGCGTCAATAAGTCCTTCTTGATTGGCGAGCGAGAGAGAGAGAGAGAGAGAGAGAGAGAGAGAAGAACCGCGATAACTAGTACAATGATACCATGGGTATACAGTGCCATGGAAAAACTAAAAAAACGACGGAGAGAGGAGTTCAGAGAGAGATTGTGCTCATTGAAATTGCCTTTTTGGTTTCAGATCCAAGGTCACCAGGCTTAACTACTGTGGCTTTTATACTATGCTTTTGGAGAGAGGGGATGAGATTATTTCAGTGGCAACAATCAGGTGTGTAGGTTCTTCACAATGCCAGAAGTGTAGATACCTTCAAATCACGTGCGAACATCTTGTGCCGTAGCAGTTCTACATTTTATACTGAAGATGAGGGCACTTTTTTATTTTTGTGCAATCTTGCAGAGTACATGGAACCAGGCTTGCTGAGGTGCCTCTTGTTGGTACCCGGTATCAATACCGCCGTCAGGGCATGTGTCGTCGCTTGATGCATGCTCTTGAAGAGGTCTAGTTGACTGCTAAAATTTGTCATGCAGTTGATGCAACAAGCCATTTGTGTTGCAAAATTTTCTTGGACTTCAATTTATATGTTGGCCGTCAGTTGATATATTGAATTTCTGAGTCTAATCGTCTCTTTTAACTGCCAGATGCTAAAAAACATAGGGGTGGAGAAACTGATTCTACCAGCAGTTCCTGAGCTGCTAGAGACTTGGATAGGTGCATTCAACTTCCAGCATATGAGTCTCCCAGAGACACGAGAGCTCAGTAAATTGAGCTTGATGACATTTCCTGGAACCACTCTACTTCAAAAGCGTTTGCTAGCAGCTGCTCCTGTCAGCAGACCTATTTGTCAGCCTTATATCTCTGACAGGGTTGATAATCTTGAGAGTCCTTCATGCAAATCTGTGGATGAATTTTTCACCATGGCCCGTGCATCATTGGATAGTGGTGTTCTAGAAAGCGGGGAAGCTTGCTTAACAGGAGGAACCATGGAGAGAGACATTCCTTTGATGGATCCTTCTGGCCAAAATCTTTGTGCCAATTCTGACATGTTCAATCACGTGCAAGATGGGATGCAGCCATTTTTGCCAGATGATCCACATACTCCAGTGACAGTTCTAGCCTCTGAGGGACACCTGGACATGTCTTTAAAGGGGGGAAGATTGAAGAATCGAATCAGGTGCAAATTTCTAGTTGAAAGGTATCCTCTGACCCCTTTTCAAGCCCTGCAATGTTCCACAATTAACAATGTGAATTTTAAGGGGATACTGGGGGGCTGCTAGTATAAGTGATCCGTGTCAGTATTCTTTGCATACTAGTCTCAAGGGCTCATGATTGCTCTCAGGTGTAGACACTCTAGATGATTTTCTTTCTGCATACCAGAACTGTTCTGGCTAAATCCTAGCTTGTGAGACTTTTTCTGAAACCCTCCTCCTTCAGGGCTTATTTGAACTCAGCTCTATGATTGTTTCTTTTGTCTATTCCATTGCATTGGCCTTTCAATAGGGTTGCTGGGCTTAAATTAGTAACAACAGAGCTGTACTCACTAAACTCAAGCGTGTAGCTTGCCTTTCTACATTAGGCAAGACATGTCCAACCCTATTTTACTTGGAGACTGTTAAACCAGCCAACAGCTGCTCATATGTTTCGTCTGGCACCTACAATCAATTCAATCTGGTTTAGTGCTAAATCTCAAAGCTTGAACAATATTACTCATTTAGAGTGGAAGAAACGATGTTTTTTTTGTTCTCTTTAACTGAATCTTCAACATTTGATTTTCATTCACAGACATAATTTTGTTTTCTTTAGCTTGCAAAACAATGTTAGATAAGGGTATGCTCTTTTCTTTTTCTCCCCAATGAATAAAGTCTTTGATTTAAAAAAATACATGGGCCTACACAGAAAATACACATTGGAGAAAACAAGGAGGGCTATATCAAGGTGAGTAGAACAAGAGATCATCTAAGAAAATGCATGAAATGTTTCTTTCTCAGTTTGAGGGGGGAGAGATAGTCCCACTGCACTTGAGCCCATGTGTTACATGGGTGCTTGCGGAAGCGTGTTTATGATTGATTGATTGATTGCGATCAGCACCTAATCAGATACTTAAAACCTATGCACAACAAACTACTTCTTCTTCATGTTCAATACAAAATAGAGAGAGGAGACCTAATCTACCATGTATTACCATTAAGTATATACAATGCTAACTAGAGAAACGCAATGGTAGCACTGCTCCTAAGCTCTCAATGACTCAATGATGACTAACTGATCAATTAATGAATATGGCTAAGGCCCAGACTCCTATTTATAGTGTCTAATGTTGGTGAGTTGGCTACCAACCAGACCAACCCTAATAATAATGTCCAACTAAGTGTGTTCACACAACGACCCAATAACTCTATCTATATTTGGCTACTTATTGGGTGCTTGGACACTATTACAATGACCTGGTGTAATAGCCCATACAAACACATGAATCCGGCCACGTACTCGACCTTTGATCTAGCCAATAGGTAGAAGCATGTCCACGTCACACGGGGGGGAGTGTGCACGTGACATCTCCTCTTGCTTTACTTGGAGCACGGGTGCAAATGATTCTCCATCGCTCCAACCTAGTGTGGATCTTCTAGCGAACTCGCTCTCTGCTCCACACATTGGTCCGAATTCCAATAACATGGCTATCGGACCTGTTGTCTCCTTTGATGTCTCCGCCATTGCCTCCTTGGGAACTGCGCGCACTGGAACTAGCCCATTTGCCGCTGAATGATGTTGAGCTAGCATGGTAGACACCACAGCGCTCATCTCATCCTCCTCAATGGATTTGGAGTGGAAAGTCTGAAACTCACTTGATGACTCCTCCCTATCCTTGAAAACTGGAATGGACTTTGGGATGAGTTTTTCTCCATGTGTTTGGATCACCTCCAAGCCTGGCAGTATCTGTGCCTTGGGCTTATCCTCTAGAATTTGCTCCTTTCTTGGGGACACTGTCACCGATGCCACTTCCTCTCTTGAAAGCTTTTCAACATCCTCGAACACTGCCTCCTGTTGAGCTTCATCTATGGATGGACTAACCACTGTATGTGTTGCCTTTCTTGCTTGGATCTCTTGTTGAGTTCTACTATGCTCTTGTAGAGACTGATGTGATTGGACCATGTTGCCTCCCAAGACACCAAAGAGCTCTCTCATGTCTGTCAAAACTACATGTTCTACATGTGTACTTGCCGTAGATGTATGTGAAGAAAAGCACACACACCTTACTAAGTGAAGGTTTCATCCTTGTGAGATGTAGGGTGGGTGGGTGTAGCCTATTGGCTCAAGCAAGGCGACCACATATACCCAGATATCTAAATGCTACCTTGTCTACCCCCTCTGTCCACAAGCTGGCCAGCTTGTAGCACCCCCTTGGAGGTGCCCCTCTGATGCGTTTTGCTGATGTAGATGGTTGCCTATTGTAAGCCCAGAGTGGTGTGCCATGACAGACTCAACCATGTATCCAAGAGATAAAGATATAGAGAGAGGGGGAGAGAGAGAAAGGTTTAGGAACTTTGCACGGTACACACTGAGCGGGGAATAGGCCCCACCCCCTTTCAAGAATTTATTCAGGAACAATCTACGGGCACGCTGGCCTGGATCAATACAACAAATTACAATGAATACAAAAGCAAACAAATATGCCGATGTAGAATCCCAAGTTGAAGTCGGTGTTGTTGCACAAGATCTCTGATACCTAAGCACACCACGGGGATGACCCACAAGAATCTATCATCGGGCTAGTACCAGATCCAATATCCAAGTCCAAGTCCCAGTCCAAGTCCAAATCCAAGTCCAAGTTCCAAGACCAAATCCAAGTCCGAATCCAAGTCCAAGTCCAAGTCCAAGTCCAAGTCCAAGTCCAAATTTAAGTCCAAGTCCAAGTCCAAGTCCAAGTTGGAAATTCAAATCCAAGTCCAAATCCAAATCCAAATCCAAATCCAAATCTCAAATCCAAGTCCAAGTTCCAAGTCCAAATCCAAGTGAACTCAATACCCAATCTTTAGGAAAATCCTCAAGAAGCTTCTCGAAAAAGCAAACACCCAAATGGCGGATATGAGTGTCTGACTGCCAATCCCCCTACTAAGGACTGGGAGGAAAACGTTGGCAGTGCTATGGGCGGCGACGCACAAAGGGAGCTGCGGCGCTGCCCAGAGGGTGGAGGCAACGGTGGCGCTGCATAGGTGGAGCTGGGCGGTGGCGGCGACTAGACGAAGATGATGTTGATGATGATCACCTCGCTCTCCACACACTTGATGATGATGAAGGTGAGGATAATCTCCAAGCTTCCATGGATGATGAGAAGGGAGAGGTTCATGCTTCTTTTATACCTTGGGGAAGCCTTGCTATTTGCCAAAAGCTATACTTTATGCTTTGCTTTTCTCTTTTTGCTTTAATATTTCAATAATAATAAAATACTTTTACAAATGACTTGAAAGGCTACTTTTGTGATAAAACATAGAAGCAGGTAGCAAAAATCACAAGCATTTTGGTCTGTTTTGAGGTCTTTTACATTATTCATCATTTTCACATGTGCCAGAACTGTTTGATAAGCTGCTTGCAAACCTTGGAGCTTGATGCTAATATAATTCATAAGTAATGCCTTAAACACGATTTTGTTGAGTATTGTGATCTTGAGGGTGATTGTGCTGATGCTACTTTTTGGATTTTTGGAGTGTTTATTGCAGTTCAGGTGATGCTTTAGCGACAGGTAAAGAACGATTGGATGATGATATATACACCAGAGTGGTTATTGCAACCACCCGGTCAAAACGATTGGTAAAAGAAAAACCCAATATCAAAAGTGCATTTATCCACCAGAAAAATTCACTAACATCTGTCATTTATGGAAGTTTTTAAATAGACAATTTAATTAGTCATGTAACAAGGTGAGTAGCATTCAAACATAGTGGCAGGTAATCTTTCTTTCAAGCGTAAGAACATTGTAGTAAGTGATATGCATGTTTAATTAGCTTCTAATAATGTTTTATGATGGGTATTTTTTTTTCCATGTCTTGCTTATGCTCGATTGTTCGATGGGTAGATTTACACATTAGATTTATCTTTGTTATGTGTATCACCTCCAGGGATTGCCATTGTATTTTGTGCATTGTTTTCATTAAATTATTGATGGGCTATTTTTTTTAACTTTTTTCTTTGTCTCAGCTCCATCGAGTCATGAGTGAAACCATAGTTGTTACGAGGCACGCCTCTAACAGTTCGAGGCGTTCGAGGTGTACGACTGCCTGATCGAGGCGTCCACAAATTTTTTTGTTTTTGTTTTTTTTTTGCTGGTTTGAGTCTTGAGACGGGGGCTTTAAGGGCCCAAGGCAGCCCCTCTCACACACACTCTCTCTCCCTCATTCTCTTCCTCCCTCAAGCCTTTCTCAAGACCCAAAGTTCAAAGTTCAAACTTCAAACACACTAGGATGATGATGTTTTTTATACCCACTTTTGGAGCTCTCTCTATAATCTACCGGTTCATTTCATTTTACTTTGTACCCTTGAATCTTGATGTTGTATCCAGATGATGAGGATGGACTATTTTGGTCTCATAGGTCATTTTGGCCTTTTGCAGACGTTTAATACAACTTTCTTTCTTTCACACACACACTCTCTCTCCCTCTCTCATACACACCCTCTCTCTCCCTCCCTCAAGGCTCATACATACACACTCTAGTCTCTCTCTCTCAACTTTCATTTTCTGGTTTTTATCCAGACATTGTATCAGATCCACCATGATGACTTTTTGGTCTCATAGGTCATTATGGCCTTTTGAAGACGTTAATATAACATTTCATTTCATTTCATTTCTCTCTCTCTCTCTCTCTCTCTCTCTCTCTATATATATATATATATATATATATATATATATAACAGTCGCCTCTAACACGCCTCTAATGTCTCTAAAAATACGAGGCGCGTACCATACCCGCCTCGTACCAAACGCCTCCCCCGCCCTCGTCCCCCTTCCCAACACAAAAAAGAAAAAGAAAAAGGGAAAAAAAAACTCACGTGTACCCCATCGTGCACCCTCCCTGCCTTCTTCACCCTAGCGTCAGCTGCCCTAGCCCTGCACACCCCCTACCCTTTTTCTCCTGTTTTCGTTTGAACCCCCAGCATGTTCTTTCTTTGCTACTTGCTAGCTCAGCACTATGCTTCAAATGGAACCTGTGAGTGATTTCTGTTCCCTCTGTTCTGGAGGACTTCATGGCAGCTGCTCCACCTTTATTGATTTGAGATCGCCCTCAGCTGTCTTTTTTTTGGAAGCGGACCTCCAGCTCGTCTTACATTGGTGGTCTCATTGGGGGCCACCACGTTGGTTTGCAAATTTGTTGGCAGCCGACCCCCATGGAGACAGATTTGGGACCTCTTATAAGCTGTGGTTGTTGGTGAGCACAGATGTATCACTGAGATCCATTTCCCAGGGAACAGCTTCACTAGGGTAAAGTTCGACAGGGAAGAGAGTTTTGGAGCAGAGCCTCACGGTGGTGCATGGTGTTCACATGTACTTTGCTCAAAGGAAGCACGTCTTCTGGCCTAATTGTGAGCTATGGCTAGATTCCCGGTTACAGCTTGCTTCGTGGGTCTGTACAAGGAGTTTTACGAGCTTCTCCTTGTGATTGGGCACCCTTTTAGTCAGCTGCTTGTGACCCTGGCAGTACCTGGGCTGGAGGATCTCTCGATGATTATTGTGCTCAGCTCCTCCTCAGGTAACCTCCCTCAGCATCTCTTGATTCCTGAACTGGATGAGGATAGCCAATCAATTGCGGAGTCCCTGCGTGTGAGCAGCCAGCCCAAAACCTCCTGCCACCAATCCCAGCCACCAACTCCAACCACCACAACTCTCTCCTTGGCAGGAGCAGCAGTGGCAGTAGGCACAGATTGAAGATGAATTGCAGACCCCATGTCATTGCCAGTGGTAGAGGTGCGCAAGGCGAAGGGGATGTCACTGTGTGGGTGCGT
The DNA here is from genome assembly GCF_041138505.1 of Cibotium barometz. Classification (NCBI taxonomy): domain Eukaryota; kingdom Viridiplantae; phylum Streptophyta; class Polypodiopsida; order Cyatheales; family Cibotiaceae; genus Cibotium; species Cibotium barometz. The sequence goes on along the minus strand of NC_141083.1, from coordinate 5,251,082 downwards.
GGTCAAGGTAAGGGTCCCACATAGAAATGTTACTTGCAGTTATCACAGTATATATTTCCTAAACATCCTGCAGATAAGGTAGGATAGTCAGCTACCCAAAAGGGGCCCACCGTGCTGCACTGAAAAGCCCCTTTTTAATGGAGCATATGGCAGCCTCGTGCACGTTGGGGTTTTTACATTTTTAAACATTTTTCCTTGTGCACAAGAGAGTTACGTATTGCATAAGCTCTATGCATAACTCTTATGCATAAGAGCTATGCATAGAACTCTTGTGAATAAGAGCTAGCTCTTATGCATAAGAGCTTTGCGTAGAGCCTTAATGCACAAGAGCTATGCATAGCTCTATTGGTCTTATGCCATATGGCTTATGCATAAGAGTACAAGAGCTATATGCATAGCTCTTATGCATTAGAGCTGTTATGCATAAGCTCTTATGCATCAGACTCTTATGTGTAAGAGCTATGCATAGAGAGGTCTTATGCATAAGAGCTATGCATAGCTCTCACACATAAGAGCTCTCTATGCATAGCTCTTACACATAAGAGCTCTGATGCATAAGAGCTATGCATAGAGATCTTGTACTCTTACGCATAAGCCGTATGGCATAAGACCAATGCATAAGAGCTGTAGTGCGTAGGTCTAATGCATTAGTTCTAATGTATGGGTCTAATTTTGTTCTTTTGTTTCTTATCTTCTTTTTGCATTAGACATAATGCATATGTCTAATGCATCGTCTTAATTACATATCTAATGTCATCTTCTTATCTCTCATCGTTTTGCATTATACATAATAATAATATTATTGGCTGTTTGCCTTGGACTATGGACGATCTTGTAACATAATCCTCTCTCTCTCTCTCTCTCTCTCTCTCTCTCTCTCTCTCTCTCACTCTCTCTCTCTCTCTCCAGAGTCATGGGATACCAGGACCAGAGGTGTTTGGGATTGTTCTTGCTTGAGCTGCGGAGACATAGAGATAGCCTGCTTAGGCGCACAGAGAGCCAGACTCAGAGGCACATTACAGATTTCTTTAGTCCAGCCATCACTGCGCCAGATGGACCACAGCAGCAGCAGGACATGGATACCGCCCACACCAGGGGTACACTGATTGATCGTGCGATTGAGCTTGGGTGGTCCAGACGCCCACGACTACGGAGGGGGGCATCCCAGTATAGACGGAGGTTGCAGCGGCAGATTCGGATTATTCTTGCGAGGCATGCGGGACACCCAGTCAGGGTGCTGACCACAGAGGATATTGAGGAGATCCGCCAGTGTCCGATGCGGCACATATTATGAGATGGAGGCACCTCCATAGTGTACCCCTCCGTCCCACATGATATTGTATCCTCTCACTATATTCCACTCACCTCCATAGCGTACCCCCCCCTCGCTATATTCCAGTTCCAATTTCATTTTCTAGGTGCCAGTAGTATCATCTTTATTTTTCATTTTCTGGGTTTTTTTTTAATCCAGACATTGTATCAGATCCACCATGATATAACTTTTGGTCTCATAGGTCATTATGGCCTTTTGAAGACGTTAATATAACATTTCATTTCATTTCATTTTCTCTCTCTCTCCAATGCTTCTTCTTCCTGTTCTCCTCGTAGAGTTCCCTCATAGAGGGCACAAACTGGAGACGGATGAGGAGAGGCATACTTTAGCATTTGTGGAGACAGTTGATTGAAAATTAGCGCGAGTATTTGGTACAATATTTGGATAATGCAAGGCAGTGCTACAAGCGAACATCACATCTGCTTGCCAAGCAGTCAAGGACCAATGGCATTAACCGAAACAGGAGGCTCGCACACTAAAAATGAGGGGCCTAACTAATAATTCGTCCATTCTAAATAAGTGAGTGTGAATCCTTTTAAAATACGGGGTGCCCAAGTAATAAAAAAACACGGGGTGCCCAAGTAATAATTTGAATGATGTGAATGCTGTGAATGGTGTCCACCCACTGTAATGAATGATGTGAACACCATAGCGATGCCCTTTTTAAAGCCTTCATTGACATGCTTGTCTTTCCCCCAAATCAGTGAGGTTGGCCGGGAGTGTTTCACCTCTCATATGCCCATCCTCTTGTCCAAAGTCTACTTTTACAAGTTTCTAGGGTGCCTAGAACCCTTGTACAGGATAATCTTTTCATTTTCAAAGATGTGTTGAGCACAACCCTTGGGTGTCCCGGTGCCTTTCAAAGCCCGTCCACAATTTACAAAATGGTAAAAGCCCGAATTAATGACATCCCCCTAGCTTCTGAATAGTTGTTAACTTTGAATGCTTCTGCTATAACAAGAGAAGTTACATAGACCATAATGCTGTAGGGATCCTTGGCTCTGCAAGAGAGCAGATAGATTAATGGTCAGGTTGAAACCATAGTTCATATCATTCGCGAATGGTTGTGAGGCAAACGTTTGAAGAAAACGCAAATGAAATTTGGGTTTCATACGTGAAGGGTTTTTTTTTTGGGGGAGATTTGATGGGTGTACTTTCTTGCGCCCAGTTCGAACTTCAAAGTTGCGCCGACATTGAGCCTCTGCTTCTGCACTTCTGCACCCGTCATTGCCTCAGCTAAGTACTCCCGTCAGCCTGTACAGCTGGTCCTGTACCGCCTGTACGCCCTGTGCGCCTGGTCTATATGGCTGCCATTGGCTGGGCGGCTGGGCTATGGCCCATGGCAGGCTTCAGTAGGGCCCATTGGCCGAATGCCTAGGCCCTAGCCTGTAGCTCGCAGGAAATTTGCAGAAATTGGGCTTTTAAAAATTTGGGAAAATTGAGGCTTTTGCATTTTTCTAGAAATTAATGCTTTTACAAACCTGCAAAATTGGGGCTTTTACAAATTTTAAAAAATTGTGACTCTAAGTGGACATTGGACATTGGACATTGGAAATTGGAGGTTTTTTATTTTCTGAAAAATTGGGACTTTGTGCAGTATTTCCATTGATTTTGGTGAAAATTGAGGCTTTGTAGGACTCCAAATTCAAGGTGGGGAGACCAAAAGGCTTGATTCAAGATGGGGAGACCCAAAGGCTTGGAATGGGAGCACGTGACTATTAGGCAATGGTATGTTTACATGCAGGTGCAAATATTGTGGGCATGAGTGAAATGGTGGCCCTTTGCGCATAAGGGGCTTTTAAAAATTTGGGGAAATTGGGGCTTTTGAATTTTTCCAAAAACTAATGCTTTTTTACAAACCTGCAAAAATTGGAGATGTTACAATTTTTTTTAAATATAGTGGATATAGTTTTTATATTCTAATCTATTATTATTATTTAGGGACTTTAGGGAAGAAGGGTTAGGAGTGCCGCCAGAGCCGTGCCGAGGGGATTTTACAAATTTTAAAAAATTGAGACTTATAAGTAGACATTGGACATGGAAATTGGGGTTTTTTAATTTTTTGAAAAATTGGAACTTTTTGTGTAGTATTTCTATTGATTTTGGTGAAAATTGAGGCTTTGTAGGACGGGGAGACTTAAAGGCTTGGAATGGGAGCATGTGACTATTGTGAGACCTGTAGGCAAGGGTATGTTTACATGCAGGTGCAAATATTGTACGCATGAGTGAAACGGTGGTCCTTTGCATGTAAGGGCCCATATTTTATGCATTACTAGCCATGGTGTGCGCAAATGCACTAGTGTCCCCCAAAATGTCACCATTTGGCCACCCAATTGGTCCACCCGTGCTTACTCATCATGTATGTACATTGGATTGATGTCCATGGCAGTTGTATATGCCGGGGATTGATGCCACTCATGTGATACTGTGGACTTGGCTTTCTGTTGGGACTTGTGCCTCCGTATACATGCCCGGAAATGCTTGGTGGTTTGGTGTTCCATTGGGTTTGGTACCTCGTGTCCTTGCCTGGAGCACGTCTATTTTGGTATAGTCTCATGAAGGGGGATTGTCCATACCGATGTTGCATTGCATAGCATCTTTATGCGCTTGCTTGCAATTGTAATTGCATGCTGTTTTTATGCTTGCTTGCCCAATGTGGAGTTCCGGGTTAGGGGACGCCGGCCTACGAACCGTGCGTATGAAACTGTCTGCTGACATGGTTATGTGGCATGTGACAGGTGGTAAGTACTGGTCATAAACCTAGCCTTAGGAGTTAGCACTAATTTATAAGTGAGTGTGTACACACTTCATTAAGTTTTGGGCGACCAAAACTCACTTATAAATTATGACTAGCCCGGTGTTCACACACACTGATGTCCCGAGGTGGACATAACCCAATGTCCACTGCCCAGACCTAATTCCCTTTGTACAAAGGGAGTAACCAGCCATGTGTTCACTCTAGCTTGCTCCACAAAGCACCTGCCTGCCACCTACATTGGACAACTCACCACCTCACTCCTCCTCCTCTCTCTAGAGATTGGCGCCTCCTTCATGAGGGCTGTTGGGCTGCATTTTCTGCACTTTCTCCTTCCCAACTCCATTTCCAAGCTTGCTAAGGTGTTTCTCAAGCTTCCAAGACTATTTCCGGATGCTAATCACTCTTCTACACACTCCCAATGACTCCACTCTTAGTAATGATAGGCTAAAATTCTTGCAAGAATACAATTATTGTTTTGCTGATGAGTTACCAAATGAGTTGCCACCCGTACGATCGGAAGATCATCGCATTGATCTTGTGCTGGGTAGCTCACCACCTAATAGGCCAGTCTATTGTGTAAGTGCATCCCAAAAAGAGGAGATCATGAAGTAGGTGAATGAGCTTCTTGAGAAGGGTTTGGTTCAGCCAAGCTCCTCCCCATATTGTTCACCCATCCTCTTGGTTCAAAAGAAGGATGGATCCTTTGGTATGTGTGGATTATTGAGCTTTGAATAAGCTTACTATCAAGAATCGGTTTTCGATTCCACGCATAGACGACATCCTTGACAAGTTGGATGGATCGGCATACTTTAGCTGAATTAATCTCAAGAGTGGGTATCATCAAGTGCGTGTAGTGCCTGAGGATGTACACAAAACTGCTTTCAGGACAGCATTTGGGCTTTATGAGTATGTTGTTATGCCTTTTGGTCTTACAAATGCCCCGGCTACATTTAATAGAATGATGGATCGCATATTCCGTGGGTACAGGAATTTTACATGTGTCTTCTTTGATGACATCCTAGTCTTCTCGAAGACCGAAGAAGAGCATAAAGCTCTCTTGGCCATTGTTTTTGAAGAAGTCCGTATGCATAAACTCTTTATAAATGAAAAGAAGAGTGAGTTCTTCTTGTCAGAGATACATTATCTTGGGCATATTGTGTCCAAAGATGGAGTGCGGATGGATCCTGCAAAGATTAGTGCGATTTGGAATTGGCCCGAATTGAGTTCGGTGCATGAGATCCATAGTTTTCTTGGATTTTGCTCTTACTACCGCAGGTCATTCGGCACTTTGCATGGATTGCTTCTCCTTTGCATGATTTGACAAAAAGAAGAAGGCCGTGTTCAAATCGACTAATGTAGAGAGGGATGCATTCCTCAAATTGAAAGATGCAACTACTCATGGTCCAGTGTTGGTCATTCCGGATTTGCAAAAGCCCTTTATTGTGGAATGTGATGCATTTGGAAATTGCATAGAAGCTGTCATTAATCAAGAGGGACATGCCCTGGCTTATGAGAGCCGTAGATTGCTCTCTCTTGGTATTTATGAGAAAGAGCTCTTGGCTGTAATTCATGCACTTACTATATGGAAACATTACCTTCTTGGGGCTGATTTCACTGTGAAGACAGATCACCAGAGTTTGAGGTATTTTCTTACCCAAACTAAGTTGTTAGAGAAGCATATGAGAATGGCCAATTTTCTCTCTATGTTTCATTTTTAGATCTTGCACACCCCAGGAAAGAAGATATAGTGGCAGATGCATTGTCACGAAAGCCGTATGTAGCAGCTATCTCGGTTGCCTCTCATGGGGACTTGTCTACCATGTGTGATTTGTATCATACGGATGCTGATTTTGCCACTATTTGGGCTGATTTGATGGCTGATATGCACATGCCTCATATGTGATCAAAGAGGGTTATCTCATGAAAGATAATTGCCTATGTGTGGTGTCTGACATGAGGCAAAAGGTTTTGGATGAGTGCCATGCTCCTCCATATGCTGGTCATAGAGGCATAATGTCTACTACGCACATGATTGAGCGGCATTTCTTTTGGCCAGGTATGCGGAAGGACATAGAGGCACATGTACGTGCATGTATGTTCTGTCAAAAGGTGAAATTTGATAGGGAAAAGGCACCACGTTTGCTTCAGTCTTTGCCTATTTCCAGGCAGCCATGGGAAAGTATTACAATGGATTTCATTATGGACTTGACACGCACCCAACTTAGTAATGATGCAATTTGGACAATTGTGGACAGGTTTAGCAATCAAGCTCATTTCTTACCGGTCCAAAAGACCATCAAAACTAAGCTTATTGTTAAAACATATCTTGCTCAAGTGTTTAAGCATCATGGAATGCTGAAGTCCATTGTGGGGGATAGAGATCCCAGGACTACAAGTCTCTTTGGGTGAGGTTTGTTTGATAATATGGGCACCATAGTGGACTTCTCATCAGGTTATCATCCTCAAACGGATGGGCAAAGTGAGGCTGCAAATTCAGCCGTGTTGGATCTCTTGAAATGTTATGTGGCGGATTAGAAGTCTTCTTTGGAGATGTACTTACTGCTTGTGGAATTTGCATACAACAACACGGTGCATGCATCTAGGGGAAAGGTCCCGTTTGAGATTGTTTATGGTAAGGTGGTTTTGTCGCCCATCCTTCGCATAAAGGATGAGATATTTCCAGCTGATGAGTATGTAAGAGACTTGGATATTGCTTTTCCTCAGGTGCGGACAGTCATTGTAAGGTCACAAGACAAGCGTAAAAAGGCTGCCGAGAAGCATATAAGGCAATTGGATATTAAAGAGAATGATTGGGTATTGTTGAAATTTGAGAAAGCAAGACTTGCAAAGAGGCTTGGCAAAGAGGGTGCATATCTTAAGCTTGCAACTAGGTACTATGGGCCTTTTCGAGTGATCGAGAAGATCAATGAAGTGGCTTTCAGATTGGCATTACCTAGTCATTGGCACATACACAATGCTTTTCATGTGAGTCTCCTTCGCAAGTATGTAGGGCGGGAGCCCAGTGAAACGGTCATTGAGGATCCACCAGAAGTGGATGAGCTTGAGGAGATCTTGCAGCCTGAGCAGATTGTGTATCACAAGGAACGCAAGCTTGCTGCAGGCAAAGTTGTGAGGCGTTACCTTGTGAAGTTTAAGAACTATCTTCCCATTGATGCTAAATGGGTAGATGAAGAGTTCTTCAGAGATTGCCGTATGTGCTTCAGACATATTTGGATGCTTTTCGTTGCGGACAACTGTTTAGAAGCCGGGGGGGATGTCACCATTTGGCCACCGAGTTGGTCCACCTGTGCTTTCTTATCGTGTATGTACATTGGACTAGTGTCCATGGCAGTTGTTTATGCTGGGGATTGATGCCACTCATGTGATACTGTGGACTTGGCTTCTTGTGGGACATGTGCCTCCGTGTACATGCTCGGAAATGCTTGGTGGATTGGTGTTCCATTGGGTCTGGTACCTTGTGTATTTACCTAGAGCACGTCTATTTTGGTATAGTCTCATGAACGGGGATTGTCCATACCAATGCTTCATTGCATAGCATCTTTATGTGCTTGCTTGCAATTGAAATTGGATGTTGTTTTCATGCTTGCTTGACCAATTTGTAGTTCCGGATAAGGGGACGCCCGCCTGCGAACCGTGCGTGTGAAACTATCTGCTGACATGGTTATGTGGCATGTGACAGGTAGTAAGTATTGGTCATAAACGTGGCCTTAGGAGTTAGCACTAATTTATAAGTGAGTATGTACACACTTCATTAAGTTTTGGGCAGCCAAAACTCACTTATAAATTATGACGAGCCCGGTGTTCACACACACTGATGTCCCGAGGTGGACATAACCCAATGTCCACCGCCCAGACCTTATCTCCTTTGTACAAAGGGAGTAACCAGCCATGTGTCCACTCTAGCTTGCTCCACAAAGCACCTGCCTGCCACCTACACTGGACAACTCACCACCTCACTCCTCTTCCTCTCTCTAGAGATTGGCGGCTCCTTCATGAGGGCTGTTGGGCTGCATTTTCTGCACATTCTCTTCCCAACTCCATTTCCAAGCTTGCTAAGGTGATTTTTCAGCTTTTAATAGTGTTTCCGGATGCTAATTACTCTCCTAAACACTCCCAATGACTGAAATTCAGCAAAACAGCTCTGTTTATTGCTGTAATTCCCAGCCTTTTTACTGAAAACCCTAATTCTAGTCCTCCTTTCTCAAGTTGAACCATAGGGGAAGCTTTCTCAAGGTTCCCTTCATTCTCTTGAAGACTTTTGTCGCGAAGAATTGCGACAAATCGAAGATCTCTTCACTCCAAGGACTTCCATCGCGATGACTTCCGCTCTCATCGACTCTACTTTCAATTGGTAAGGTTTAATGCTTAAATATGGAAGCAAGTAGTAGGAGAGAGGAACCGGATTACAAGATCACATACCCTGTGTAGTGTTCTCTTGTCCTACGTGCTCTCTTGTAGATTGTTGCTACCATGTGTTGGTGGAACAATAGAGAGCAGATGGTAGGGAACATAGTCACTTGAGAGGGTAGTGTGGGTTGCAAGTCTACATCGACAACCACTTGTTTGCAATACTGTATCCATATGCATTGGTATGGAAATATAGTCGAAAATGCTCATGACACTATGTACTTGATTCTCCCAAGATCAATATACTTTATTTGAGGGAGGGGTCGGCCGTTCCGGCTCATTGTGTCTCTTGTCAATTCAGCAATTTACTTCTTGTATTTGAGAAAGTGTCCATGAAATCTTAGTGTATTTAAGTGTATTGATTAGCATTGTCTTCAACCAACATTGGTATCAGAGCATACGGTTCTCTTTCACTTCCTTCGTGAGAGACGATCACCGTGAACACTAGCTATCCCTACAGTTAGAACATTATGGACAGCCATACAACGAATGTTGGAGATGTTAACACAAGAGGCAGGGACAATGAAATGCATGCTTCCAATGTTTTAAAGGATGAGCAAACTCATGTGGTGCATAATAGGGAACATCAATATGTGGGACAACCGTCCCGTGGCAAAGAGAAGATGCAGGAAGAAGAGTCTATAGTCTTGAGGGCTGAACTTACTCGTATGCAGGCTCTTCTCCATGCACAACAAGAATTGAATCTCTACCGCCGTGAGGATCCATTGGTACATGACCGTTTGAACTTTGAAGGCCAAGAAAGCTGAATCTTATATGGATCATGCAATGGCAATGATTTCTCAAGAGTTGCACATGCAACCAAGAGATGTAGCACGTGCATACTTGGCTCGTACCGAGGATGCCTATGCAGAAAAGGCAACCATCCCACCTGTCTTGGAATCCCCAAAGGTGCCCGAACAAGAACTTATGTCTAAGAGGATGAATTTCCATGCTATGGGAGAGGAACAATCAGTGACTTCACGCCATGCAGGAATACCTTATGTAGCCCGTGAAGGATACAATGTTTATGGGGGCAGTGGTCAAAATGTATGTCAAATGCCATTGCTGGCTGAAAATGTGCATGCACAACACATGCAACATGGGCTGCATATTTCTGTTGGTGCAGGTATTCCGCGTATCTCTCATGCCACTCATGCCTTCAAGTGTGCTCGTGAGGGAGAAGCTATGGCTGAAAATGTATCAATGCATGTTGAGGGGCCAGCCATGCCTCATGCTTACAGGGCACATGTATGTATGCCTTATGCATCACCTTTTGGTCCTAAAATGATGCTAGTCACAGGGGCTGTCCCAATGGACAAACATGGGGAAAAACATGTTGAGATGCATGCACATGCATCAAAGTCTCGTGACTTCAAAGCCGGAGACAAATCTGTGAAGTTTGACACATATCATGGGGAATATGATGCATCAAAGGCACTTGCTTTTATTGCCCAGTTTGATATTGCTTTCAGTGATGAGAATTTCACTCAGAAATCCATGATCCGGCATGTAAGCATGTTCATGAAAGGCACTGCTGCCCATTGGTGGCTCACGGAGAAGCTCTCACGGAATCCTGTTAGATCATGGGAAGAGTTTAAGGAGAGGTTCTATGCTCAATTCTTACCTCCCAATGCATTGAATGAGATAACAATGAAGTGGGTGATACAAAACTGGGTTGCAGGAAACGTGGACTGAAGGCAAGGAAAGTTGAAACGTCGTTTCCTCGTTTCCCACCCAGCTCCACGTTTCCTATAACGAGAAACGGCTGGGAAACGGAACATTTTAGAAGCCTTTTTTAAAAACACGTGGCAGGTCTTTGGGACCAAAAAGTGACAAGAACAGCCTGCAAATTAAAAAAAAATGAACTTGCTGCCTGGGCCATCAATTAAAAAAAAACGATTCTAGTTTTTGCCTTCAAGCGTATTTTGTTGCCCTACACACACTCTGCACATAGTTAATGAACCCACAAGCCCACAAAGAGAACGAGTGAGCTCTATAGAGCATTCCACGCTACACATTTTGAAGAAATATCGTGAACCTTAAAAACGAGGAGCCCGTTTTTAAAAAAGCCCGTTTTGGGTTTTTTTTAAAAAGCCCCTTTTTAATAAAATTAAAATTAAAAAAAAAGTTAGTTGAGCTTGAGCGTGAGCCTGCAACGTTGTTAGCTCTCTGTGAGAAACTTACACACACACACAACTCTCTCTCCTTCCCAACTCTTTCCACCCTCTCTCTCTCTCTCTCTCTCTCTCTCTCTCTCTCTTTCCCCCCCTGTTGCTGCTGTTTTGCTCCTGTGTCATGGATTAATTTTCAGTCCATTGACTGTGGGAATCTGCAAAAAGTCATGACCAAGACTGGGTTTAAAGAGGAGCTCGTGAAGATGGAGGACAAGCTCGGCACAATTATCAAAGAAAACAAGAAGATGGTCGACTCTTCCGTCACCGCAATCATAAACCGCCTCTCCAAACTCGAGAAGGGATTTGACAAAATCCAAGAGCTCGAAGAGAGATCTTCCAAGCAAGAGGCTGAGATTTCAGCTTTAAAGGAGGAACTAGTGGAGGCCAAATTGCATGCTAAGAGTCAAGCGGCTGAAATCTCAGCCCTCAAAAAAGAGTTGGCAGCCACTTCAAAAAGCAATCGTGAGGATGGAAAATTTCAGCCCTCCTTTCTTGAAGAGCTGAATACCATCAAGGAGCAAATGAGGATCATTCGAGAGGAAGAGGAGCAACATAAAGAGAAGACATCTTCATGGGTGGAGGTGATCACAAAGACACAAAAGAAGATGGACGAGGCGGAGAAATGGATCGAGGTCGCCAAGAAAGGGAAAGGTAAAGAATCGCCACCCATCCCCACTCCCACCATCATCAACATGACCCTTGAAGAGGAGCAAAGGAGGAAGACCCGGGCCTTACATGTACGAGTGTCCGGTCTAAAAGACCGTGATGATGCGGAAGGGGAAACCAAGGAGCTCTTCTCTATGATGGGCATTGAAGCCACGCACACAAAGGCATGGAGAGTGGGAAAGAAGGGAGAAGGTAGTGGTGGCGAATCTTCTAAGGAGAGAGCACTTATCATTCGTTTCCCCTCCATGGAAGCGAAGAAGGACTTCTTGAAGAGACGTCCTTTACTCAAGAAGACGGGAATATTTCTTGGAGATGACCTCACACTCTCGCAACTTGCTCACATGAAAGAAGTTATGCCAGAGATAAGGGCAGCCCGAGAGAAAGGGAAAGTGGCCTTCTATAGAGATGGTAGAGTGGTGATTATGGAGAGGCGCTCTTCATGATGGCGCGAGACCTATGGGACTACACTCAAAGTTGCTACTTGGAATTGTAATGGATCTCTACGTCTTGATGTAGGGGCTTTTGAGGATAGTTTCACTGGGAGGGACATCATCTTCTACTGTGAGACGCATCAGGCTCCTGGACAGTCCATACCACATGTTAGTGGATACCGATGGGCGACAGCTTGTAGACAGGAGACTCGTTCAGAGCATAGAGGACGGGGCTCAGGAGGAGTGGCAGTATTGTTTAGAGAGGAGCTACAGCCACTGATACATATAGTCCGCAGAGATGAGCAGGCTAGGTACATGTGGGTTAGACTGAGGCCAGAGACGGGCAGATATCTCTACATTGCTATATGCTATTTTGCTCCTAGTACATCAGTGTATGCATCACCTAGCGGGCAGTCTCCCTTTTCTATTTTGGATGATGATATTTGGGAGTTCTCCAGGGATGGTGACATCATTCTCCTGGGAGACTTCAATGCCAGGACCGCCCATAACCAGACAGTATTTTATGATACCTCAGAGGAGATGTTGAGGGAGCTTGATGTTAGGGATGTGGGCCTATCTAGACTATCACAGGATGAGGAACATACAGTGTATGGGCGGTATTTGATAGACATGGGGACTACACATGGATTGGCCATCCTGAATGGCCTACAGAGATTCCCGACATCGGGCGGTTTCACTTGCTTTCCACATAGGCATGGTGCTAGTACAGTGGACTATGTTATGGCTCAGCCCAGTCTCATTCCCTCTTTTCAGGATTTTATGGTAGGCACTAGGCCGGTTGGAATAGCAGTGGATCATGCTATCTTGTCCTTCACTCTCACATTTCAGTTCAACACCGCTCCATTGGGACAGGTCTCCACACACACTCGTTATACCTTTACGAGGGAGACTGACACCGTGTACACGGATGAGATATACAGACGCTTATGTGCCGAGGAGCCGGGACGGCCATTAGATGAGCTCACTCAGATATTGATAGATACGCTTCATGCTGCAGCATTAGAGGCATATCCCCATAGTCAGCCTACACGGAGACGATCTGGGAACATGCCCCAGAACAGTTGGTATGATGAGGAGTGCAGAGAGATGAGGATCAGATTACAGAGAGAGGTGCTCATGGGTGTTACCACTCACAGACAGTCACGGATTACCTTCCGGCACCTAGTGCGACGGAAGAAGAGGGCTTATCTTGCTCAGTTAGAGGGAGGTTTGTATCAGTTATTTATGAGTCGGGACTCAGGCGAGGCATGGAGACTATTTCATGAGCATTCACCATCACCAGCCATTACCTCCACAGAGATTTGGGGTGAGTATGCAGCATCCCTGTACACAGCAGCAGGACAGCCGCCCCTGCCAGACCCATCGGAGCCATGCCCAGAGACATGTGCTTTCTTTACTGCTGAGATGGTAAAGAAAGCTATTGACAGGATGAGGACTGGGAGAGCATATGATCATGATGGTTTGGTAGCAGAGCACTTTATTGATGCCAGAGATATGCTTGCAGAGCTTATTGCTATGATGTTTAACCGAGCCATGTGAGAGGGTTTTCCTGAGACTTGGAATATGTCCACGATTGTGCCTATCTTCAAGTCAGGGGATCCCATGCTTCCTGGGAATTATCGTACCATCATGATTGGTCACACATTGGCTAGATTATATGCATCTGTTCTTGAGCAGGAGTTGAGTAGATGGGCAGAGAGAGAGGGCATACGTGCATCAGGGCAGGCAGGGTTCAGGAGAGGTTTCTCCACTCTTGACCATATCTTGACACTCAGAGCTATTATTGAGGAGGGCAGATTATATGGCAGGAGGATTTATTGTTGCTTTGTGGATTTCCGCAAAGCCTTTGACACAGTACCGAGAGCCAGATTGATGCGCAGACTACAGGAGATGGAAGTGCCCAAAAAGCTGATTTGGGGAATCATGGCTTTATACAGGACAGTTGTGGGACAGGTACGTACTACTCAGGGTATATCTGAGATGGTTCACTCCACTATTGGAGTGAAACAAGGCTGCCCCCTTTCTCCCACCTTATTTGGGATGTACGTGGATGAGGTTTCAGACTATGTAGAGCGGGAGGGTGACAGAGGAGCACAGCTAGCAGGGACATGGATTCCGCTGTTATTGTATGCTGATGATATTGTGCTGATCTCAGATTCTCCAGAGGGGATGCAGCGTCATTTGGATGCATTGCACACATTCGCACAGGACAGTGGATCGTCTGTTAACCTTGGTAAAACCAAGGTGATGGTGTTTAACACCACAGCACAGTGGGTTAGGAGGTCAGTACCCACCTTTACATATGGTCAGGAGACAGTGGAGTATACAGATGCATATACTTACCTTGGTGTGGTTTTCAGTGGCCCACTATTTTCCTTGAGGAGAGCAGCGGAGACCAGATTGACCAGAGCTTATGCAGCATTGGGGAGACTAGAGAGGATGTGTTCGCAGGTTCAGTTTCACGAACCTCGAACAAAGCTCTGGCTCTTTGACACTTTGGTCACTTCAGCCATGCTGTATGGAGTGGAGATATGGGGACCCTCAGTGGATCACCACAGCCGAGCTGGTAGCACTGATGGATGGAGACATATGGAGAGGCCCTTGGTTTCTATGATTTCCCGGATGATTAGGGCCAAGGCCTCCGTACCACATGATATTATCCGTGCAGAGATGGCTGCCCCCCCATTGGTGGTAGAGGCACTCACTCGATCAGTCTCCTTTATACATAGCACTTGGGCTCTCCCTAGAGACAGATATGCTCGCTTAGCCCTGGAGTCTTCATGACAGTTGGCATCACAGGGAGACGGATCATTTGGTATGCACAGATGACAGCTTGGTTCCAGTTGCATGGCTTTAGTATGGAAAGGCTACCTCCATTTCAGTACTCTCTGGATGCACCCTCCCTCTCTCTCACACGGGCAGAGATTACCAGACTTATCAGGCAGGACTTGATTCAGCTGGACACTAGGAGGACATGGATACAGCCGACACAGGAGCTTGGTACGAAGATGGCTTTCTATAGGGATCATCTTCTCCAGCTCACGCAGGATGGGTTTGTGATTAGACCCAGCTACATGGATACTCATCTTTCTCATGGGGTACGGTGTGTTATTGGTCAGATGCGCACATCCTCACACCAGCTAGAGATTGAGACTGGCAGATTCAGAGGAGTACCAGCTGAGGCCAGGATTTGTTAGCTATGCCAGATGGAGCCAGAGACAGAGTTACATTACATATGTCACTGTCCAGTATATTATGAGATACGAGGCCGTTTTCACTGCCTGTTTAGAGAGGGTTTCGGACCACTTTCTAGAGTCATGAGATACCAGGATCAGAGATGCCTCGGATTATACTTGCTGGAGCTTCGTAGACATAGAGAGGGTCTCTTGAGAGGGACGGGATCACAGAGGGAGACACACCTACAGAGGCAGATTACAGACTTCTTTCGACCAGAGATTGAGCAGTCAGGCCAGCAGGCATTGCAGCTAGCCCCAGAGTATAGCCGCACTAGAGGTACACTGATTGATCGGGCTATAAAGCTGGGGCGGTCCAGGCGCCCCAAGATGAGAGGCCCATCTCGACACCGGCGGAGACTACAACAGAGGATCAGGACCATACTAGCACGGCATGGGAGACGTCCAGTCAGAGTACTCACCATGGAGGACATTGAGGATATCCGCCATCGACCGATGAGAGACATCTTTGGATAGTGATGTGTATGATGCTTACCTTTGTTGCTAGAGTCTTCCTCCCAGATGTTATCCATTAGGAGCTCCTAGTACCGTACTTTTCCTCACAGTTATTTCAGTTTCAGTTAGTTGTTTTTAGCTTTTCTTACACAAACATTGTATCAGATCCACCAATTGTTGTAACCTTTTTGGTCTCATAGGTCATTTTGGCCTTTTGAAGACGTTATCATTTCATTTCATTTCATTTCATTTCTCTCTCTCTCCCCCCTTCCCACCCCTTTCCATGCAAGCACAGGAGGAGCCCCCTTGCCTTTGCTTAAACTGTGCACCCCAACCTCCTTGCATTTGCTTTAACTGTGCGCCAAGAAGGATCATTTTCGAGCCTTGCAAATGTCCCCTTGATCCTAAATACCACCTTTCTCTCGCAGATGCTATTCGGCATAGAGCCTTAAAATGCAAATGCATCAATTTAGTTTCTGTCCCTGAGTGGCTTTGTTCGAAACAGCTTCAATCGGAGCAAAACCACAGGCTTAGAAGTAGAAGAGCCCCTGTTTTTTCCTAACTTCTAATTTCAACCATGTTCTCTTCTTCTTCTTCTGTGGTCCCCCTTATCACGCCCTTCAAGCCTAAAGCACCTCATGCTCCCGAGCCATTGTGGAAGTATGTGACTGAGAATGCAGCATTCGGAAAGGGGGGCAGCAAGAAATGGGAATGTTCTTTTTGCAAAACAAATTTTGCAGGCTCCTATCCGCGAGTACGGGCCCATTTACTCGGCATCAAGAACCAAGGCATCCAAGTGTGCTGCAAGGTGTCGACTGAAAATCGAGCAAACATGACTCGAGAAGACCATGAGAGCGCTATCAAGAAGCAAAAGACTGGCAACAATCTAGTCAACAAGAAGCCTACAATGCAACCGTCCGTGGAAGGTATGTTCAAGAATGCATCTCGAGAGGAAGTAGATGAGGCTGTTGCTCGATGCTTTTATGCATGTGGTATGCCATTTGTTTATGCACGGTCTCCTTATTTTCATGACATGGTGAGTGCAATAGCGTCTTTTGGTAAGGGTTACAAAGCCCCAAACTATGAGAAGCTTCGCACCACACTCTTGGACAAGGAAAAAGACAGGGTTTGCAGTCGTCTCTCGGGGGTAGAGTCTACATGGCCACACTTTGGGTGCTCCATTGTGTCTGAAGGATGGACAGACACAACAAAGAGGCCCTTGATTAATTTTATTGTCTCCAGTGCTCGAGGTGTGGTATTCAAGAGATCCGTCGATACATCCGGGAGCCAAAAAACAGGGGAGTTTATTGCAGCTCTTTTGGACATCATTAGGGAGGTCGGTGTGGACAATGTGGTGCAAGTAATTACGGATAGTGTTGCCAATTGCAAGCTTGCAAGGCACTTGGTGGAGCAAGCATATCCCCATATTTTTTGGACACCATGTGCAACTCATTGCTTGAATCTTCTACTGAAGGACTTGGTCCTAATCGAGTGGATGGATCGAGCTATCACCCAAGGCAAAGAAGTCCAGCAGTTCATTTCGAATCATGATGCAACAAGGGCCATGTTCAGCAAACACTCCAAGCTCAAGCTTATTAGGCCAGGTGATACTCGATTTGCTTCAAACTTCATGATGTTGCAGAGATTGGTGAAGGTGAAGAGTCCCTTGAAGCAGCTAGTCACAAGCGAGGAGTGGGATGCATGGAAGAGAAACAACGAGTATGCTTTGCACATAGAGATGCAACTCTTGTCTACTCCTTTTTGGGAGGACATAGAGAAGTATGTCAAGGTCTTGTGGCCGGTCATGGCAATGCTTCGTATGGTGGATAGAGATGAACCGGTCATGGGTACGGTTTATGAGGGCATTGATCAGATGCTAGAGAAAATCAAGGAGATATTGAAAAAATACATAGACGGCAACGGCGAGTACGAGGAGATTCGGGAACTTGCACAAGAGCGTTGGGAAATGCTTCATTCTCCTCTTCATGCCACAGCTTTTGTCCTCAACCCAATGTGGTTTTTGAAGCGACCATACAAGGACAAGGATGTGATGAAAGGGTGGAGAAAGACGTTGGATAGGGTGGGCAAAGATGAAGATGAGAAGACAGAGTACAAAGCACAATTGTCACAGTACATTGGACTACAGGGGGATTTTGCAGAGTCTTCATCTTTAGCGGACATGCAAAAGCTTTCTCCTATTGCATGGTGGGAGAACTATGGTACAGGTACTCCTATGTTACAGAGATTGGCTATTCGTGTCTTATCTCAAGTGTCTAGCGCTTCAGCATGTGAGAGAAATTGGTCCACCTATGGCTTCATACATTCCATGAAACGGAACCGGCTAGGTCATACGAAGGCAGATGACTTGGTCTATGTGCACAGTAATCTTAGGCTCATATCACGGAAAGAGCCCTCTTATTCTTCAGGTCCATGCCAAGCATGGGATGTATTAAAGGAGGATTCTATATATGAGTGTCTTGAGGATCAGTTTGAAGATGAAGGTGTACTTCCCATGTAAACAATTTCTATCTTGTAGAATGATTGATTAATGAAATTCAGCCATGATGGTCTTCCATTGTTCTGCTTTGTTTTTCATCTTTTAATGGTGCTTACCGGTCAATAATTGAATTTGTACATGTACTTTAATTTTTTTGTAAAAAGATATATTTGTACTTCTGTTTTTTTACCTTAAACTTAGCCTACCCCCGACGTTTCCTAGTAATTGAGTTTGGCGTTTCCAAACGTTTCCCGGGTCTTGCCGTTTCCTACCAAGAAACGTTTCCTGCAACCCAGATGCAAAATGAGGGGAAATCGGTAAATGCATATGTAGAAAAGTTTTGGAAAGTGCTTTTGGAGCTGTTTCCATTTATGCATGTCACCGAGACGGAAAGGAAGAGAAGGTTTCAATCGGGATTGCGCAAAGCGGGACTATAAATGTATCCTGGTCATACCTTACACCAACTAATCGCAGTTGCCACCGCCACCGAGCAATTGGAACTCAAATTGAGTCGATCCAATAAGGCTAAACCCTCATTTCAAGGCAAAAAAGGGTTGTCCAAAACCTGCAAAATGCTAGATAGCCACCTAAAAAGGACCAAAACTAAGTTAAAAATGGTCCAAAGGCTGAAAATAACTCTACCAAGAAGCGTCCCTTCAAACTGAGAGACTGTGGTCTCACTCCGGAGCAGAAAAAGCAATATATGAGGGAGAGGAAATGCTTTACTTCTGGTAGCACCGAGCATATTGCAAAGGCATGCCGAAACAAGAAGAAGCGTGATAATGCAAATGCATCAAAGCCTAATGTGCATATGGTTCCGGATGTGCAGGGCAACACTTCACATGATAGCAAAGACAGGGTTGTATGTAAAGCTTGGGGACAGCTCAAGGATCGGCCCGCTTTGTTCATGTTTAATGATTGTGCATATGAAAATTTCATATCCACACAGATGGCAATTTGATTTGGGTAATCAAGTGGAGGACATGGGTTCTCAAATTGAAGTAGGGGTTGCCTTTGTTGGTATACAAGTGCAGGTCATGCCTATTTTAGGCAAGTTGCGCATACACATTCGAGGCTATGTGGATCATGAGGATTTTCTTGTTGCGCCTTTGAATGGCTTTGATGTATTGCTTGGAAAGCCTTGGCATACACGTATTGATCCATGCAAGGCTTACAAGACCAACAAGACCACCTTCATGCATAAAGGCCAAGAGCATGTCATTGATGCTGGTGAAGAGGGTGATACCATTCTCCTTGTATCTCATGTACAAATTAAGAAAGTAATGAAAAAGAGTGTTTTTGCGTACTTGATTTTGTACGAGATCATGTTGAGGAAAATAATGTACATGTAAAGACTCTTTAGTAATGATAAGCTGAAATTTTTGTAAGAGCACAATGATTGTTTTGTTGATGAGTTACCAAATGAGTTGCCACCTGTACGACCGAAAGATCATCGCATTGATCTTGTGCCTGGTAACTCACCACCTAATAGGCCAACCTATCGTGTAAGTGCATCCCAAAAAGAGGAGATCATGAAGTAGGTGAATGAGCTTCTTGAGAAGGGTTTGGTTCAGCCAAGCTCCTCCCCATATTGTTCACCCATCCTCTTGGTTCAAAAGAAGGATGGATCCTTTCGTATGTGTGGATTATAGAGCTTTGAATAAGCTTACCATTAAGAATCGGTTTTCGATTCCACGCATAGACAACATCCTTGACAAGTTGGATGGATCGGCATGCTTTAGCCGAATTGATCTCAAGAGTGGGTATCATCAAGTGCGTGTAGTGCCTGAGGATGTACACAAAACTGCTTTCAGGACAGCATTTGGGCTTTATGAGTATGTTGTTATGCCTTTTGGTCTTACAAATGCCCCGGCTACATTCAATAGAATGATGGATCGCATATTCTGTGGGTACAGGAAATTTACAGATGTCTTCTTTGATGACATCCTAGTCTTCTCGAAGACCGAAGAAGAGCATAGAGCTCATTTGGCCATTGTTTTTGAAGAACTCCGTAAGCATAAACTCTTCATAAATGCAAAGAAGAGTGAGTTCTTCTTGTCAGAGATACATTATCTTGGGCATATTGTGTCCAAAGATGGAGTGCGGATGGATCCTGCAAAGATTAGTGCAATTCAGAATTGTCCTGAATTGAGTTCGGTGCATGAGATCCGTAGTTTTCTTGGATTATGCTCTTACTACCGCAGGTTCATTTGGCACTTTGCATGGATTGCTTGTCCTTTGCATGATTTGACAAAGAAGAAGGCTGTGTTCAAATTGACTAATGTAGAGAGGGATGCATTCCTCAAATTGAAAGATGCAACTACTCATGGTCCAGTGTTGATCATTTATGATTTGCAAAAGGCTTATAGTGTGGAATGTGATGCATCTGGAAATTGCATAGGAGCTGTTCTTAATCAAGAGGGACATGCCGTGGCTGATGAGAGCCATAGATTGCATGATGGAGAGCTATCTCTTGGCATTTATGAGAAAGAGCTCTTGGTTGTAATTCATGCACTTACTATATGGAAACATTACCTACTTGGGGCTGATTTCACTGTGAAGACAGATCACCAGAGTTTGAGGTATTTTCTTACCCAAACTAAGTTGTTAGAGAAGCATATGAGGATGGCCAATTTCCTCTCTATGTTTCATTTTTAGATCTTGCACATCCCAAGAAAGAAGAATGTAGTGGCCGATGCATTGTCACGAAAGCCTTATGTAGCAGCTATCTCGGTTGCCTCTCGTGGGGACTCTGGTGTGATTTGTATAATACGGATGCTGATTTTGCCATTATTTGGGCTGATTTGATGGCTGGTTATGCACATGCCTCATATGTGATCAAAGAGGGTTATCTCATGAAAGATAATTGCCTGTGTGGTGTCTGACATGAGGCAAAAGGTTTTCGATGAGTGCCATGCTCCTCCATAATCTAGTCATAGAGGCATAATGCCTACTACGCACATGATTGAGCGGTATTTCTTTTGGCCAGGTATGCGGAAGGACATAGAGGCACATGCACGTGCATGTATCACCTGTCAAAAGGTGAAATTTGTTAGGGAAAAGGCACTAGGTTTGCTTCAGTCATTGCCTATTCCCACGCAGCCATGGGAAAGTATTACAATGGATTTCATTATGGACTTGCCACAAACCCAACAGGATAATGATGCAATTTGGACAATTGTGGATAGGTTTAGCAAGCAAGCTCATTTCTTGCCGGTCAAAAAGAGCATCAAAGTTGAGCATATGGTTAAAATATATCTTGCACAAGTGTTCAAACATCATGGAATGCTGAAGTCCATTGTGGGAGACAAGAGATCCCAGGACTACAAGTCTCTTTTGGCCGGCCTTATTTGATAATATGGACACCAAGTTGGACTCCTCATCAGCATATCACCCTCAAACGGATGGGCAAAGTGAGGCTGCAAATTCAGCCGTTTTGGATCTCTTGAAATGTTGTGGCAGATTAGAAGTCTTCTTTGGAGAAGTACTTACCGCTTGTGGAATTTGCATACAACAACACGGTGCATGCATCTACGAGAAAGGCCCCGTCTGAGATTGTTTATGGTAAGGTTGTTTTGCCACCTATCCTCCGCACAAAGGATGAGATATTTACGGCTGATGGATATGTAAGAGACTTGGATATTACTTTTGCTCAGGTGCGTATCTCGTGTACTTGCCTGGAGCACGTCTATTTTGGTAGTCTCATGAACGGGGATTGTCCATACCAATGCTGCATTGCATAGCACCTTTATGTGCTTGCTTGCAATTAAAATTGCATGCTGTTTTCATGCTTGCTTGACCAATGTGTAGTTTCGGGTAAGGGGACGCCGGCGTGCGAACCGTGCGTATGAAACTATCTGCTGACATGGTTATGTGGCATGTGACAGGTGGTAAATATTGGTCATAAACCTAGCCTTAGGAGTTAGCACTAATTTATAAGTGAGTGTGTACACACTTCATTAACCTTTGGGCGACCAAAACTCACTTATAAATTATGACCAGCCCGATGTTCACACACACTAATGTCCCGAGGTGGACATAACCCAATGTCGACTGCCCAGACCTTATCCCCTTTGTACAAAGGGAGTAACCAGCCATTTGTCCACTCTAGCTTGCTCCACAAAGCACCTGCCTGCCACCTACACTGGACAATTCACCACCTCACTCCTCCTCCTCTCTCTAGAGATTGGGGCCTCCTTCATGAGGACTGTTTGGCTGTATTTTCTACACTTTCTCCTTCCCAACTCCATTTCCAAGCTTGCTAAGGTGTTTCTCAAGCTTCCAAGAGTGTTTCCAAATGCTAATCACTCTCCTACACACTCCCAATGACTGAAATTCAGCAAAACAGCTCTCTATTGCTGTGAAAAGAGAGATTGCACTCAATGATGGTGCGTGCAATCTCGATCTCCGGCACTCGTTGCCGCTCTTTGACATAGGCCTTCGTGTTTTGAGTGGCTTGTACAAGCCCTCTAGCACCGGCATCATCAGAGGGATGTCGTGGTCGCTTTGATTGGGAGCTTCACCCCGATCCTTCCCCAATATTGACACTCGCGCTTCCGGATGCCAAAGAGGGCATGAGTGTCTCTTCCTTGAGCTCTTGTTGTCGAAGAGGTGGGCTTGACCTTGTGTTATCCGCTTGCAAATGAGAGTTCTCCCTAATCACCTCATCGGCAATGGCTTGTGGAATGGATTGACATCCGAAGATTCCACATCCTCCCAACTTTGCCATGTGGCGAAGCACTCGGGTGATGGTGCTATTCCCTTCGAAGCCACGATACCGGCATTTCCACCCCCCCTCCCCCTCCCCCCTCCCCCCCCTCCAAACGGGCGGTGGGGGGTTCAAGCACTATGGTGAAACGATCCCATGCGGGATTGGCCGGCTTAGGCATGATGGATTATGAGGGAGAGAATTTGTGTGTGTATGAGAGAGGGAGAAAGAAAGAAGAAAAAGAAAGCTGTATTAACGTCTACTAGAGGCCAAACTCGACCTATGAGACAAATCAATGTACAACTGTGAATGTCTTCTGGATGTCCAGAAAAAAAAAAAGAAAGCACAAAATGAACATGAAATAAACTATGAAAGTACTGAGCTAGTGGGGGGGTGTGATGTATGGAGCACTACTGCTAGAGGCTCAGTATGCAACCTATATGCATAGGGTATACAAGAATGCAATGAAGATCTGTCTAGCTCCAACTAGTACCATAATGAGAGAGAGAGAGAGAGAGAGAGAGAGAGAGAGAGTGTCTAGAGAGAAAAAGGCCTTGAGGGAGGAAGAGACGGTGTGTGTGAGAGGGGGAGAGAGAGAGAGAGAGAGAGAAAGTGTGTGAGAGAGAGAGGCCTTGAGGGAGGAAGAGGGAGGGTGTGTGTCTGAGAGTGTGTGTCTGAGAGGGAGAGAGAGATAGAGTGTATGTGTGTGTGAGAGAGAGAGCCTTGAGGGAGGAAGAGAGAGGGTGTGTGTGAGAGAGGGAGAGAGAGAGTGTGAGAGGGTGAGAGTGTGTGTGTGTGTGTGTGTGTGAGAGAGAGAGAGAGAGAGAGAGAGAGAGGGGCTGCCTTGAGGGAGAGAGAGTGAGAGAGTGTGTTGGGCCTTGGCTTAAGCCTTAGAGGGGCTGTGGGTATGAGAGAGTCGAGAGGGGGAGAGAGAGTGCTGCCGGCTGTATCAAATAGCCCCGCCCCTGTCTAAGACCAGTCACCAGACTGAGTCAACCCAAACGGGTATAAACGGACAGAAACGGGCCTAATCGCAAAGTTTCCGAAACGGGCGAAAATGGCGCAGTTGGCGAAAAAAATCACTGAGATCCGTACGCCTCGGTCACCTGTCCATACGCCTTGAACGCATCGTACGCCTCGCTGAGATAGGTGTGTGCCTCGTAACAACCCTGGACTCGGAATGGGAATACCCTCCTAGCTCTTGCTTGGGCTTTTTTATGAAATAATATGTGAGGAATACATACATACATGTCTTTTACATTTGTAACCGTGAAATAGGCTTTACAAACCTTGAAATAGGCTTTACCATTCTTGAAATCAAATATGCATCAATTTCAGGAGTCTGAAGGTATGCTTATTGAAGGATCGTATGATTGCATGCTTCACAAAAGGGACGCCTCTGTTATGCTTCACTGATTTGTTTAGTTTCCTCCTTACATGTAGGTGAAATCAACAAGGTGGGTTGCAGATGGGCTGAAAGAACTGAAGGATGCCAAGCAGTCGAAACGCACTCTTGGTATGGAAGGAAACTTGCATAAGATGCCTTTCTCTGAAACAGCCCAAGAGTTGAAGTGTGATCGCTTGCTAGAGAAGTTTGCTCAAAATGAAGATGGTGAAGACGATGGGCAAATCATGGAGAATGTCCATGTAAGAACAAGGAGGAAAGCGGCACCCATGTCTGTGGAGGCTGCTGAATGCAATGAGACTCAGGAAGTTCCTGGTTTTTCAGCTAGGGAATGCATGAACAATTCTGTGGTTGAATTTCTTCACTTAGGATATGGAAAACACTATAATCTTACTTTGGGAATCGTGGACGCAAAGAGACTTTCAAGTCTGAGTGCTGAAAAAATGTCTGGCGTGAGCATCTGGGACAACAATCTGAAGGCCAACAGTTGCCTCGGAGATGGCTTCAACGGGGATAATTCTGCTTCAGATACAATCAATTATGATCAGTTAAGCAGTGGCGAAGCAATGAATAAACTATTGATTTGCCCCAAGTTTTACACTCGGCGCAAAAAAAGAGATAGCAGGCAGGAAGAATTAAAGATGGGCACTCCTGCAAAGGGATTAGCGAGACAGACTGCTGGACCATTCTCGCTAGATCAAACATTAAGTGCGCCAATCAGGGATATAAAGCAAGACTTGGGGACAACCTTTACCTCTCCTGTTTGTCCTAGATTGGTGCCTGGAGCTGTAGATAGACAAGGTATGCCGACTGCTTTTTTTTTTTTCTTTTTTCTTTGGGGCACTTATTTTGGCAAAGCCTTTATGAAGTTTCAGGAGTTTCTTTGTCCAAGTTGAATTAAAACTTTTAATTGACCTCAACCTAAATTTATACTACAGAGACAAGTACGTCTAGTTTGTTTTGGAATATATGTACATAAAGGCTAGTGAACTAATTCCTCCTTGACATATGTAGCATGCAGCCGATATGGTCGTGTAACACATAGCAAGGCCTTCTTTATACCTTTATGTTTGAGTGAATTTAAGCAATCCACTTTAATTCTTGAACAAGGAGATAGAGCTATACGTAGAGAAGATGGAAAGTCAAAACCAGATTGGGTCCCAACTACCCATTTAAGGGCCCCCCTCTTGCAAGCAAGAGTATTTGCTTTTAGTATTTTGGAGAACTTCTTTACAATGCAGACTTTACCAAGAACTTACCGACGACGGTTGACTCTGGAATGCCAAACGCAAGGACGAAGAAGACTGAGCATCGGCTGAACCATCAAGCGGTCTGTAGACAACGTAGAAGCCCCTTCAGGAGCCAATATGCCCACCTAGATTTGCTGAGGGGATGCGAGACTGATGGCTGAATGCTGAAGATAACTTATGGCTGCCTTGGACTATAGCACACTGAAGTGCTATGCTGTAGAGATGTATGCACAAGTGAGAAGTATCAAGCACACATGATAGCTGCTGTGTTTTGCTGCATGAATTATGCAAGAATGAGATGATTTATGTATGGACTGAGGGGCTGCTTATATATGCTCCCCTACATGAAGTCCTCTGGTCTACATGTTGTCGGCCTGTTTATTAATGTCCACGACATGTTGAAAAATGCAGGCGCCTTTTACATGTGTGGCTTGTGGGCTTATTATGCTGGCTGATTGATGCTGCTGCTGGCCGACTTGGGCATAATGCCAAGGCTTGCCCCTTTTGTGGCTCTTGTGGGAGCCCACCTAAGGCTGGCCCTAAACCAAGCCTAAAGCCCTTTGCTCCTACATGCCTGGTACATGCATTGATCCTAAGATGACCTAAATGCTCTGTTCTCTGAGTGGGTTAAGTGACACATACCCACACCTAAGGCTTCAGATGTGACCTACATAGCTTGTGCTTGACGTGTCCCTGCACTAGCTCACAATGGGGTCACGTCATACAACAAATAAATCCCTAAAAAGGTTCTACTGATGTACAAATGTAGCATTGATAATGAGCCAGTGTGTCACATAGCACCTCAGTGCATGGGTGCATGTGACATTCCTTAATACTAAGCTTGGTGACAGATTCATGGCTTCCAAGTAGTCCGCCAAAATCTAGGGGTACTCTTGGGCAAACTCTAGTCGAGCCAAACGGCTTTGTGAGTGCCTTGGTCCTTTTGGCTACCATGGGAGGGAGGCTACATAAGAGGAGGAGGAGGGAAGCCAAACTCGTGGCCTGTAGTGCCAATGACGGTACCCTCCTTTGTGGAGAAGAAGGGCCCGATGCTCTAGGTGCGGAAGAAAGCAACCCGTTGTCTCCGTTTGTCTGAGTCCCCTGCGAGGCGCTCTAGGTGTCCTCGTAGTGTGTCAATGAGATCAACCGGATAGCTCGAATGGTCCTTGGAGGGGGGGGGGGTAGTTTGATTTGCAATAGTCTCATTGCAGCATGCTCACAGATGCGTGAGGCGGAAAGGCTACAAATGCGCTCCCAATGCTGGCATGTGCCAGTTTCCGGAGTCCAGCATCAAAAGGATACTTTGGCCATTGAGATGCGGTAGTGCGAGAGTACAAGAGCTAGGCGATAGCTTTGGGGAGGGGGGGGGGGTGGTTGACCTGCAATAGTCTCAATGCAATGCTCTCACTGGATGTGCGAGGCGGCAAGGCTACAAATGAGCTCTCAATCATGTGCCGATTTCTGGAGTCCAGTGTCGAAAGGATAGTGTGGCTACTAAGATGCGGCAGTGTGAGATTACAAGAGCCAGGCCATCTTCATCATCCTTGTAGAATAGTGTTGCACCGGCCGACGTCACCAAAGGTATGTTCTGCCAAAGCCACAAGCGTGAGGACGTGACGTTCATGGCCTCAAGGGAGGGGATCAATGTGCCACTTCCGCCCCTTAGGCCCATGATGCGGACTCTTCGGAGGGGAGTGGGGGAAGTGCCATCTTAAAACTGTCGTGAGCGGGTGAGGCCAAACCCCCTGCAGATCAAGGGTAGGCCTTCCACCCAACCAAGAATTAGGAGGGAAACCCTTGTTCTAGAGAATGAAGCTGTCCAAGCATCGGCCGAAGGGTCAGGGGAGGAGGAGCTAGTGAGGAAGGATGGGTGAGGCCCATGGTGGAGGCACCGATGTAGGTTTAGGATTGCATAGGTAAGCCTAGCTATGGGGGATCAAAGAGATCCATGGTGTGTGTGTGTAGAGAGAGAGAGAGAAAGAGAGAGAGAGAGAGAAGAATAAGAAGAAGATATATTAAAGTCTTGCAAAATGGTCAAAGACAAAAGGTGTACAATGTGTCCATGGAATCTCATCATGGAAAAAAAAAGACAACATATCGAAAAGAACTAACACTAATATGGATCATCATCCTCATCCTCATCATGGAGGATCACATCCTCATCATCGTGGATACAAAGTGGGTGTAGAGGATACGGGGGTCTGAATGTAGAGAGGGAGCTATCCATCGATGAGATGCATTAGTGTATATAAAGTGTTTCTCATCCTCCCTTCCTCCCTATCGTGTACAATCATCTCTTGAGATGTAAAAGTCGACAATTATCTTTTTGACATGGACAAGTGTGTACTGCTGATGACTCTTAAGCATCTCTTACATGCATGTCTAACACGGGTCCATAAAGGATTTCTAGCATCGATGAGGGGGTGAGGAGGGACCCTAGATGGAGAAACTGGGACTAGGTAGCATTTATAGATTCTTAGTGGCGGGCGATCTCATCAATCTTGGGCTGGTGAGCCTGGGGTGCTCGAGGTCTAGGAGGATGAGGTTTCCAAAGTTCGGTGGCACGAGCTCGAGTCGAGGGGCGAGATGGTGGGCCCCTCATCGCTACTATGGTGGCCTCATCTGTCCGATTGTCCTCCTCCTGTGGGCGGATAAAATTGGTGATGGTAGACAAAGATGGGTGCCAGGGTCGAGGATCTTTGAATAGTAACTCTCTGTGTCGTTGGATCTCCAACAAGAAGAGTCCGAGACAACGTTGATCTGGATACTCCATAACTTGAGACAGTGGCCCAAACTCCTCTCTGAATAGGAAGTGGAATCTCCCCCTGATCTCAAAAGACACCGGTATATATATATATATATATATATATATATATATATATATATATAGAGAGAGAGAGAGAGAGAGAGAGAGAGAGAGAGAGAGAGAGAGAGAGAGAGAGAGAGAGAGAGAGAGATGAAAATGAAATGAAATGAAATGAAATGTTATATAAACGTCTTCAAAAGGCCATAATGACCTATGAGACCAAAAAGTTACATCATGGTGGATCTGATACAATGTCTGGATAAAAAACCAGAAAATGAAAAAGAAAAATAAAGATGATAGTACAGGCACCTAGAAAATGAAACTGGAACTGGAAGGCAAACAGAAACCCTTATAGGGTGTGAATATAGTGAGGGGGGGCTACGCTATGGAGGTGAGTGGAGTATAGTGAGGGGATACAATATCATGTGGGACGGGGGGGAACACTATGGAGGTGCCTCTATCTCATAATATGTGCCGCATCGGACGCTGGCGGATCTCCTCAATATCCTCTGTGGTCAGCACCCTGATTGGGTGTCCCCCATGTCTCGCAAGAATAATCCGAATCCGCCGCTGCAACCTCCGTCTATGCTGGGATGCCCTCCTCCGTAGTCGTGGGCGTCTGGACCACCCAAGCTCAATCGCACGATCAATCAGTGTACCGCTGGTGTGGGCGGTATCCATGTCCTGCTGCTGCTGTGGTCCATCTGGCGCAGTGATGGCTAGACTAAAGAAGTCTGTAATGTGCCTCTGAGTCTGGCTCTCTGTGTGCCTAAGCAGGCTATTTCTATATCTTCGCAGCTCAAGCAAGAACAATCCCAAACACCTCTGGTCCTGGTACCCCATGACTCTGGAAAGTGGGCCAAAACCCTCTCTGCATAAACAGTGGAAACGACCACGTATCTCATAGTATGCAGTACAATGGCATATATAATGCAGCTCTGTCTCTGGCTCCCCATGGCATACTCGGCATATCCTGGCCTCAGCTGGTATACCTCTATATCGGCCAATCTCAATCTCAAGCTGGTGTGAGGATGTGCGAATCTGACCAATAGCACATCGTACTGCATGAGACAAGTGTACATCCATGTAACTGGGTCTGATCACAAAACCATCTGCTGTGAGCTGAAGAAAATGCTCTCTGTAGAAAGCCATCTTCGTGCCCAGCTCCTCAGTCGGCTGTATCCATGTTCTCCTAATGTCCAGCTGAACTAAATCCTGACGGATGAGTCTGGTAATCTCTGTCCGTGTGAGAGTGAGAGAGGGTGCCCCTAGAGAATACTGGAAGGGAGGCAATCTGTCCATGCTAAAACCATGTGCCTGGAACCAAGATGTCATCTGTCCATACCAACAAGCCGTGTCTCCCTGTAAAGCTAATTGTCGGGATGACTCCAGGGCGAGGCGTGCATATCTGTCTCGGGGGAGATCCCACAAGCCATGTATGTAGGAGACTGATCTCGTAAGAGCCTCAATCACCAGAGGGGCAGCTGCCAGCTTTGCTCGAATAATCTCATGAGGTACCACGGCCTTGGCTCTAATAATCCTAGCAATCATAGATACCAAAGGCCTCTCCATACCTCTCCACCCGCCTGCGCTGTGATGGCCCACTGAACGTCCCCATATCTGCACTCCATAAAGCATAGCTGATGTCACTAGAGTGTCAAAAAGCCAAAGTTTCGTTCGAGGTTTATGAAACTGAACCTGCGAACACATCCTCTCCAAACCACCTAGGGCTGCATGTGCTCTAGTCAATCTAGTCTCTGCTGCTCTCCTCATCGAAAACACTGGCCCACTGAATA
The DNA here is from genome assembly GCF_041138505.1 of Cibotium barometz. Classification (NCBI taxonomy): domain Eukaryota; kingdom Viridiplantae; phylum Streptophyta; class Polypodiopsida; order Cyatheales; family Cibotiaceae; genus Cibotium; species Cibotium barometz. The sequence continues at coordinate 5,221,120 of NC_141083.1, read as the reverse complement.
CTACCCCAAGATATGTATATGCATCTGTATACTCCACAATCTCCTGCCCATATGTAAATGTGGAAGCTGATCACCTAACCCACTGTGGCATGGTGTTAAACACCATAACCTTGGTTTTGCCAAGGTTGACAGACAATCCACTATCATGTGCAAACTCATGTAAAGCATCCAGATGACGTTGCATACCCTCAGGGGATTCAGAGATCAACACAATATCATCAGCATATAACAATAGTGGGATCCATTTACCTGCTAGCTGGGCTCCTCTGTCCCCCAATCTCTCAATGTAGTTAGAAGCCTCATCCCTATACATACCAAACGATGAAGGAGATAACGGGCAACCTTGCGTCTCGCAATAGTGGAGTGAACCAAAGTAGAGACCCCCTCTGGGATGCGTACCTGTCTTGCAACTGATCTATATAAAGCCATAATCCCCCATAGCCCCATCTCCTGTAATCGCCTCATCAATCTGGCTTTGCGCACTGTATCAAATGCTTTGCGGAAGTCCCCAAAGCTACAATAAATCCGTCGCCCATGCGACCTGCCCTCCTCAATAATGGCCCGCAGAGTCAAGATGTGGTCAAGAGTAGAGAAACCTCTGCTGAACACTGCCTGTCCCTCTGCTCGAATGCCCTCTCTCTCTGCCCATCTACTCAACTGCTGCGCAAGAATGGATGCATACAATCGTGCTAGTGTGTGACCAATCATAATAGTGCGATAATTCCCTGGCCCCTTAGGGTCCCCTGACTTGAAGATAGGCATGATGGTGGACATACTCCAAGTCACGGGTAAGCCTTCACACATAGCACGATTGAACATCACTGCTAGAACCTCTGCCAGCATGTCCCTCGCATGAATAAAGTGCTCAGCGGCCAATCCATCATGATCATATGCTCTCCCAGTCTTCATCCTATCAATGGCCTTCCTTACCATCTCTGCGGTAAAGAAAGTACATGTCTGTGGGCATGGTACTGGCGGGTCCGGAAAAGGTGTCTGTCCAGGAACTGTATATAGAGATGCTGCATAACTACCCCAGACCTCTGTAGAAGTGATGGCCAAAGCAGGGGAGGACTCATGAAACAAACGCCAAGCCTCCCTCGAATCCTGGCTGAAGAACAGGTGGTATAATTCCTGCTCTAGCTGAGCAAGGAAGGCCCGCTTCTTCCTTCGCACAAGGCGCCGGAAGGCAATACATGACTATCGGTGAGTAGTGACTCCCAAAGCAACCTCCCGCTGCAGTCGGGCTCTCGTCTCTCTGCACTCCTCATCATACCAGATGTTCTGGGACATACACCCAGAACGCTGTCTTTGTCGAGGCTGAGTATGTGGATATGCCCCTCTCACTGCATCCTGTAAAGTCTCTGTCAATATATGGGTCAGCTCCTCCAAAGGTCTCCCTGGCTCCTCTGTGTACACAGACGTCTATAAATCCCATGTGTGTAGACAGCATCAGTCTCTGAAGTAAAAGTATATCGAGTGTGATCTGCCCCTCGTGTCCTCTGAGCTGTGGTAAAGTGAAAAGAGATAGTCAATGTCAACAATGCATGATCCACTACTACCCTCTCCGAACGTTGTGTAGAAGCGGTTGCAGCTCCTCCCTGAAAAGAACTGCCACCCCCCCTGATCCTCTACTACTGTGTACCAATCTCGTCCCTACTCTGCAAGCTGTCTCCCATCTGTATCCTGTCACCTGTGGCATCATCTGACCAGGGGCCTGGTGAGTCTCCGAGTAGAAGACTATATCTCTATCTCTGAAGCTGTCCTCAAAGGCACCTACATCAAGTCTGAGGGATCCATTGCAGTTCCAGGCTGCCAGCTTTAATTTGGTCCCATAGGTCTCGCACCGTCATGTAGAGCGTCGCTCCACGATGACCACCCTCCCTTCTCTATAAAATGCTATCTTTCCCTTTTCTCTTGCCGCCCTAATCTCTGGCATGACTTCTTTCATATGTGCAAGCTGTGAAAGAGTAAGATCGTCACCAAGAAAAATGCCTGTATTCTTTAAAGTGGGTCACCTCTTCAAGAACTCCTTCTTCGCCTCAATAGAGGGGAAGCGAAGTATGAGAGCTCTTTCCTTTGATGTTTCCCCGTTGCCTCCGCTTTTTTTGCCCACTCTCCAGGCTTTTGTGTGTGCCGGACTGTCAATCCCCATCAACACCATAAGCTCTTTCACCTCCTCTTCAACTTTATCCTTGTCTTTAAGGCCGGTAATCCTGACATGCAAAGCACGTGTACGTCTTCGTTGTTCCTCTTCCAAAGTCATGTTAATGATTGTAGGTGTAGGGGTTGTTATCTCCTTACCTTTACCCGTCTTGGCGACCTCTATCCACTTCTCAGCTTCATCCATCTTTCTTTGAGTCTTGGTGATGACTTCCACCCATGAGGAAGTCGTTGCTTCGTGTTGCTTCTCTTCTTCCTTAATTGCCCGTACTTGTTCCTTGATAACCTTGAGCTCTTCTATCATGGATGGCTGAATTTCACCTTCTTCTAGTCCACCATTTGCCTTAGCCTCTGCAAGCTCCCTTTGAAGAGCTGAAATTACGCCTTTGAGCGTGTTGACTTCCCCGTGAAGGTCTTTGACTTCTGCTATGAGGTCCTCCTCCTCTTTCCACTGCTTACCCTCATTGAATACGATTTGGAGAAAGTTGGCTTTCTCTTTTCACCATCCCTCCATCTCCGCCTTCCATTCTTTCATCTCCTTTTCCACATTTGTTATCCTCTTGTTTGTGACCATAAAGGTCGCCTTCGTTGGGTTGCGCAAGGGGGAAGCCATGGAAGAAGCGAGAGAGAGAGAGAGAGTTATGTTGCTGCCTTGGGGGCCTGAGCAAGTGTGGGCGGGGAAACAAGGCCACAGCGGTCCTGTGCGGCTAACAAAGAGGGCGGCTACGAGAGAGAAAGCAGCGATCAAGGCAGCAGGCGGGAGGGAGGCGACCGGTTCGAAGAGAGAGAGGGAGGCGACAGGTCAGCAGGCGGGAGGGAGGGCGGCGGAATCCAACAGAGAGGGGGCGGCGGAAGCAAACAACAGGGAGAGAGAGAGGGGGGGCGCAGGCAGGCAGCGAAGCGGGCAGCGGGCAGCGGGGAGCGGGCAGGGGGGGGCGCAGGCGGGCAGCGGGAGGGGGGGCAAGTGGGTAGCGGGAGAGAGAGAGAGAGAGGGGGGGCGCAGCGAAGCGGGCAGCGGGAAGGGGGGGTGGGGGCAAGCGGGCAGCGGGGGGAGAGAGAGAGAGAGAGAGAACTATCCACCATAGGATGTAGAACTAGAGAGAGAAGGGAAGAGAAACATCCACCACAAGATAGAGAGAGAAGGGAAAAGAAATATCCACCATAGGATACCGAGGCAGAGAGAAATGAAATGTTATATTAACGTCTTCAAAAGGCCATAATGACCTATGAGACCAAAAGTTACATCATGGTGGATCTGATACAATGTCTGGATAAAAAAACCCAGAAAATGAAAAATAAAGATGATACTACTGGCACCTAGAAAATGAAACTGGAAATGGAAGGTAAACAGAAACCCTTATAGGGTGTGAATATAGTGAGGAGGGGGGGGGGGGGGGGGGGGTACGCTATGGAGGTGAGTGGAATATAGTGAGGGGATACAATATCATGTGGGACGGAGGGGTACACTATGGAGGTGCCTCCATCTCATAATATGTGCCGCATCGGACGCTGGCGGATCTCCTCAATATCCTGTGGTCAGCACCCTGACTGGGTGTCTCGCATGCCTCACAAGAATAATCCGAATCCGCCGCTGCAACCTCCGTCTATGCTGGGATGCCCTCCTCCGTAGTCGTGGGCGTCTGGACCACCCAAGCTCAATCGCACGATCAATCAGTGTACCTCTGGTGTGGGCGGTATCCATGTCCTGCTGCTGCTGTGGTCCATCTGGCGTAGTGATGGCTGGACTAAAGAAGTCTGTAATGTGCCTCTGAGTCTGGCTCTCTGTGCGCCTAAGCAGGCTATCTCTATGTCTCCGCAGCTCAAGCAAGAACAATCCCAAACACCTCTGGTCCTGGTACCCCATGACTCTGGAAAGTGGTCCAAAACCCTCTCTGAATAAACAGTGGAAACGACCACGTATCTCATAGTATGCAGTACAATGGCATATATAATGCAGCTCTGTCTCTGGCTCCCCATGGCATACTCTGCATATCCTGGCCTCAGTTGGTATACCTCTATATCCGCCAATCTCAATCTCAAGCTGGTGTGAGGATGTGCGAATCTAACCAATAGCACATCGTACTGCATGAGACAAGTGTACATCCATGTAACTGGGTTTGATCACAAAACCATCTGCTGTGAGCTGAAGAAAATGCTCTCTGTATCCATGTCCTCCTAATGTCCAGCTGAACTAAATCCTGACGGATGATTCTGGTAATCTCTGTCCGTGTGAGAGTGAGAGAGGCTGCCTCTAGAGAATACTGGAAGGGAGGCAATCTGTCCATGCTAAAACCATGTGCCTGGAACCAAGATGTCATTTGTCCATACCAACAAGCCGTGTCTCCCTGCAAAGCTAACTGTTCGGGAGGACTCCAGGGCGAGGCGTGCATATTTGTCTCGGGGGAGATCCCACAAGCCATGTATGTAGGAGACTGATCTCGTAAGAGCCTCAATCACCAGAGGGGCAGCCGCCAGCTCTGCTCGAATAATCTCATGAGGTACCACGGCCTTGGCTCTAATATCATAGATACCAAAGGCCTCTCCATACCTCTCCACCCGCCTGCGCTGTGATGGCCCACTGAACGTCCCCATATCTGCACTCCATAAAGCATAGCTGATGTCACTAGAGTGTCAAAAAGCCAAAGTTTCGTTCGAGGTTTCTGAAACTGAACCTGCGAACACATCCTCTCCAAACCACCCAGGGCTGCATGTGCTCTAGTCAATCTAGTCTCTGCTGCTCTCCTCATCGAAAACACTGGCCCACTGAATACTACCCCAAGATATGTATATGCATCTGTATACTCCACAATCTCCTGCCCATATGTAAATGTGGAAGCTGATCGCCTAACCCACTGTGGCGTGGTGTTAAACACCATAACCTTGGTTTTGCCAAGGTTGACAGACAATCCACTATCATGTGCAAACTCATGGAAAGCATCCAGATGACGCTGCATACCCTCAGGGGAGTCAGAGATCAACACAATATCATCAGCATATAACAATAGTGGGATCCATGTACCTGCTAGCTGGGCTCCTCTGTCCCCCAATCTCTCAATGTAGTCAGAAGCCTCATCCACATACATACCAAACGATGAAGGAGATAACGGGCAACCTTGCTTCACTCCAATAGTGGAGTGAACCAAAGTAGAGACCCCCTCTGGGGTGCGTACCTGTCCTGCAACTGATCTATATAAAGCCATAATCCCCCATATGAGCTCTGTGGGTACCCCCATCTCCTGTAATTGCCTCATCAATCTGGCTCTGGGCACTATATCAAATGCTTTGCGGAAGTCCACAAAGCTACAATAAATCCGTCGCCCATGCGACCTGCCCTCCTCAATAATGGCCCGCAGAGTCAAGATGTGGTCAAGAGTAGAGAAACCTCTCTTGAACCCTGCCTGTCCCTCTGCTCGAATGCCCTGTCTCTCTGCCCATCTACTCAACTGTTGCTCAAGAATGGATGCATACAATCGTGCTAGTGTGTGACCAATCATAATAGTGCGATAATTCCCTGGCTCCATAGGGTCCCCTGACTTGAAGATAGGCACGATGGTGGACCTACTCCAAGTCTTGGGAAAGCCTTAGCACATAGCACGATTGAACATCACTGCTAGAAGCTCTGCCAGCATGTCTCTCGCATGAATAAAGTGCTCAGCGACCAATCCATCATGATCATATGCTCTCCCAGTCTTCATCCTATCAATGGCCTTCCTTACCATCTCTGCGGTAAAGAAAGTACATGTCTGTGGACATGGTAAGTGATGGCCAAAGCAGGGGAGGACTCATGAAACAGACGCCAAGCCTCCCTCGAATCCTGGCTCAAGATTAGCTGGTATAATTCCTGCTCTAGCTGAGCAAGGAAGGCCCGCTTCTTCCTTCGCACAAGGCGTCGGAAGGCAATACGTGACTGTCGGTGAGTAGTGACTCCCAAAGCAACCTCCCGCTGCAGTCGGGCTCTGGTCTCTCTGCACTCCTCATCATACCAGCTGTTCTGGGGCATACATCCAGAACGTTGTCTCTGTCCAGGCTGAGTATGTGGATATGCCTCTCTAGCTGCATCCTGTAAAGTCTCTGTCAGTATATGGGTCAACTCCTCCAAAGGTCTCCCTGGCTCCTGTGTGTACAGACGTCTATAAATCCCATCTGTGTAGACAGCATCAGTCTCTGAGGTAAAAGTATATCGAGTGTGATCTGCCACTCGTGTCCTCTGAGCTGTGGAGAGAGAGAGAGAGAGAGAGAGAGAGAGAGAGAGAGAGAGTATTGCACAACCCAATGACGTGATTAGATTGATATGATAGAAGTGAATTTCACTCACCAAGTACAATGCTTTTGTAGGCTTGCAGCCTTATCTTTTGACCCATACAAATATCACGCTCTAATAAGTGTATGCCACACATCACACTTATCTTATCCACTTATAAAAGCGTGTTCACACACTACTAGAACAATAACTCTTTTAGGGGCTGTTCACACACATACGTACTCACAAACAAGGGATCACACACAGGAGACTCGGGATCCCAACAACCGTGCATAGATCTAGGAGGTGCTCCTGTTGGGTTTGCTTGCTCGATGGAAGCGCCTCTAGGTCCCAGAGTTTGGGCAGGGCGAGAACATAGTCTTTCCCAAGAGAAGTGAGATCAAGTCCCAATAAGGTGGCCAGATGGAAGGCGGAAGAGAGGGTTCTAGGTGATGGGATGGTGGTGCCATAGGCACCATAAAAATTTCGGGGTTTTTGAGGTTTCGGGACAAAACGTTTTGTCTTTCGGCTAAGAAACGCAGAGGTTTCGTAGTTTTTTCTATATAAATACAATAAAATGGTTTAGAACTTGTAGTTTGTAGACCTACCTAGTGCTAGCACTTGAAATATGGTAAAAGCTTAGCCAATTATGGTCACAATTGGGCAATTGGGGAGTTGTGGAATTGTGACTCGTGAGAAATTGGGCAATTGTGAGAAATTGGGAATTTATGAGAAATTGGGTAATTAAGAATTTAGGGAATCGGGAATATTGGGGAATTTGTGAGAAATTGGAGGAGAGAGGAGGAGGACGAGGACGAGGAGGACGAGGACGAGGAGGTGATTGTAGATTGCATGCAAGAGAGAGAGAGAGAGAGAGAGGGAGGAGGAGAGGTGACTGCAAATCGCGCGCAAGAGAGAGAGAGAGAGAGAGAGAGAGAGAGAGAGAGAGAGAGAGTCCAACATTTTAAAAAAGCACTTGGACAAGAAAAATTAAAAAGACAAATTGTTTTTTTAGAAACGAAAAAAATCCCCGTTTTTGAAACGCATTTTGGCAGTTTCGGCCGTTTCGGAGTTTCATAGTTTTGCCCAGAAACCCGTTTCTATGTGACTATGGATGGCACTCTAGGTCCTCCTGGAAGTTTTTGGGGGGGGGGGGGGGTGTGGATCATAGTCACATGGGACGCGAAATAGGGACAGGGACAGAAAAGATTGAGAATGGCCATTTCCTGTGACTATAGAATGACATGGGACGGGAATGGGAACAGGAAGATGCTGCCATCCCCAACATTTCCGAGTCTAAAAATGCCCATTCCCTGTGACTATGGTGTGGATCAATGCTACATGCCAAGCCCAGAAGGGCTCCTGGAATATCTGTCAGTGAAGGAGGTGATGAACTCTCTCAAGGGGGCTGTGGAAAAGAATCATGGCACAGCTGGAGTTGAGGAGCCACCCATGGGTTGGGAGCCTGGAGGAGATGTGGCTCAAGGGAAAATCCTTCCAAGGCTCTGTCTTTGGTTGGAGACCATGAACTATCAACTTGGCCAGAAGGGCTCTGCTACGTACTGCAGGGTTTATGAGGTCAAGGCTGCCCGGTAGTGGGCAACCAGGTCCTCTTCGCATGGCCTTCCATCGTTCCTGAATTGGCCACATATAGCAGCTGATCCGGAACTTTCTTTGGTTAGGAGGCGACAATAGGCCCACAAGGGCCAAGCTGGCTTGGAGAGTGCTTGTTCAACCATCAGAACCACCCGGTCGGTGAGGGAGAGGCGGGCAGTGCTCTAATAGAGAAGTTTCCTATGATTGCTTTGGAGGAGGAGGAGGAGGAGGAGGAGGGGGGGTGGGGGGGCGGATCTGCTGCTCCGACGTCATGTCAAGTCCCACATGACATGCAAGGTAGCGGTTTGAAGTGCTAGGGAGGACCTAGTGGAAACCGTCAACTGGCCTCCAAGTCAGTTTAGTGTGCCCTGCTGACCTAGAAACCACACCACTTGTGTGAGTTGATCGGAGCTCCTCAGGCGAGATAAAAATCCTTGATCGCTGCTGCAAATCGTGGAGGTTACCCTTCTAGGTATGCAGCAGTGTCATTAGCAAACTCGAAATCAAGGAGCTCCTTGAGACTGCAGATGGAGACCATGGAGTCTTGTGTCCTACACCAGGAGGTAAAAGTGCATCGCCTCTGCTATGAAGAGGAAGAGAAAAGGCAAAAGGCACTCGCAGGCAGCCCTGCTGCATAGAGCGCGAAATGGCAACACAATCTCCTTTCCCCCCCTGGATGAAATCCTGGCTTCATGGGCCAGAGTGTAAGGCAGAGACGCCTTGAATCCAAGAAGATGAGTGTGTGGGCGCGTGTGCTGATTCGTTTGCCTGCTTGACCCCTTCTGACTCTTTTTTGCCTCGCCTGTGCATCTACACTTTGTCTGAGCCTCACTTGCTCCCACAGCTTTGCTCCTTTCTTGTTGCTACTCATTGCCTCTTGTTTCATAGCTTCCAACTGCGCTTCCTCCTCAGCTTCTTGGCTGCCTTGTGTGTGTGTGTGCGTGTTTGTGTGTGATATCAGCGAGAGTTTATTGTGCTGTTTCTGTTTTCTGTGACCTGTTAGTTCACAGATGTTCAGCTTCATCTCGTTTTGTTGTGAGCATCTTCTCCAAGTGCTCTCCATCAGTTATGGATGCGGCTGATTTTTTGTTTGACACGATGAGACAGTAGGACCAGGTACTCCTACGAAAGAAGGCATGAAAAATCTATTGATGTCATGGATTCTAAGAAGCCAAGACATGAGGATCCTACTGCGCAGTTTCTTTATGATGCTTTGCCGCAGGACTTTCAGGGTGCAAAGTGGGAGAAGCCCAAACCTACATTGAAGTGCACTATACCGAAGAATGTAATTCTCCCCAAAGTAAAAAAGTTCTCTGAACATGTTGTAATCCTCTTGTTTCCAGGTCGGGTGCCCTCTGTGGAGGATGTTGGAGAGTGGTTTTACATAGTGCTTGCAAGCTTACACCACTGTTACAGGCTGCCCTAATGATGGCTACTCTCTTTCTCTCTCTCTTGAAGGCTGCCCCATGAAGAATACCGGCTGTTGGGGACTGTTTTGGAGGCTTCCATCGCGAAGAAATAGTAAACTTTCTGACGAGTGAGAGGCCACTTGTCTCACTTTGATTAAATACCCTTGCCTTCAGTATTTCTTCGTGATGGAAGCCTCCAAAACAGTCCCCAACAGCCAGTATTCTTCATGGGCAGCCTTCAAGAGAGAGAGAAAGAGAGTAGCCATCATTAGGGCAACCTGTAATGGTGGTAGAGGCTAGTATGCAGCAAGAGAGCCTCTATTAATGAAGAGAGAGGGCTCCAATTTATAGATTTGGGGCTCCCATGAGTGAAAATGGAAAGAGAAGGCTATGATGACAAGTGGAGAGCCACACAATAGCTGGAGTGACAAGTGTGAGGCCACTTGTCTCACTTTGATCCACTTTCTGACAATTGTGAGGCCGCTTGTGTCACTTTGATCCACTTTCTTGCCACATGTCCCAATCTGAGAAATGGGTTCTCCCATAATCTTTACCTCTAAAAATATCCCAACTAGTAGACATTCTGTCATAGGCACTTTGCCAACTCTTGTTATCTACTCAATTCCAGATGTAATGACGCAAACAGAATTTCCATCGAAGTCGGGTTAAAAATAGAACTCTCCTAAATTTTAGGAGTGTGGTCCTTTGTATTCTAGGATAATCCCCCATTCCCAAAGCTTGTACTTCCAAATATTTAGACATCCTGGAGTCCACCAGACCCCTTTCATACTAGGAAATGTCCAGACTGGTAACATACTCCACCCCTGAGATAGTGGTTGTTCCAAGTCTGTCCTCTGTTGCCTCTATCATGTTGAAGTCACCGCCCATGCACCAAAACTCAGCTTGGGGAAGGGCCTGTCGGATAGTGCTCCAAAAGATAGCTGCCACATTCGGGACATAAATGTTGAGGAAGCCAACACTATCCTCTCCAATCAGAATGGTAACCCATTGAGCACGTCCTAGAACTATGACTCTTGATCCTATTACAAACGGCAAAAAAACTGCTCACTGACAAAGAGACGCAAGGAGTGTTGTGTCCCTAAAGAGCCAAAGGATGGAGACCAAAAAGTATGACTCCTGCCTGGTAGAATCTTCCCGCAGCGGCGGGTACGCCCCTCAGTAAGATGGTGCTCCTAAAGGAAAAGAATGTCGATAGATCCTACCACCATAGCTCGATGCAGCTCTCCTCTAAGGACACCTTGTCTTTGAAAGCATTGAGCCCCCCCTAAGCCCTAAATGTTCCATAAGACAATCCTCATATCAATCTCAGTGTGAGGCAGAACTACTGGAATTGCCCTCCACTCGGAGAGTCTTGGGTGCAGGCTTAGACGGGGAATAGTCACAATCTGTCTTGGTGCGGAGTCGCGCCAAGTGGGCATGGATCCTGCCCTCCATGTACTACCACTCTGCTCGAGCGCAAGAGTATGCATACTCCGTGCTCCATCAATCACAATGGAGGTATCTGTAAGAAGGGGGGAGAGGTACTGCGAGAGAGGTATGCATGAACGCAAAAAACAGCACCTCCATGCTGGAGGTGACCATCTCCCCTCCCTGGTATGTGTGCGCTGATCCACCAAGCTCCATCCTAGCCAAAGGCCATAGATGAGTACGAACGTCGGTGATCCGAAGATCCTGCAAATGATGTGATAGCTGAACTGCCTGATCTTGTACGGTGGATCCCACTCTGTCTAAGGGGCTGCGCTCAAGGGGAAAGAGAAGATCATTGCACCATTCTTTGGCGTAGAGGGTCTGGAGTGGTGGAAGACCACACATACTCGAATAGGGGCTACGATCTCCTCGAACCTTTGTCTCCCTTCCGTCGGAAGACATCTGAAGAAACTATAATCCACAGGCTGCCCTAAGATCCGGCCCTCCGGGGGGACCTGCCTGGAGACTCAGGTGGGAGAGCCCTCATTGGTGAGGCAGCAGTGGTCATCTCCACCGGCTTTTGAGAAACAATGAATGAGGCGGCGAACGGTACTCGCCGGCTGTCTCCTCTCCAGGTCAGGGGCTGTAGGGGGCCGATGGGAATGCTCTGGAGAGGGGGGGGGGGGTCGTAGGCACAGAGAAAGAGGAAGGGGCAAATGGAGCGACTGCGGGGAGAGTCGGAGGCGAGTGTTGGGGGGGGAGGGGGTAGCTGGCGGGCAAGGAGGCGAGGGTGGAGAGGAATACTGCTGAGAGGTATCCATCGGAGAGGAAGGCTACTAGGAAAGGCTCGACGAAGTGAGGGTGGGGTCAACCTGCCCAATTGGACACTAAAGGCCAGAGGAGAAGTCGTGACGAGGAATCGGCCGCCACCTTGGGGGGGGGGGGGTCCTCTCCGTGATTGGAGGGGGCCTACCGTCTGCGGGCGGGTGCTGTGATAAGTGCTCGAAACGGTTCTCTTACCCTCCATGTTGCCAGCCTAGCGCGCACGTCGGCAACTCTGAGCTCTAGTGCTTGTCTGGCGACCGGGGCGGGAGCCAACTGTCTGCCACTCTCCGGCTGATGGGTCGTCCATGGTGGGAACCTGGTGCTCCGTGGCCTTGGAACCTGCTTCTCCCTCAACCCCCTGATGAGGATCTAAGTGGGAAGTAGGAGGGGGAACCACCGGGAGCAGTTACTGAGGGCAAACTCTGACGAGATGACCCATCTGTCTACAAATAAAGCATTGGCCTGGAAAGCCGGAATACTCCACTCGTTGCATAATGGGATCGCCTCGAAGATTGGGAATAGATATCATGTGAGGCACAAAATCCAGCGAGGCAATACAAATGCGAAGAGATGGAATATCATGTGGGCCAAGGCAGTTGGGGGGGGGATTCCATCACTCTCCCGAAATCACTCAGGGAAGAGGAAGGTATTCCTTCCTGAGGCCTGGAAAGCAAACTGTCACGGGAAAGCCTAAAACTCCGGCTAATGGGTCAGATGCCGGGTTGAAGCCATGCTGCCACCGTGCAAAGAAGGCTTGGGCCGTATGCTGTGCAATGGGGCTCAGTTGCATGACAAGATCAGACACCGCTAGTGAGTCGAGCTCGAACTGGTAGTAGCCACGCCCCAAAGGATGAATATTTGTGATCTTTGCTAGCGCACCTAGGAGGCTAGCCTGAAGATGATCTTTGAGTTGGCCATGCGCGGGGCGGCTACCAACAATCTTGCATACCAGAGTGGACGCCTCTAGGGATGCGATAGTTGTAGCGAGAAGCTGCAGGTCCGCTTCGGAAAACGAAAGGCAGGTAACGGCGGCCTCGGTTGGGGGAGACCGAGCGGTTTCCATGGAGTGCTCCGGGGGGCGAAGACTAGAAGAGGCCAAAACTTGCCGAGACAATGAAGAAATATACCCACAACCTGAGGGTGCTACCGGAGGAACAAGGACAAGCTAGAGATGGCAGAGAAGAGCTTAGAGAGGAAAGGCAGAGGCGGAGGGCGCAGAAAGGAAAAGAAAATAAAAAGAAAAAAGAAAAAAGAAAAAGAAAAGAAAGAAAAAAAGAAAAGAAAAGAAGAAGGAAAGAAAGAAAGAAATGAAAAAGAAAAAGAAAAGGAAAAAGAAAAGAAGAAAAGAAAAGAGAAAAAAAGAGAAGAAAAGGAAAAGAAAAGGAAAAAAAAAAAAGAAAAGAGAGGAGAGAAAAAGAACAACACCAAAAAAAGGGAGGGGGAGCGGGCTGAGGAAAGGGCGAGAGGGAGGGGCTGAGGCAGGGCAAGCAAAAGGGAAGGAAGGAGCCCGAGGGCGGGGGGGCGGGGAGGAAAGGCAGGCGGAGATGGGAGGGGGGGTGCGCGCTGGCGGAGAGGTGGGGGGGGGGGGGAGGGGGCGTGGCAAGTGGAGAGGAGAGAGGGAAGCGCAGGTAGCAAGGGGGGAGGGGGACAGGGGCGCGCACAGGCAAATAGAGGGGAGACGGGAAGGCATACGCAGCGGGAGGGGGGAGGTTGGCGCAGCTACAGAGAAGGGAGAAAGAGCGAAAAAACTAGGGGGGGCAGAAGCAATAGGGATTGGAACGAAGGCACGAGGCAGAAGGAAGGGGGCGCAGAAGGTGGTGAAGGGGCGCAGGATGACAAACACAGGTGGGGGGGGGGAGCTCAACATCGCGCTACGGCTGTTTCGCCATTGTCATCCACCACTTTTCTCAGTGTATATACCAGCTTTTCAATTGTCAGCCCATTGGTTTTGTGATCCATGGTCATGAAAACAGAGTATGCAAGCTTCAAAAAGCACGTTTTGGTCTCAAACAAGCTCTCGGAGCTTGATATGAGAAGATAAATACTTATTTGACCATGTAGGGTTTTCGCAATAGTCCAACAGAGAGCACCCTCTATGTGAAAGAGGATCATGGCACTTTGATTATGCTCATTCTTTATGTGGATGACATGTTGCTAACTGGGAGTGATGTGGAGAAAGTTTCAGCATTCAAAGCTGAATTGCAAACGTCATTTGAGATGACAGATTTGGGATTGTTGCATTATTATTTGGGCATACAATTTGTGCAAACATGTACATCAATCAAAGTACATTAAAAAGTTGTTGCACAAATTTGGGTTTCAAGATTGTAAGCCACTCCGATGGAGCCAGGGCCAAAATTGAGCATGTGTGATGTTGGAGAGTCTTTTGATATGAGTGTTTACAACCAAGTAGTGGGCTACCTCATATACTCATGTCCACAGCCCAGGTACAAAGCATTGGCAAGCAGTGAAGCGGATCTTCCACTATCTTCAGGGCTCCCAGGGGGGCAGCTTGCAGTTACATGCTTACAGTGATTTCAACAAGGCTGGTGACTATGATACACAACAATCCTCGAGTGGGAATTGATTCTTTTGAAGGAATTCATGCATATCATGGTTAAGCAAAAAGCAACCCACTGTTGCCACATCTACTTGTGAGGCTGAGTACAGCGCAACCTTTAGAGCCACAATAGAGTGTGTATAGCTTAGGAGATTGATGGTTGATCTTCGTGAGTGTCAGCAGACACCCACCACCATACTCATTGATAGTCAAAGTGCTGTAGCTGTGGCACGAAACCCATTGTTTCATGCATGTACTAACCACATAGAGATTCATTATCATTATGTCAGGGAGAGGATTCATACAGGGGAGGTCTCATTATCTTACTGCTCTACACAAAACAATGTTGCATATCTGTTCACAAAGGCGTTGCCTCGAGAGAAGTTTGAAGCTTTCCGCAAAGCTTTAGATTCTCTCTCCTTAAGAATGTTCTGCTGCCAACCTTGTACAAGTTCACATTGCCGCTACAGGAGGGATTTATTGGCATATATGCTATGAGTAGTGCTACATGTGAACATGGGCTAACCAAGGGCACTTTTCTCCCTCTGGGTTTTTCCCCTTGATATCTGGTGTGAAAGGACACCCCACATTTATTATATTTTGATATTATGGAGTTGACTCCCTAGCTCCACACATTCCAAGGCAATCCATTTAGTGTGAGCATCAATCGCCATCTAATGTGTTCTGATTCTGTGTGTCTGTTTGTTTGGGACTCTAGAACTAACAGGTATTCCTCCAGATTTTTTTTTTGGCTCTTTGGCAAGTGGCCTTCTACATTGGATCATCCTCGGCCCTTTCTAATCTGGACTAGATTTGGGTTTATGGACAATTTGGCATGCAAGAAATCTGTTGGTTTTTCATTCGGTGAGGATTGAATGCTATACTTACTTTCGTCAATAATAAATCTGTTGGTTTTTTATTTGGTGAGGATTGAATGCTATCCTTACTTTCGTGAATCCTTGTGTCAGTCTTTGCTTGATTCCATCCACCTGGAGCAGATAGATGATGGCCAGTTGGCTTTGATTTTTCAGTGCTTTTAGCTTTTGTGACTGCTCTTTAAGAAGTTTGCCTCTTCTTTGAGGACTTCTTTCTTTGTACAGTGATGCGATAGAACATAGCCTTTTGCAAAAGGAAAAAAAAAGTGTGTGTGTTTGTGTGTATGTGTGTGTGTGAGAGAGAGAGAGAGAGAGAGAGAGAGAGAGAGACAGAGAGAAAGCTTTCAGTCCTGATTGGTGGTGTGTTAAATTTCAGGCTGGAATCCAGACAGCAGCCTTGAAAAATAATGGTTTCAAAGCTGGCTGATATCATGCAATATACCAAAAGCTGAGTTTGAGGAAGTCCGTTAAATTGGTGGAACTGAGACTGAAGTCCTTGTATACTGCGACACGCCCGGACAGTGGATCTTCATGGGATTGAGGGAAGATGTGGAAAGTGTTTTTTTTGCCAAGTCTCATCGAAACGTCTACTTTCTGCTTCAACACTCAAAGTTTGCAGGAAGTGACAAATGATTGTGAAAATTGCTTCATTTTCCTTAGAGCTGGTATAGTTGACAATAGCAGGCCCAGCTGTGTTATTTGTATCAGTTACCTCAATTGTTTACTCTCCAAGAATGGTGCTTTGATGCCCGTTTGTTTTTAATCTGCAGACAGGAGCTGATAGCCACAACTTCAAATTCGAAATTTTGAATAATAAGGCTGCCTTAGACACAGGGCTGCATGTATACTGCGTAGGTATGTATATATGTCACCAATTTGTGAGGACGGATTATTGATCCAATTTTCTTCTGGCAAGTGATGAGGGTACTGAGGGGACAATAGCATATATTTTACCTAGAAGATCCACACACACACACAACACCACCAAACCAATCCCCCCCCCCCCCTCCCCCCCGCGGTCAGGCTCTCTTTCTCCTTCAAAATTTTGTCCAGAAAGGCAGTTTTTTTGTCAAATGGACTTTGTACATCTGCTCTAGACACAGTGCTAGGTGTACCTTGTACAACGATGATAAATTTTAGTTTATTTCAACAGATACACTCGTAAAAAGAGACACAGCTCCTTGTCATTACAGTATCACGTGCTAATGCGACCATATTTGGTACGAAAAGTCGAAGCACCTTCTTGAAGTCATATGAGTTTCTTCTGCATGATGTGTTTATCAGTGTTATCTTAGATTTCACTTGTTTTATGCATGAGAGTCCTACAGTTACACAATAATCGGCATGCTAGGGAAGTTGGGTTTGGATGTCCTTTAAAAGTAGCTTCACATTTTGGCACGGTACTTTCTCTATAGGAAATGGAAGGTGAGTTCCAAATATGTGGAGAAATAGTTTGGTTCCTATGTACTCTGGGAGTTTGCGAAGAATTGCAAGATGATCAGCCGAGTACAAGTGGAGTGTCAGTTGTGCCAGTAACAATGCTGGGAAGAGTAATAGGTAGGGCAGAACGGCTGCAAGCATCTAGGGAAGTCACCACCTCTTTTGGCAAGTTTTCCTTTTAAGGATCAAGAATTTATGAAGGACAAGAAATGGGGTTTGTATCCTTTAAATGAAGCGATGCCTTTTTTTTTTAAAGGACAAAATATGGATAAGTAGATCATTTCATGCTTTAAGTGAACGTTGTTAACAGAGGGGTATTTGATCCCTTGATAAAGAAGGCTTCTCGTAAAGCCTTTCTCTACTTAAAAGGGTGATGATTTTAACATTAGATTGCTACCATTATGCACTTCGCCGAGCAGTTTTGTGTGAAGGGATGATGACGTGCAAATATGAAATGCAGCATTTTTTGAGATCCTTTAAGTAGGGCTTGAAAATACTGTTATCTACTGTGTTTTCTATTGGCTATTATAGAGAAATTTACGATTGGAATTTCACCTTGCCTTGAATTAAAGGGATTGATTCGTGCATATAACAATCCTAGTCATGACAATTTACCAATTTCCTCTCTTTATTTATATGGATATAAGAAAAGTTATTTGAATATTGTGCTTACACTAGTGTCTATTGCGATGTCAACTATCATACTAACTTTAATTAATGTAAATTGTTGGAAATCTCTAAACTCCCAATTTGGCCCAGATTGAAATTACTCTCTCTCTCTCTCTCTCTCTCTCTCTCTCACACGCACACACACACACACACACACACACACACACACACACACACACACGTGGGCTGATCTGGGGCATCATAGGACCCATCGGCATACATGTGACTTGGTTGGTGATGGGGGTGGGGGCCTCCTCTCCTCTAGCATCTGCCATGCCTTGGAGCTGTCTGCACCCAAGAAACACCTGTAGAATAACTACTCCCTCGTGGCTGCTGCTTCTTGCGCCTTGTAAATCGCCTAGATCTCTGTTGTTCTTGTCATGTGGTGATGATGCCCCTTGCTTGGTCTTGGGGAAGCTGCACATGATACCAAAACTGATTTGGGGTATGGATCCAGTAGAGGTTTGGTTTTGTTGATGGGTGGTGCATAGGTAGGTGGCTTGAGCTAGTTGAGAGCTGGATGGTGGCATTGGAAAGGGGGGTCGTATGGAAGTCAATGGCTGAGAGGGGACACCATATGTGATCTTTGTAGATGTTGTCGAGATCATGGTGGAAGTGCACCTTCATGTATGGGGAGGTTTGTATGGGATATGGCATCGAATGTGCAAGATTTGATACAGTGGAGGCCAGATATGTATGATCAGCTCCGATCGGGGGAAGGGGTGTGCTGAAATGTAAGGGGTAAAACTTCGAGAGCCCGTAAGGTAGTTCCTCATCCATGTGCAAAGTATGTGAATCCTCCATATTTTGGCCATCCCTTATATATAGTCAAGTTATGTGCAACACCCATGTCTAATAATAATCTCCCAAATGCTGTGAGTTCCATGTCGTTTGAGGTCCTACTAGTGCCCATCTCTATAAGGTTAAGCTCATACATGATGGTTGAATCACGATCAAAGTCATATGGCTGAGACTTGAGGCTCTGTGTCCTTGCATTGAAGTTCCCTACAAGGAGAATGTGTGCTTGTGTGGAGAACTCCATAAAGTGGCATGAATGAGGAGTTTCGTGAAAAAATTCTAGATGTATCTAGCGGGAAGTAGCACATTGCAATGTACAAGCTTCACCTGTTGGGAAAGCTAAGCGTGATCCACATGAACCTAGCTTCCACGTCCTACTTCATGATTGTGATCATAGGGCTGAGAACAATATTGCTACTCCACCCAATCCTCTAACCCCTCCATCCTTGATAAGCTGACTTCCACGTGTATCCAGTGACCATTGGAAGACCTCTTTTCGTGAGTCTCGATATATATAGAAAACCAGTTGCCTCCCATTGTATGTCTCCATGGAGCCTCCCACGTCAGACCAGTGTCCTGTACCACGAGGAGTGAGAAAGAGAGAGAGATCATCCAAAGAGAATGATGAACACTACTGCAACATGCTTCTAGTGGAATATGGGCAATCCTCTAATTTTGCAATGTATTGGGGAGCTCTTGGAGGAAGAACGACAATTCTCTCTCTCTCTCTCTCTCAAAAGGTTCTTCTTTTGGGCATTCCAATTTTCCGTGAAAATTGTGTTGATATATGCATTAATTAATGGCCACCATTAGCGGTCTTTAATTAATCCATCGAGGGAAACCTTAATGTCCCTAACAAGGAAAGCGCCGTCTGCCTCCTCAAATGCATGCACATAGGTTGCACCCCACACCAAAACCACTGTCTCCTATCTGCACTCTTCATTACAATAGCATCCCCTATCCAACAAGTGCGTGCCATCCATACATGACAAACCAAAAAACAAAATCTCCATATCCACACATTTCTTCGAGAGTCCTCCAAATTGCATCCCAAAGCACACTTGAGTTCATAGAGAAAAACGAGTGGTTGAAAGATCTGTCATGCTCAGGTGACACACTAACCATTTGTGCAAGTACAAGCCATTCTGCACGGAATCTTGCAAACCTACTACAGTATGCTGCAGACTTCCTGCAGTGTGCTGATGTGGCAAACAATGATTGGCAATGACACCCGCATTGGAATTTGACATTCTGGAAGTTGATGGGTAAGGATCTCCTTGATTCAAGAAATTGGATCTCCTTAAGTTGTGAATTCCGAAAGCTAACATGTACAATCTCCTTGCATCTCTTTCCGTGCTTCCTAGGACCATGACCACATCATCTCCTTCTTTGCTCCAAAGGACCATGACGGTTGGGAATGATCCCAACAGGCTCTTGGTTACGCTGGTCACCTAACCGGCTGGAATGGTCCTCCTCGCCTCGTGACTATGTGACACCATGTTTCAAGAGGGATCTATGGTTGGAAAGAACCGTCTCGCGAATCGCAACAATTTTACACCGTGGATTTGCAATCGGAAGTGAACTAGGGGAAGCGATCTTGCGGGTGAACTAGGGGGGAAGGGGGATGGGTTAGGGAATTAGAAAACATTTGAGATAGTTCAAAAGAGGATTTGAACTTAGACCTTGCAACTTGGAAGTGAAATGTGTAACCACTATGCTATACTTTCTAGCAAGAACTTAACATCGTCAAAAAAAACTTTATTCTAGTAAGAAACTAATCTTCCAATCCCCTAGTTCACCTCAAGTTTATTCTTGTAGTTCATTCTGAGTTGACTCCTAGTTCATTTTTTGTCGGATAATTTTCATCTTAGTTCACCCTTAGTTCACTTAGCCCTAGTTTACCTTGAGTTCACCAGTAGTTCACTTTAGAATCCGATGATGCAGATTCAATACCAATCACGACTCATTTTTCCAACCATTGATCCCTCCTGAAACATGGTGTGTCACATAGTAGGGAGGTCCTCCCCAAGAGGATTCCCTCACATGACGTTTTCCACAACAGCCGATTTGAAAATGACCTGAAAACCTACAATAGCATTTTGAACGTGCTGACGTGGCAAACACAGATTTGATCTTGCTCGTCGCTTTCTGGGAATGGTACGTGCCGTCTCCCTGCAACTCTTGCACAACAGAATGCTTACAGGTAGAGAAAGAGAGAGGGCGCCCGGGGGGGATGTATAAGCTATACCCACATATTTAGATGACCTAACGCCCCAGGTTACCAATAGTGCACATAACAACATGCTTGCACTAGATTCCACCGGTCTTCTTGCTTGCCTGCAGAAGTTCTACAAACTGCTGCCCATTGTTTTCTCCATGTCATGTAAAGCGCAGCAAATATAGCCCCGGGTCTCCTCCACTTTGGCTCGGATTATTCAAGACCGACAGATGGCTCAAGATCAATCCTAATGTCGTAAAAGCCCGCACAGCAGCCCGAAAATCTGCATGGGCATTGCCGGCTGGAGAGAGAGACAGATATCACGGTCGTAGAGGACGGGCTTCTACGAGCAGGCGAGCCTTGGCAAGATGCAGACCTTGCGGAAGCGTGCGCACCAGCACGTCACGCCAGACAAGAAAAATGGTCTCGTGCGGTTGTACTCACTGCATGCGCTGCTCGAGCACCCCCTTTCTACCTGCAACTCCATGTGCATACATACCATCGAGCCTCTAGCCACTGGGCGTGGTCCAAGAGCCTTGCCTCTTGCGTACCATTCAGATTCACAAGCTTTCGAGTAGTCACACTTCCAAGAGCCTTGCCTTGCGTACCATTCACATTCACAAGCTTTCGAGTGGTCAGTGTGACCCTGGTGATGTTTTGACATGCTCGTCCTTAGAGCACTTATAGTCGAGTTTTTATCTACCCCCTACGAGCCTGACAGCGATACCTTTGTTGTTTGCTGCACATGGTTTTGTTGCACACTAGATCCCTTAGATCTTCGCTCTTCAGAGTGGCCAATGTCACAACACATCATACATGCATGTGATACCCTTGCACCCTTCCTCGCGCTGAGCTCTTCAACACTGCCATATGTGAAGGCCTACCCCTCTCTTGGGCTACCAACACAATCGTTCCCATCCAGAAAGCTAGGGATATCCTCGACACAAACAACTACCATACTATCATGATAGGGCACATCCTAGCCAAGCTTTTTGGTTTGTCCTAGAAGCAAAAATCAGCAATCATGTAGAGAGACATGGCGAACAATCCTAGGGACAGGCGGGGTTGAGGAGGTCCTTTTGAGGGTGATTCAAAGGAGGGATTGCATAGACATTTGGATGCTTTTGGGGATTTTTGTGAGGAGTATGACCTCAAGGTGAACCTAGGAAAAACCAAAGTCATGATTTTCAACACATCTAAAGCAGTAGCAAAGAGAAATCATTTTACATATGGTGATGGAGTGGTCGAGATAGTCTCATCGTACCTATATATGGGCATTACTTTCTCATGACCGATCTTCATAATGAGGCCATGAGCATCGACATGGACGGCACAAGGGCATGCAGCTTTGCCTAGGCTCAAGAGACAGTGTTTCTAGGCCCACTTCCAGGAACGAAGCACAAAGATGTGGCTCTTTGATACCTTGGTCACTCTTGTAGTATTTTATGGGCTAGTTTTTTTGGGGATGAGATAAATGGCAAACAGAGTGGCAAAATCGAGAGAGGATACATATCTTGATAGTGTCGAGGATGATCTGGAGCAAATCATCGGTACCACATGAGATCATCAAAGTAGAGTTTGGAGCTACCCCCTTGGTAGTGGGTGTCCTTTTCCAGACAATGATACACTTACACTTGGTATATGCATTAGGTAGATACCACCTCCTTAGATTAGCCCTAGTGTCCTCGATGAGACTAGAGACATAGGGAGCAATTTGTTCATGGTATGCTTGCACTAGGAGACGGTTCACCTCACACTCCCTAAGCATTGATGGTCTACCACCTTTCTAGTATAGCCTTGACTCCCCCCCCCCCCCTTTGCCCAACTGCCTCATCCACACAAACCTCACTCAATTAGACATTTGTACTACATGGCTAGACCCTTTGGAGCTGCCCACCAAATCTCAGTTCTACAATGAGCATTTTCTCAAGCTCACACCAGATGGATTCATACAGCGGCCACACTACCAAAGGCACATGTCACATGGCATGAGGATGGCAATTGGGCCAGACCTGAATCTCATCACATTCACTGATGAGCATAGAGAGAGGGAGATATGAGAGCATACATGGAGAAGCAAAGGATCTCTTAGATGTGCACCACTGGGGAGGTGGAGACAAAGGAGCACTATATCTATATATGCCCAATATACTATGAGATTTGGGGCCGATACCATTGCCTATTCAAGGAGGGATTTGGCCCACGTTCCACACGATGATGGATTACGAGGATCAACATTGCCTAGGCCTATTCTTGTTGGAGATGCATCGCCAGAGTCATTCACGGCACAGGGACCAAGGCGGGACACATCATAGAGAGTCCCCGCATAGTTTTCTTTCCCGACCAACCCCTGAGGTGACCAGACAGACATTGTATATGTAAACAGGAGGAGTCCCAGCTCAGGCAGACCCACCAACACCTTACCCAAGGCACCTATTAGTGAGGGGTCATGTAATAAAGCAACAACTTTAGATTAGGTCTAAGACCTTGGTCATGGGCTGAAGTACAAAAGGGGACTCATGGACCACTATTGTACCTTTTGACACCTTTTTGATATCTTATAATATTTGGTTACCTTGACTCTTGGAACCTCATGGCTTTCATGGAAGCCTATTTTCATTCTCTTGGTGGGATGTTAACTCACTTAGCTATCATCCCCATTGTATGAGATTATCTCTTTAATCTTGTATTAGTCCATGGGAATTATCCCAAATCTCAATTTTATGACCACTCCATTTCAATTGATATCAAAGCTCTTAGCGTAAATCCTTGTTTAGGGAGTGACTGGAAGATTTATCATTTTTGGAGTATTCTTAATCTAATTTTTAAAATACATTTTAATCATGATTAATGATAATCATTTTTAGATTACTATTAATCTAAATTTTTTTAGAATGCATTTTCTTGATCATGATTAATGTTAATCATTCTTGGATTAAGAATTTCCACAGTTAATTTTCTTAATTTTCTTGCATTTCTTGATATTCTTGAAAATCTTCTTAATTTTCTTGATTTTTGTAAAAAACTTACATAAGTTAAAATCTATTTTCATCAAATCTTCACATAAACCGTAATTTCCTACTATCATTCACATAAACCCTTATTCTAAGTGGTGTCGCTTCTTCACAAGAGTTGCAGACTCAGTTCGGACCTCTTGACAACTCTCCTAACATGCACAGTCGACGTGACAAAGCAAAACAAAAGTGCAAGCCATCATTACGCTAGCCTTCGTGCAATAAGCGATTCTCTCTCTCTATTAACTGCAGCAACAGCACTTCATTGCACTCTGAGGCTTAGGACCAGATCTATTTACAAGTAACGAGCAGTTTTCCATCTCATATTGTTTCAGTTGAGTGCAGCTGATGAGGAGGAGGAAGTTGCGATTTATGTTCACTATTTCAAAACATCAGCCCCACATATGCTCTCTAGCGTCAGAGAACTGCAATGATGCCTACTACCTTCCCCGAGACGCATATGGCACAATGAACACCGATTCACAACAATTCATCATATAGGAATGGCATCTAACGCTAAGGACATCTGAACTATCCGGCATGCTCGTTATCAAAAGACATAAGGAGGTAATACTGCAGTTAGCCATGACTTCATGGCGAAAACACCCACATCTGAGGCAACGCATGCGGCTCTTCATCACCGAATTATCACCCAACGCACAAAAGCAGAGACATCACGTAGGTTGAATGGCGTGCAAAGTAAGCGCATCATTAACCTTGAGTTTCTCAAAACTACTTCATTACAAAACCTCGCAACAACATATAGTTTTACCTTCAGTTCTCAATTGATCTGTCAACAGGACTACAATCTTCAGGTAGTCCTTTATATACTATTGGACCCCGACAAACCTAGAAACATTTGTAGTTCTTCTAAGCTTTTTAGGTCAAGCCATTTGAGAATAGCATCCACTTTCTCAGGATGCATCTCCTCGTGGATATAATATGGCCTAGATAATGAATTTTCTAAGCAAAGAATTCACATTTACTTTCCTTTACGATTAAACTGTCCTTTTTAAGTAATTCGAACACTAAGTGTAAATGCTCTACGTGTTCCTTTCTTGACTTACTGTAAAGTATGCCATCTAGGAGAACTACTACAAATTTTCCTAAGTATGAAAATGTTGTCCATTAGCATCATAAATGTCACTGGTACATTAGTTAAAACAAACGACATGACCAAAAATTCATAATCCCAAATCGAGTTCGAAACACGATCTTGGGAACAACCTGTTTCCTGACTCTAACTTGGTAATAGCATGACCTAAGGCTAATTTAGAAAAAATAGTGTGCACTATTGAGCTAGTCAAACAACTCGTCGATGTGGGGTATACTTATTCTTAATCATAATCTGATTAAGAGCATTGTTATCTATGCTCATATGCATAGAACCATCTTTCCTTTTTCCTAAAAGAATGGACGAAGCCCATGGCAAAGAACTAGGTTTTATAAAACTTTTTCTCACATAATTGGCCAATTGTCGCTCAACCTCCTATGCTTTCGGAGTGGCTAAATCTATAAGCAAGCTTGCTTGCAGGTTTGCAACCTAGACATCAATGGAATGGTCTACCGCCCTAGATGGTGGGACATCATCCGGCAAATCATTAGGAAAAACATCCCGATACTCTTGCAAATAAAGAATTTAAAGTATCTACGTACTTACCATTATTAATTGTTTCATTTTTCAGCCTTGGTTTTTTTTAATTTTTGCTCAGAGGCAGACAAAAAAATGTTGGCAAAATAAAGGTCTCATCCAACGCTATTAAATTAATGTTTTATCTAACGAAAACATTATTCACTTTTGTTTTATCTTTGGAAACAAAATTATGCAAAAGATTACAAATGTATACCTACTAAATCTCGTCGTGCTTGTAAGCATGTCATAACTCCATGGATGATATCCAAGGTGTAGCTGGCACATCATGCTCATCACCACACAAAGTAATGCATCTACCCTCATGCATGAACTCTAGGCTATTATCCTAGTAAACTACGACCCAGGGTAGGGCCCATGTTATACAACCACTCCCCGCCTAGATAGACATTTGACCTAGCTAAATGCATGACCTAGAAATCAAGTGTAGCCTCGTAGCCTTGCATAGCAAGTTGGACTCCCAAAGTCATCGTATCCCAAATGGTTTTGTCATAATCATTACCTAGCAAAATTGTGTGTACTTGTGGTCACTCTTGGGCTCGAGCAACTTCAACTTTTCGATTAACGAGTAGTTAAGAAAGTTATGTGTGGCTCCATCGTCGATTATAATGGTGACTCTATGGCCACACTAATCCTTCCATATAGACGAACAAATCGCGTGGCCCAAAAGATGACTGCCACATAACCTGTGAAATACAACAGACATGGGTGTTGCTTGTATGGCAAATTGTCACCTGTCCAAACTCTACAGATCAGGCAAGTAACACCTACACTGTATATGAACTTGCCGAGAGGATTTACCATCCTTCGTGGCATCACTAGAACTACCTCCATCTCTAGCACCCAAGCCTTGCTACTATGCCTCGTCTCAAAGCAGTGAAAGCATAGGTTTTCTTTTTTTGCTCTTTCATACTACTACTGTTTTTGGAGATTGGTAGAGTTTTCTCTCTTATTTTTCATGGTTTTTTAGACCAACGTCCTCCTTGCTCATCAATAGTGATCATGTCCTTTGTGGCCTCGAAAGTATATACCCCCACTCTCATTTGTCATCTGCTTAGAACCAGATTCTGACCTACAAGATATATCATCGAGTATTTGAGCATATTTTACTGCCTCATCGAAATGTTTAAGCTCCTTAGGCTGTACATAGCTCTCGTAATCTGGGTCAAGACGTCACACGAACTTGCAAGACGAGAAGAGTTTGAAACGTATCGATTCCCTTTAACTTTAGCACTATTTCTCAATAGTTTGAGATATATTGGGTGGGTGAAATGCCACACATAGAGCACTCATGCCAAGACCTCTGAAGCTCATTAACTGGTAAAAACTCTTTGTGAAATGCTGTCTCGAACTCTACTTGAGTACGAGGGCGACTGGCACTATGGGCCAAACTCATCCCACCATTTATATGCTTTGCTTGTAAAGGACAAGCTTGCCTCGATGGGCCTCACATCCTCTAGCGCGTAAGCCTAAGGTTATGTAAGTCTGACCACTTCTATAAGAAAATGTTGACTGTATCTTTGTGGTGTTCCTTTTCCTCTCCCTCAAATCTCGGTGCTTTGATATCCTTAAAGATCCCAACAAGATGTACAGGCTGCTTGGCAAACTTTACGGACTACCACCCTATGAAAGTCCCAACCTCCTCCTCCTGAGAAGATGTAAACTATACTCTTCTTGCATGAGTGCAGGTGACACAACACTAGCAATAGGAGTGGCCGGACATGAGTCTAATAGGTGGTGCAAACTCCTAAGGATGGTCAAAATTTTATTTTGATTTTGTTCTAAGGTTTGGGTCCTAGCAAAAAGCATCAAAATGGACTTGCATATAAGACGTCCTTCCCTGAGATGTCAGCCTCGAATTGAGTATCGGGATCTACGTCACTGAAATCGTCCTCATTAAGGAGGTCATCATCTGTGCTCGGATTCAACAGTGTATCGCTAATCTCCATGGACTGGTCGATTACTATTAGTGGGGTGTGTTTAGTCTTTACAGTAGACAATGGAACCATGGGATCATCTACAGACAAGGAATAGGGTCAGGGACGTGCCTCTTACACCATTCGGCTCCTATGCACCAAGTCACAAGGTGGATAGAGGACGAACGACCTCCGTCTAGAATGCAAGAATAGCTTACCACATGTGAGCAAGCTCGGTTTGTGTAAGGCCAAAAATAGGTGATAACACTTGAGAAAAATCCCCCCTGAATCCCTTGAGATAGGCATGCTACCTCCCTCAAAGCCATTTTTTAAAAAGTAAATAAAAATTGCAAAACCATGCAAGCTTTAAATGCACAAAACTTTACTGAATACACAAATGGAACCAACTACCCTGATATGTCCCGAAGTGTGCCAGTCGATGGAAGCTTGGGGTGTTGTGTCACCATCGATGGAAACTCAAAGCCAGTGGCACTCCAAACTTCACTGGAATCACCTCAACCCCCCCAATGCCTCACACATAATTGATTCATAGATTGTCGTCGCTTGATTCAAAGGTGGGTTTCGTCATTTCTTATACTAGCAGATGTGGTGGATTGTTAGCAGAGGCCCGAGGGTTTTTTGAATAGGAGCCCCGAGCAGAGCGCAGGAGACACTCGTCACTCGACTCCTTGAGCGAGAGAGAGAGAGAGAGAGAGACTCCAAGCTTCGAAGAATAAACCTTAGGCTACAAACTTTGAAGAAGAAGCCTGTTGTTGTAGGCTACGCATTGCGAAGAGGAAGCCTGCACCTCCCCACTTCCTTGAGCCCTTAGTTATAGGACCCAAGCTTCGTTGTTGCTATTAGCCTGTGGTCAATGTGCTCTTTTTGCGTTGTTCTTTTCGCGTAGGCTATTGCTACTATCACCATGGGTTGGCGTTGTTGCTACTATTACCACGGGTTGCATTGGCTATCGCCTGTGTGATTGAGCTCTCTCTTTGTCTTTCTTCCCTTGACGACTAGAGCTAGCAAGCTCTGTATGTAATACACACACCCTCCAGCAAGAACCCAACACATTAGTGTATACTTCTCTTGAACCCAAGCTCTATATGTAACACACACACCCTCCAGCAAGAACCCAACACATTAGTGTATACTTCTCTTGAATCTTCAATTCGATTTGGGACTTGGATGTGTGTCGCCTTGTGTTACCCATGGTTGAATTTGCAAATGCTCATTAATGAGGCAAACAATACCCAAACCAAGAGTTCAAGTACTTAACATGAAGCTTGTGAAGTGTACTTTCTAGTGGTACGATCACTTTTGCACAACTCCCAAGATTCTTTTACTGAATCAAGGAAGAGTATCTACTATCAAAAATTCCAGAGAGTAGTTCTTAACAATAGTTTTTTACAAATTCTTAAGTCCAAACCACCCAATGTCATGTACAATCAATCCAAAGCATGTACATACATCATTGACATCACTTCATCATTATTTTGGCATGGATTTGGCATCATATCATGGCCCATAAGCATGTACTATATACATTCCAATCAAGTAGTTAGGACTCAATGTGAGCCAATGCAAGCCCCTCTTAATATCAATCACGTGTTTCATACATTGCCATACATTTGCACATACATGTGACCACGAATCTTCCACTACTCCATACATTCCCTATTCCTCCCATTCCTTGATTACCACAGCCCTGAGGTAATGAGATTCAAGCAAACCCTCTCACTTGGCCCCATCTTCCTCCTCTTACCAAGGGTATTCCTCACCACAAGCTAGATAAGCTAGATTCTATGAAATTGAAATGCGATTTGATAAGAGATCACAAGAGTGAGATTGAAACCACTTACAACTTCTCATGCATTCCCACTTTAGCATGGACTCATGTTGTTTCATCCCAATCACCATTGCATCACAACTCTTCTAATAGCTCCAAAGCTTTGCCTCTATCACCAAAAAACTCATATGCCTCTTACCAAGAATTTCAAGAAAGCAAAGATACTTCTACATGTATCAAAAAATACATAACTCTTCTTCAAATGTTTGCAAGAAGCATGCTAATGCCATGAATTTTGCCTCTTACCAAGAATTTCAAGAAAGCAAAGACACTTCTACATGTATCAAAAAATACATAACTCTTCTTCAAATGTTTGCAAGAAGCATGCTAATGCCATGAATTTTGCAAGAGTGCATTGAAAATCTAATCATAGCCTGAAATCACTTACTTCTGATTCTAGTGACACCATTCTTTATAAGCTTATTAAAATTAAACAACACTCCATGCATGTAGTCAACACAAGAATTTCAAGAAAGCAAAGATACTTCTACATGTATCAAAGCACATGCTTGTGGAGTATTAAGTTATAATTTGGATGTCAGTTATCTGCATCTATGCCGTGTGGGCAGTTACGCAGGCATTGCTCAAGGATTGACATTGCATGAGAGTCCATGTTGGGGGGCTGGAAACTTCCAAAAATGTTGGTTTTACAAGCTTTATGCCTAAAATGGCAGTGTTGGGCACATGCTTGTGAACGGTGGATGCATAGGGAATTTGTGCGGGAAATTCTTACCAGTGTTTTGTATCTCCGCATCCTTTAACGACCTCATTCCGCTAATAATTAGCGAAGAAATGCGATCGTCAAAAGAGGGAACCATTTTGCAAGCCCGAGTGGTGCTTCGTCTAACAAGCAAGCAAGAGCATGTACGCGGCATTATGGCCAATAAAATCAGGATTTCCAGCAAGGAAATCAGCCCCAAAAATTACTGCGGTATTGCTGGTCACTATGCATACGAATTGTCCGAAAATGCAAGCTCACATACGGTCAAGGCAATTATGCGTCTATGCAGCCTGTTGCAAAACAATGATGACCAGTGGCAGAGCATCGAATCACATGACACCACATGCAGCAGACTGGTTCAATGAGATGAAACCTGTCAAACATGCATCCGGGAGATGATAGTAAGCATGAAATCACTCACACCTGTGATGTTCCAATTAAATCGGTGAATGGAAAAAGTCACACACTCGGAGATGTAATGTATGTGCTTCGTATCACAAAGAATCTTGTGTCGATAGGCCAAATGATCGAGTGAGATCTTGAAATCCGGTTCAACAAACATGGGTGCACGGTTTATGACATGAGAAACATGCATGTTGTTGTCGCAAAAGGCAAGAAGACGAGAAGAATGTTCAAGTTGGAAGCAATGACGCTGGACATAAAGGCAAACAAGTAGCATCAACTATCAAGGGGGGTACTCCAAACTATACAAGAATAATGGAGTGGGCCATTGAAGGCTTACTCCAAATCATCTGTGAAAACATCATGACTTTCGATCTCTCTATCCTCCTCCAATCATCCTCCATGAGGTCTGGTCCCCAAAAGGAGGCCCCATACATCATAGCAAATGTCACAAGTGTGTCAAAAGCCACCCTTTAGTGCTAGCCTCCTGAAAGTGATCCTGGAAGCAATGTCGCTCATTCGAGCCAAAGCCGCATTACCCTATGGCTAGCCAAGCGTCCCACCAAGATCTATTCATTTGGACTTTGTCTAGCTAGTGGTTTAGGTCCCTAAACCCACTTCAAAATGCTAGCTATGAGGTCTTGAGACACACCTTTATTGTTGGATTCTCACTCAGTGGAGCCAGATAGAGCCCCATTACACAAATCTATAACCTTAAGCAAGAGGAAGGAGAGATAATGTGGGACTATATTACTAGAACCAAATACCTCCACATGAGATACAATAGCTCCCATGAAAGCCTAGATGACTTATTGCTCATTGATCAACTTATGATTGATCTCTAGAGCAAGATGCTTTATGACCATCTCTACAGACAGGTCTCGACACTAGATCTTCAATGAGTGTGGCCACCACCATGAGACAATAAACCTGGTAGACAATTTGTAATATAAGAATGTAGAAGTCGTCCACCATGTAAATAAAGAGAGATAGGGGAAGCATCATCCAAAGCCTCCATGAGACAAAGGCCCAACCAGCACCAACTAGAGTCCTAGGAAAGGACATGTGCATGGATGAGTTGGTAGAAAATCTGCTCAACCAATCAAGCCAACAATGGTAGCTAGCTTGTCAAGAAAGACACCCACACTTATTTCCTTAGAGAGATATGGTTTAGTATGCAATTTATTACCAAAATCATGCACATATAGAGTGTCTACTCCTGAGGCCTAGATAGTAACAATTTTTTACTCATTGTTGGAAATAGGGTTGCAGGAATGCGCACGCGCGCGCACACACACACACCACACACACACACAGTGGAGAAGCTCAAGGGAGCACACAATGAGAAGATAGATAGATAACTATACCCCAAGATGGGTGTATACTAGCACGGGGGAAAAAAACTCCTAAATAGGGAAAAAGTGTCCCGGCTAGTCCTAGTGTGTTCATACACATCACTACTAAATATGGCTACAAAACCCCCTTGGGAATGATGATGTGAACAAGGGGTGAGCTGGCACTAGAAGTACATTGATGTGCCAGGCTCTTTGGACTATGATAGGGAGCCTAGACTAGTCCCCAAAGGGAAGTACGTTTAAAGCTTTTCAAAAAGCTTCAAACTTCTCTCGTGGGAGAGTCTTCATGTAAATCTGCCAAGTTGTCCTGTGTTGGCACATAAGCCAAGTTGATTTTCCTTGTAGAGAATATCTCCCTGACATAATGATAGTGCACCTCAATGTGCTTTGTACAAGCATGAAAAACTGGATTCCTCGCCACAACTGCCATAGTAGCGCTCTGACTGTTAGTGAAGATGGTAGTGACTGAGGACTCGCCATTATCGAATAAGGCACCTGAGCCAAACACACTTAACTGTAGCTATAAACGTTGCCCTGTACTCAGCTTTATAACTAGAAGTGGCCATGGTAGATTGCTTCTTGTTGCTGAGCCATGATATACATGAATCACCAAGGCGAAAGCAATAACCACTAGTGTGTCATAACCCAAAGTCTAAGTCTATAAATGCATGCAGCTATGATTTACCCCCCTTGGGATAAAATAACCCAAAGTGCTTGGTGCCCTTTCGGTAATGGAACACCCATTTGACAGACTGCCAATACTTTGTGCCTGAGCTATGCATAAATCTGTTCAATATTGAGACCACATATTGAATGTCAAGCCCGGTGTTGCACAAAAAGATAAGACGTCCAATAGCTTCTTGATACACAAGCCAACATTAAAAGGGTCGCCTGCATCTTCAAGACTTAGTCGTAAACTTGGCTCCATTGGTGTAGCCACACAGGTTTACGGTCTTCAAGATTAAACCTCTTCAACAATGCATCTATGTATTTCCTCTACAACATAACAATGCCATCATTACGCTGCCAAAACTCAATGCCCAAATAATAGTGCAATGGTCCAACATCTGACATCGTTGCTTTTCGAGCACTTGTATCTCATCATCCACGGCGGCTGCAATCCATTCTTGGTGTTGTGCCGCTTCTTCAAAACTTTTTGGCTCTTTTTGTTGCACTACATTTGACATATACGCATGGTGTATTGCCATGAAACCATTTTATGTAAGACAATTCAATGGGTACCTCACCTTGGTAGATCTTCGGAGTGCATTTGCTATTTTTTTAGGCCTAAAACCAGCATCATTTTTCATGTTTTCATCGTTGAAAATATCAATCTGGGACTGCAAGTTTGGATACTCGAGTGCATGACCTGACTGTGCTCCAACATAGCTACTACTTGCATGATTTTGAGGACTAATTGGGGCTGAAATATGACCATTATTACTGGTTGAAATTGACACAATCTCTGTTGAAATTGCTTCCATACTCTTCAATCTCCATACACCACCTCTCAGACGACCCGGCCAAGGGTTGGCATATTCTTGTGTAACACGCTTGTGCTTGCGGCTTGACACATTTCTTCTTTGTTGTCCACCTTCTATTTGCATGTCCGTAGCATCATCACCATGACACTTGTGCAGGCTTATACCATGACTCAAACTCATCAAATACAACATCCGGCTTATGCATAACTCTCGAGTGAGAGGATTGTAGCACCTATATCCCTTTGTACCTAATGCAAATGCATACCTAACAAAGATACACTTATGTGCCTTGGGATCCAATTTCTTTCTCCTCTCATCTAGTATGTGTACATAACGAATACAACTGAACACCTTGAAATATGATACATCCAGTTTGTACCCTGTGAAAGCTTCTTCCCTGGTGTCTTAGCATGCCTGTCCGAGGCATGTGCTTTTCATTAAGCAAGGCTATTGCCGCTTCAGCAATGCTTCAATTCTTCCTCTCTATCACACCATTTTGCTACGGTGTGTATGCACATGAGACCTTTCTTTGGATTCCATTCACATTTAAATATGTCGTAAACTCTCTTAACATATATTCTACCCCCACCATCCAAATGGATGGTAACAATGTGCATATCAGTTTCCTTCTCAACCATCAAGCTATGTGCCCATCGGCTCCACATGAGGCTAAAGACCTTAGATAGGTCCCATAGCATTTCAAGTCATACAATGTGGGAGATTACTTCCTATAATTTAAAAAAGGTAGAACGAAGCCCAAATGGATAACTAGGAACATCATATGATGGGACCATTCAATTTAAAAAGGTAGAAAGAAGCCCAAATGGATAACTAAGAACATCTTATGATGGGCCCATTTAAGGAGGATATCTTAGCAGCAGGATGACCCTATGAAGACCGAAACTACTTTTCATTGGAATAGATCTTACTTCAGAAGAAGAAAATGATCTCATCACCTTGCTGACAAATTCCACGATTGCTTTACTTGGAAGTACATGGATATAAAGGGTCTACCTCCCAAAGTAGTCAAACATGCCACCCTATTTCTTTTCTTGGAAGTACATGGACATAAATTGTGTACTTCCAAAGTAGTCAAACGTGCAATCCCTATTGCAAAAGGAGAAAGGTCTATGAAGTAATGAGTGTATCTTATAAATCCAAAAAGTATTTAAAAATCATAAGGGAGGATCTCGGCAAGCACATAAAAAGGCCAGATTCATCTATGATATTGAACATGCATAATGGGTTTCTCCCATTGTGATAGTGGCCTAAAAGAATGGAAAAGTAAGGGTGTGTTTTAACTTTAAAAATGTTATGCTGTCGTGGTAAGGGACCACTATCTACTAACATTCATAAAACATCTCACTGCTAAGATTGCAACCAGTAGTATCCAACTCTGCTCACTAATGCTTGATGAAGAACCTCATAACACTTTCTAGTAGTTTAGCCTCATGATCCAAAGATATATACAATACAACCGTATGCTACAATACAACCGTATGCTACAATACAACCATATGCTAAATCCAAGCAAAGAGGGGAACCACAACAAAATGTTAACCTTAAGTCACCAGGAAAGGGATGAGAGGTGGACTGTTGAGGAAAGTAGAAAAGAGAGTGGAAGAAAGTAAAGTGTTGGGAGAGCTAACAAAAGCAAAAATAAGAAGAAATTATATGTGAAGGAGTTTGTGTGTGCTAGAGTAGGCCTAGAACTTGGAGCTAATACTTCTACTCTAAATCCCCTTAAAAAGGGACCACAAAATAAAATGTTGAGGAAATCAAGAAAGAGAATCAACGAAAGAAGAAAGTGAAGATATATATTGAAGAAATTAGCACAAGAAATAAAGCATCTATGATGGAGGTAAGGAGTTAGGGATAATGTCAATTGGGAGATCAAGTATACCCATTAATTGGAGGATCTATTTAGCCAAAAGTGTAAGAGCCCAAAATAACCTTAGTGTCAATCATGCATTCTAAAAGCAAGTGTCAAAGTAAAACCTTAGAAAACTACTTGAGAATCTCTACAAATACAAATGGGAGATGGTATAAAATATCCCACCATGAATCTAGCAGGTACCTACATTCTAGGGAGAGAGAATAGGGGGTCAAACTAGAGAGAATAGTGGAGTCAAACTAGAGATTGTGGAGTCTAGGGAGAGAATAGTAGATCAAAGTAGAGATGGTACAAAATAGCTCACCATGAATCTAGCAGGTACCTACAATCTAGGGAGAGAATAGTGAGTCAAACTAGAGACAATAGTAAAGAGATATTTGGGGGAATCAAACTCGTCTCTTTATGCTTGTATCTTACCTATATAAGAGGCATCATTTTATGAATAAGGTGTGAGATTAATCTCTAATATAACTTGTGGGTAATTAGCACTTATCAAGCTTTAATCATCATTATTATCATTAAGCCCTTTTCTTAACAATATATGTGCATCACTTTGATCCACCTTAATGCGTTGCTCTGCTCATTGAGTAGCTCACACACTTATTATATCAATTGGCATCCGTGCTAGGTTCATTTCCATTAGGATTACCAAGCCATAGCAATAAAATAGGATTAGCAAAAATTTGGTTTTTCCCTCTTTTACTAGTCTTCACTAATCAACTCTCATATCTTGAGTTTGGAGTCTTTCTACTTCAAACAAATCATATAGCCTTTTAGCTAAGACCCTAAGCCTCCCTCACATCAAAGGGATTCACATAAAAATGCCATCAAATAGACGAAGAAAATGGCATAATCTGACTAGAGTAAAAATAAAAAACCGTGCCTACAATTAAAGAGAAGAAAAACCTTCGGGACTTCCAATTGGGTCTACAAGTCAAATATTCAAGCATTTCATCCATTGGTTGTTGAGATTCATACATTTTCTTAGTTTTCTATTAACATTCATTTTAATAGAGGACTAGTGATGATCATATTAGGCTTTTTTGGACAATCGATAGTTCCACCTACACATTAAGGTGTGGCTAAATCTCTGTGCATCATCATTTTGAAGTTGCCCCTTGATTTGGTTGCCAAATCACTCATTCCAAAGCTGGTCATTTTTTTACATCAAAAGTAGAGAAGTGTGTTAATTAATCTAACTGGCACTCATTAATCAGCTTAACCTTGGTTATTAGAGCTTCAAACATATCATTGGGGAGTTGATACATCATTGTATGTGGTTTTTATCATATTACTTCATCTTGTAAAACCTCAATAAGCATCTCCAAGTCAAGGTATATTTCAACAAGCCAACAGTGGGCTATCTAATTAAATATGCCTACTTCACTAAAGGAACAAGAATAAGAGCAAGTGAATCCTATCTTTAAACATAAGAAAAATATTATTAAACCTAAATCAAAATCTTCTTATTATCTTTCTACAAAAACGTTAAGTTTTAGTGAATTCTTGAGTACAAACATGCATTTGTATGGTGAGGTGATTTAAGTATTCTTATTAAACGCTACCATTGGGTTCAAAAACCAAGTGGTAAGACCTTTCATCGCTATCATCATGGTATCTCATTCCATGCAATTGGTTATGTTTGATGGGAATGGATTTCATGCATTGAAGATAAAATATCATCTATTGAGAGAGTATATGGAATGTGGCAAATGGCTGGAAAAAAAAAACAAACACTAGAGAGGGTGAGATTGCATGTGCTACAAAGGGATGACACAGCATTCTCCATCAGTGCATTAGCTTTGAGTGAAAATTATATGCATTCAATCATATTTTGATGCATTGGAGAAAGCTTAAGAGGCTGTTTGTTCGGGCAAAGGGCAAGAATTCAAAGATTGCATTAAAATTTGAATTCTTCAAACTAAAAATAAACCACGTGATTCTTTTGGCACTCATATTAATCATATGAAAATCCAAATGAATAAATATATCAGCCCCATTAGTGTACCAAGTATTACCCACCCCATCAAAATTGGAGGAGCTATTTAGCCAAAGTTGTAAGACCCCAAAATAACCTGAGTGTTAATCATGCATTATAAAAGCAAGTGTCAAAGTAAAATCCTTGGGAAATACCTGAGAATCTCTACAAATACAAATGGGAGATGGTACAAAGAGCACCCCATGAATCTAGTAAGTAGCTACAATAGTAAGCACCCCATGAATCTAGTAAGCACCCCATGAATCTAGTAAGTATCTATGGAGAGAATAGTGGTTCAAACTAGAGAGAATAGTGACGAGATTTGGAGGAATCAAACTTGGCTCTTTATGCTTATATCTTGCCTAAATAAGAGGTATCATTTTATGAATAAACTATGAGATTAAGATCTAATATAACTCATGGGTAATTAGCACTTTAATCACATCATCATTATAATTAAGTCTTTTGCTTAACAATGTCTATGCATCACTTTGATCCACGTTAATGCATTGATGTGCTCATTGATTAGCTTAAACTCACTTATTCTATCAATGAAAATAACACATAGGGATCACCTACTTAGCATCCACACATCCACTTGGCTCCCACTCACTACTAAAATAGTCCACTAAGGGCTCAAGATTCATCATTGCTAGATCTTACATTTCATAACAACATAGGGTACACTAAAATCTGGGTCAAATACTATCAAATTTGTTTGAACTGGTCTATCCACGTACATTCCTAGATTCTAAGTATGCACATGCCGCCCAGACAATAAGCCTCTAGCCATGTACATTCCTAGATTCTAAGTATGCACATGCCTAGACAATAAGCCTCTACCCATGTATGTTCCTAGATATTCTAAGTATGCACATGCCTAGACAACAAGCCTCTAGCCATGTATGTGCACCTAGCCCCACACATACCTAGAGGTCTACGTACATATTCTCCTTAACGTTGGGACACATATGGTCTCATAGTCAATGTATGCATATACCTAGTACACTATTTCTAGCTGTACAGATTCCTTGAAAAAACACTTATTTCTTTACGTACATATGTTCCTTAAATCGTGTATCCATGCGTGTTCAAAGAGTCTACCCATCCATATTCATATATTATCTAGCTCGCCCATGTACCCTACCAAATTTACAGTCCCTAAATCTTTGGTAATGCACATAGGTAAACTTGCCAAATTGTTTAGGTATGCACGTTTCCTATATCTTTGGGAATGCACATAACAAACCTACCAAACTGTGTAGGTACACATGTTTCCTAAATCTGTAGGAATGGACATATGCAAACCTATTCGACATTAGCTAATGCCCCCTCCTCAGTTTTTATCTTTTCTCTTACAAGCTCTCTAGCCTTCAATAGTGATATTGGCCCTCATAACTCAGTTTTCAACAATATGTTATTTTTTTAGGGTTTTCTTTTTACTCTACTCTTCTCCCCTAATCATATGTTATTTTTTAAGGGTTTTCTTTTTTCTCTATTCTTCTCCCCTAATCATATCCTCTCAAAATAATGGATCTTATTTGTGTTTATTGTTTTTTGCTGTGCACAACAAATAGGTTCAAGGTTTTTGGGCCAAAGTTTCCTATTATCTTTACTCCAAGCTTGTGTCTAGGTATTCTCTCTCTCTCTCTCTCTCTCTCTCTCTCTCTCTCTCTCTCTCTCTCTCTCTCTGCTTTTTATTATTTTAAAATGGTGCAAATTAATTTTTGTTTTCCAAAATTAGGCTTACATTTTACCAATGGGGAGACTCTCCCTTCTCCCACTCAAATGCATCAAGAAGGTGTTGCATTGCCCATAGGAAGCCACCATATCCACCAAGATAAGGGAGGAGAGGAGTGTGTTTAAGCATCCACACTGTTGAGCTTATGTATTGGCCTGCCTGCTCACAGTTGCTTAACCGCCCACGGTCCTTCGCCTAGGCAGTCCATGAAAACAAACTGAGGATAGTTTTTGGTAAGTGTACTCAAGTGTTCCCAAGTGGATGCTTCCTTGTCTTTGTCCTTCCATTGGTAAGCGCCTCTTGATACATAGTATACATCTT
The DNA here is from genome assembly GCF_041138505.1 of Cibotium barometz. Classification (NCBI taxonomy): domain Eukaryota; kingdom Viridiplantae; phylum Streptophyta; class Polypodiopsida; order Cyatheales; family Cibotiaceae; genus Cibotium; species Cibotium barometz. Next base: position 5,182,576 of record NC_141083.1, on the reverse strand, counting down.
GTTCTGATCCCTAAATCCAAGAATCCTCTCGGTTTTATGTGGAAGAGAAACATTAGGAGTAACTAGGTTATCTTGATGATCCACTATTTTTCGTATTTTACTAACATGAAAAACAGGATGTAGTGGAGAGCTCGAGAACTCTCTCGCAACTCAAGTTTGTATGCTATGCTACCAAACTTCTTAAGGATTTTAATTGGATCGCAATATCTAGTAGAAAGATTTTGACACTTCCCTGTCTTGAGAGTCTCTACTTCATAGGGACTTTTAAGAAAATAAAGTCACCCTCTTCAAAGGTCACTTCTCTACGGCTCTTGTCAGCATACGTTTTTGCACAACCTTGTGCACTACGAATGCTATCTCTTGCTGCTTTTAGCATATCTTGCATGTCCTCAAGGAAATCCTTTGACAGACTAAATTTTCCCCTTCTCTAGCCCTACGGCTACTACAAGAGATCTCGGCTGGAAACCATACATCAACATGGATGGGATAAATCCAGTTGTTGAATGTTTTGAACTAATGGCTCCTCCCAATTTGATTGCTTTTTACTAACATACAATTAAAGCATATCTTCTAGCACTTAGTTGACTCTTTCTATTTGTTGCAAACTATAGATGGTCGGTTGTACTCATACTCAAAGTAGTATCCAAGTTTTTGAAGACTTCCCTCCAAAAGTGGCTATCGAAATTCCTATCTCTATCAAAAACTATACCTGCAAGCAGGCTATATAGCTTGTAGAGATGTCTGATAAACAATTTAGCTTCTTGATGAGATTTTACCTCATTTCTAGTAGGAATAAACTATATCTACAAGTAGGCTATATAGGTTGTAGAGATGTTTGATAAACCATTTAGCTAGCTCATGAGTTTTTACCTCGTTTCTAGTAGGAACAAACTTGGCCATTTTAGTCAAACTATCTACTACCAGTTTCAATTTCCTTGCCTTTGTCTTGACTTCCTCTATGAGTCCAGACTACGGCTCATTCACCATTGGCATGTAGCTCAGCGCATTTTCTATACTATGTTAAATTTACCTCTTTGGTAACAAAGTTGAAGGTCAAACTCTTGTAGAATCTGCGCCCACCACCTAGCTTTTCTACCTTTTAACTCATTTTGACTTGAAAGCCATTTCAAGCTTTCATGGTCCGTGACCTCAAAAGTAGGACTATATAAATAATGTCACCATTTTTTAAGAGCATGAACTACTGGAAGTAATTTGCTCATAGGCCGAGTAATGATGGGCACGGTCAAGTTTCTTGCATTCAAATGCAACTAGGCATCCCCCTTGCATTAAAACCACCCCAATGGCTTCCCCACTAGCATTTGTTTCTACGATAAATGACTCATTAGGGCCCACTATACTCAAGGTAGGTACAACTATGATTGCAACCTTCAGTTTCTCAAAACTACTTCATTACAGAACCTTGCAATGTATAGTTTTACCTTTAGTTCTCAATTGATCTGTCAACAGGACTACAATCTTCAGGTAGTCCTTTATATACTACTTCATTACAGAACCTCGCAACGTATAGTTTTACCTTTAGTTCTCAATTGATCTGTCAACAAGACTACAATCTTCAGGTAGTCCTTTATATACTATTGGTAAAACCCCGACAAACCTAGAAACATTTGTAGTTCTTCTAAGCTTTTTAGGTCAAGCCATTTGAGAATAGCATCCACTTTCTCAGGATGCATCTCCTCAGCGGATATAATATGGCCTAGATAATGAATTTTCTAAGCATAGAATTCACATTTACTTTCCTTTATGATTAAACTGTTCTTTTTAAGTAATTCGAACACTAAGTGTAAATGCTCTACATGTTCCTTCCTTGACTTACTGTAAAGTATGCCATCTAGGAGAACTACTACAAATTTTCTTAAGTATGAAAATGTTATCCATTAGCGTCATAAATCTCACTGGTGCATTAGTCAAACCAAATGACATGACCAAAAATTCATAATCCCAAATCGAGTTCTAAACACGATCTTGGGAACAACCTGTTCCCTGACTCTAACTTGGTAATAGCATGACCTAAGGCTAATTTAGAAAAATAGTGTGCACTATTGAGTTAGTCAAACAACTCGTCGATGTGGGGTATACTTATTCTTAATCATAATCTGATTAAGAGCATTGTTATCTATGCTCATACACATACAGCCATCTTTCCTTTTTCCTAAAAGAATGGATGAAGCCCATGGCAAAGAACTAGGTTTTATAAAACTTTTTCTCACATAATTGGCCAATTGTCGCTCAACCTCCTATTCGGAGTGGCTAAATCTATAAGCAGGCTTCCTTGCGAGTTTGCAACCTAGTAGGACATCAATGGAATGGTCTACCGCCCTTGATGGTGGGACATCATCCGGCAAATCATTAGGAAAAGCATCCCGATACTCTCACAATAAAGAATTTAAAGTATCTACATACTTACCATTATTAATTGTTTCATTTTTCAGCCTTGGTTTTTTTCAATTTTTGTTTAGATGCAGACAAAAAAATGTTCGCAAAATAAAGGTCTCATCCAACGCTATTAAATTAATGTTTCATCTACGAAAACATTATTCACTTTTGTTTCATCTTTGGAAACAAAATTATGCAAAAGATTACAAATGTATACCTACTAAATCTCGTCGCGCTCGTAAGCACGTCATAACTCCATGGATGATATCCAAGGTGTAGCTGGCACATCATGCTCATCACCACACAAAGTAATGCATCTACTCTCATGCATGAATTCTAGGCTATTATCCTAGTAAACTACGACCCAGGGTAGGGCCCATGTTATACAACAACTCCCCGCCTAGATAGACATTTGCCCTAGCTAAATGCATGACCTAGAAATCAAGTGTAGCCTCGTAGCCTTGCATTGCAAGTTGGACTCCCAAAGTCATCGTAACCCAAATGGTTTTGTCATAATCATTACCTAGCGAAATTGTGTGTACTTGTGGTCACTCTTGGGCTCGAGCAACTTCAACTTTTTGATTAACGAGTAGTTAAGAAAGTTATGTGTGGCTCCATCGTCGATTATAATGGTGACTCTATGGCCACACTAATCCTGCCATATAGACGAACAAATCGCGTGGCCCAAAAGATGACTGCCACATAACCTGTGAAATACAACAGACATGGGTGTTGCTTGTATGGCAAATTGTCACCTATCCAAACTCTACAGATCAGGCAAGTAACACCTACACCGTATATGAACTTGCCGAGAGGATTTACCATCATTCGTGGCATCACTAGAACTACCTCCACCTCTAGCACCCAGCTTGGGACAAGCCTTGCTACTATGCCTCGTCTCAAAGCAGTGAAAGCATAGGTTTTCTTTTTTTGCTTTCTCATACTACTACTGTTTTTGGAGATTGGTAGAGTTTTCTCTCTTATTTTTCATGGTTTTTTAGACCAACGTCCCCCTTGCTCAATAGTGATCATGTCCTTTGTGGCCCCGAAAGTATTTTCTTTTAAATTTTATACCCCCACTCTCGTTTGTCATGTGCTTAGAACTAGATTTCGACCTACAAGATATATTATCGAGTATTTGAGCATATTTTATTGCCTCATCGAAATGTTTAAGCTCCTTAGGCTTTACATAGCTCTCGTAATCTGGGTCAAGACATCATCTCTGCATGGGCGACACAACACTAGCAATAGGAGTGGCCGGACATGAGTCTAATCGGTGGTGCAAACTCCTAAGGATGGTCAAAATTTTATTTTGATTTTGTTCTAAGGTTTGGGTCCTAGCAAAAAGCTTCAAAATGGACTTGCATAAGACGTCCTTCCCTGAGATGTCAGCCTCGAATTGAGTATCGGGATCTATGACACTGAAATCGTCCTCATTAAGGAGGTCATCATCTGTGCTGCCCGGATTCAACAGTGTATCGCTAATCTCCATGGACTGGTCAATTACTATTAGTGGAGTGTGTTTAGTCTTTACAGTAGAGAATGGAACCATCTACAGACAAGGAATAGGGACAGGGACGTGCCTCTTACACCATTCGGCTCCTGTGCACCAAGTCACAAGGTAGATAGAGGACGACCAACCTCCGTCTAGCATGCAAGAATAGCTTACCACATGTGAGCAAGCTCGGTTTGTGTAAGGCCAAAAATAGGTGATAACAATTGAGAAAAACCCCCCTGAACCCCTTGAGATAGGCATGCTACCTCTGTCAAAGCCATTTTTAAAAAGTAAATAAAAATTGCAAAACCATGCAAGCTTTAAATGCACAAAACTTTACTGAATACACAAATGGAACCAACGACCCCCAAAGTGTGCCAGCCGATGGAAGCTTGAAACCTCTTGGGTGTTGTGTTACCATCGATGGAAACTCAAAGCCAATGGCACTCCAAACTTCACTGGAATCACCTCAACCCCCCCAATGCCTCACACATAATTGATTCGTAGATTGTCGTCGCTTGATTCAGAGGTGGGTTTCGTCATTTCTTACACTAGCAGATGTGGTGGATTGTTAGTAGAGGCCCGAGGGTTTTTTGAATAGGAGCCCCGAGCAGAGCAGGAGAGACTCGTCACTCGAATCCTTGAGCGAGAGAGAGAGAGACTCCAAGCTTCGAAGAATAAACCTTAGGCTACAAACTTCAAAGAAGAAGCCTGTTGTTGTAGGCTACGCATTGCGAAGAGGAAGCCTGCACCTCCCCACTTCCTTAAGCCCTTAGTTATAGGGCCCAAGCTTCATTGTTGCTATTAGCCTGTGGTCAATGTGCTCTTTTTGCGTTGTTCTTTTTGCGCAAGCTATTGCTACTATCACCATGGGTTGGCGTTGTTGCTACTATTACCACGGGTTGCATGGGCTATCGCCTGTGTGATTGAACTCTCTCTTTGTCTTTCTTCCCTTGACGACTAGAGCTAAGCAAGCTCTGTATGTAATACACACACCCCTCCAGCAAGAACCCAACACATTAGTGTAATACAACAGCGATGTGGTTTACAAGGCAAGAAAAGCTTTGAGTTCACCACGATTGTTACACACACACAGTCTGTAATCTCTGTTGTTCCCAATCTAGAGAGAAAAAAATGATGAGATTTGAACCACTCAACAATGAAAGTATTATCTCATTTTTGGAGAAGGTAAGGCATGAAGTGGTTCGAGATAGAAGGACTATTCAAATGCGGCTCTGATAGCAATGTTGCATTGCCCATAGGAAGCCACCATAGCCAACAAATTGAGGGAGGAGAGGAGGGCTCTTGCTCAACCACCCAGCCTTAAGAGGAGTGTGTATAATCATCCACACTGTGGGGCTTATGTAGTGGCATGCTTGCCCACACTTTCCCAGTCGCCCGCACAGTCCTCCGACTCGAGCGCCTCACCCCTAAGCCCCGGACACCCTCACCGATCACACTGTGACGATCGGGCTCCATGTCTGGTTAAGGCCTACATAGCTAGTTACAAGCTACGTGAGAGAAGGTCATTGCATGGAGCAACCTAGCCCATTGGACACTGGATGATCCCCGTAATGTCTTGCATGGGCACTCACCCACACAAAGAGAGATGGTAAGATGAGAGTTGGATCTTCCTTCCTTGACTCGATCTCCAGATGTTTGAGCACTTTACCACGAATATTTGTGAAAGGGCCCTAAGATGAGAGTTGGATCTTCCTTCCCTGACTCAATCGCTAGATGTTTAAGCACTTTACCACGAATATTTGTGAAAGGGCCCTAAGGCTACATTTGCAGCTCGTGGTGAGTTTGTCAGAAAAGGAAAGTCTCATAGTTGGTTACAAGCTACATAATAGAAGATCATTGCATGTAGCAACCCAGACCATTGGACACTAGAAGATCCCCGTAATGTCTTGCATGGGCACTCACCCGCACAAAGAGAGATGGTAAGATGAGAGTTGGATCTTTTATCCTTGACTCGATCTCCAGATGTTTGATCACTTTACCACGAACATTTGTGAAAGGGCCCTAAGGCTACATTTGTAGCTCGTAATGAGTTCGTCGAAAAAGGAAAGTCTCCAGCTTCTTCTTCCTAGTTTTACATATTACAAGTCTACTTAGTCACAAGGCTTTATGATTGTAGAGAACTATTCATGCCCTCCAGAACCACACCCATAAGAAAATTTAGCTATAGTCATGGAACATAAGATTTACAAAAAACTTTTTCCTCCCCCCCACCAAAGAGAGAAAGCAAGACATCACATGCTCTGATGCCAATTGTTAGGCCTCCACTTGCTTGAACCCTTGCACAAAGTAGAGATGGGACATGGACACTAAGAGAAAGCTTAAAGGGAGAAAATCATGAAACCCTAGCATGGCATAGAGAAGAACCCAACCATATACCAGAGACCTCCAACCTTTCAATGTCAACCTTGATCCTCCACTCCATTTTCACATTTGGTCTCCCGCGGATCACAATTGTCACTCAAGAACTTACAACAAGAAGAACCATTTACCTGTGTCCCCGCAGCTCATCATCACAATCGCCACTCAAGTAAAACAAGAATTCACACTCAATGTGCTAATTGGTGATGTGTAAATTGACGACATGTATGTGAGCACATTTACTTACTAGGGTTGTAGGGATTTAATGGATTTACTTGCAAAATCATGTAGAGTGTTCAACTGTATTAAAAACCCACCATCCATGATGCGATCAGAAAGGGATCAAAGGGCGAAAAATGGTTGGCCCTTTTAAACATCATGCTTGCATTCAATTGTAATCTATCATGTGGTTTGTTTAGATCAAAATTGGAAGGATTGGGAATCAAAACTCCTTTCGTTGTCTTGCCATACATTGTGATACCTCTTGACTGTAACTTGAAAAGTAAGAAGAAATGCTTACTGACTCCTTGCAAAGTAAGAAATTGTGTTCACTTCATTCCTATTGTAAGCCAAATAAAGCTTTTTGTTTTAAAGCATAGTTGTCAGTCCATACTGTAAAAACACGCACAACCACTAAGAATATAACCACTAAGAATATATGCTCTTAAAATATTTATAGTATACATGTGTATATATATATATATATATATATATATTCTACGAATTCTCTCTCTCTCCATTGTAAATACTATGGATGATTATAGTGCTCCCATTGCACAGCAAAGATAAAAACTATGGTTCTAACTTTAGTAGGCATAAGTCAAGTGGTGTCCAATGACTCATACCTGAAAGAAAAAATGCATGAAGTGGAGAGCACATGGGCGGATGAAAAGGGCACATGGAAGCAAGCGAGTCGAGCTGGTTGGAACTTGGGTGTTGGGGGTAGTTAATGAGATGTTTGTATGGCGGTAGAGCTATGCGCAGAAACCGAGGAGTGATTCTGGCATCCCATGGATTCTCTATTCAGCTGAGTTCAGTTATTTTATGACTCTGCACTGTTGAGCTGGACAACGTAACAATTCTTACTTCTCTGCTCTCAAAACTTTGATAGGGATACGTAAGGTGTATTGTCAAAGTGACAACCGTTGCTCTCAAATCAAAGACCAGGCAGAGGGTAAGAAGTCGCCTGACACACACACACATGCCTCATGCCTCGCTGACACACACACACACTTTCACACTCAAACGTCTCTTTTGGCTCGCAGTGCGTTAGCGCCAGATAGAAAGTGGAGTCGGGAGGCCTATTTTCTCTCGCTGTCGGTAAAAGCCCACGTTAGACATCAGAATAATAGTGTCATCAGCTCTTCCCGCATTGTAATACCGAATTGCAATCGTATCCATCCGCTCTTCACATCAGTCTCATGTGTGTAGTGATTCCCAATTTTTCCATCGAATCGACTCGTCTAGATTGTGTTGTTTTGTGCACGACGAACGCATCGACGTGGGGTTTGCAAGCATGGCCTCGTTGCAAAGGACGGGTTTGTGGATGCAGCTACTAGTGGTGGTGGGTGTGGCATGCGCAATGCAGACGGTGATGAGGAGGGCGGAGGCGAAGGAGCTGTTGGTGGGCAACCAGATGGGATGGACCAACTACGACATCAAAAGCTTCAAAGTGCCCAACTACGGGGACTGGGCGACATCGCAGAAGGTGATCGTGGGGGACCAAGTAGGTAAGTGGAAAGCGCGCTGAGACGATTCGTTTGATGGGTAATGTGGCTTGCTCATGGGGGTCGTCGATTCGTGTGCTGCAATGCCAGTGTTCAAGTACGCGAGGGGGATGCACAATGTGAACATGCTACCCAACAAGGCGGCGTATGAGAGCTGCGATTTCTCCAAGGCCAACTTGTTGGACGCGGGCGAGTCGGGAGTGTTTGTGGTAAGCCCCGGGCTCGTTCAGATTTTTCATGCTGCCTTTTCTTTCTTGAAGTGGTGGTGGTGGTGGTTGTTTTTTGCGGTCGGGAGTTGCCGCATTCTGGGGCTGATTTTTGTTTGGGGTTGGTTGCGTGAGTGCGTGTAGTGGAAGGCGACGAGGGCAGGTGTTTACTACTTCGGGTGCAACAAGGAGGTGGAGGAGGAGGGTAATCACTGCGGGAGCGGCCAGAAGGTGGCTTTGCTGGTGAGAGCGGCTGGGGTAGCTGGCGGCGGCGTAGAGCTGGCCCTTGCACCTGCGCCGGCTCCTACGGCAGCGGCGCCCCTAACCTTGCCCGCCACAACCGCCATCCCGACAGCATCCTCTCCCGCTTTTCCGCCTATGGTAAAGCCCCCAAAGTCTCAAAACAAACCGCTATTTCCAGCATCATCCCACCACCACCCAATTCTACTCTAACCTCCGTCGTTCGTATTGTTGTTTTTGGTTGGCTGATTGTCACAGAACTCAGGAACAAATGCGGTGTGCGCAGCCATCTCGATGGCAGTCGCGGCCATATTGGGGCTCATGTTGCTGCTTCCACAGCACTAAACCTTGGGTGGATGCTATCATGTGGAAGCTCTTAACCTCCGAAAGCATTTTGATTCTTTCTTCCTTTTGTTTCTTCGACCACAGACAGGTCTTGTACCATGATTGCTTTGCAACAACGCAGCTTTTCTTAGAAAGTGCTGTTTCACGAGAAGTAGCTTCCAAATGTAAAGAATACCCAATATATATTATGCTTGTTCGCACTACCTTCCACATGTTCCCCTGTAAAAGTATTTGCCCATACAATGGGCAAGGTATCCACACCCAATCTTTGGTACAAATTTCATGTGATTTGATGATGACTTGTTTACATTACACGTTTTTTTTTCTAGAAAAGATATCCTCCCATGTTAAAAAATAGCAGAGATGTACATGCTCATAACCCTCCATGGCTGGCCGTCATAGGAGGGAGCGGGGGATTGGGGGGTTTAATGGTCGGCTCTCCGGAGCCATAGGCGCCAAGAATTGCTGCACGCTACCTTGGTCGAAGGAGGGTGTATGTGCCATTGATGATCATGAAAATCAAGAATCCTCACTTGTTGGAGAGATCCTTCTCTGTGGGGAAGAGGGTCAGCCAGCCTTGGGGACTGACTGATGAGTGAGGGCTCTCCATCAAAACCGGATTACAAGAGTGAAGTCATGGCAAGGTGAAAGCACCAAGCCCCACTCTAGGGGAGAAAGGATCTTGTAGGGGGTCCACCAATCAGGGTGGTGGTTGAGTCGATGACGAGGGTAGTATTGTTGCGGCCCTAGATCCTCGCAAGGGGGGGCGGCCTCAACACTGGGTCCTTCAACACTAGTCCTGCTCTATCCTATATGCCTCAAGGGGGGGGGGGGGAGTCATTAGAGGTCGGGGTTAACTGGGTGAGAGTTGCCCAAGCTCTCATCAAATTGGCAGTGAAGCCAATCCTTGGAGGAGGAGGTAAAGCCGTAGGCTCGAGCCTCAATAATGGAGATCCACCACACACTGAGGTGAGGGTCTAGGGTCCCGGTATGAGGGTTGAGATCCAAGTGAGGAAACCCTTCTAGGGCTCACCTAGGCCCTAGTTGAAGGCCTCGAATGACCAAGTTGCCCAACAGGGCTCTATTGTGAATAGTTGGGTCAATGATGCCCAACCCACCACAGTGATAGGGATGAATGACAAGCACCCTCTAGGCCTTACGTCCCTACCCAAAGAAAGTTTTGGATCAGCCTCTACACCTACACGAGGCATGTCCAAGAGAATGCCCAGCAGCTAACCCAATCACGATCTCTCTTGAGAACTTAATGTGGTTGCTTGTTATGTTGAATTATTTGTTTCTCCCATGAAAATTTACACAATAGAGTATACTATTTACTATTTTTATGTGCATGTGTATATGAGAGAGAGAGAGAGGATCTCTTTAACTTCCTACTTGAGATTTTGAATCTACTTTATACACATGCATGCGCACAACACACACTCATAAATTATGGTCTTTGGAGGTCATTGAAAGAAACCCTAGCATCTTATAATGTAAGGTTCATTTCCATGAGTTATGATGTTACACTCTTGTGATAGAGGTGTCAATGGAATTGGTATTTTATTTTTTGCACTAAATATGTATGGATGTTGAGACCTAAATTTGCAATGCTATCATCTTGAATCATAACAACATAGCAAATTACTTTGTTTGCAATGCTTATTTGTAACTCTTTTAAAACATTTTAAAGAATGTTACTAGAGGTGTTGTCGAAAACCTTTGTTATGTATATGTCATATATGTACAATGCTTTTAAAAAAACATTTTAAAAGTCATAGCTTAAGTTTGTCAGTGCTCTTCTAAAAGTTTCTTTCTTATAGACATTATTACCATTTAAACTCAAATGTCTTCTTTTCCAATCTCACATAAGGCAAGGAAAGATCGAAAACATTTCCTCTTATGGATTTTGCACCAGCTAAGTTGATATGTTCTCGGGCTTTGTTTTTTGTTATGTAAATATTTCCAAATTCAATTTATCAACAATTATGAAGTAATCTATTCTTTTTTTTCCAAAAGTTTTCAATGTTTGCTTTGATTTATCCAACTTTTTCATCTTTTTTAATACAATATACAACCTTGAGGTTTCTTCCTCTTTGTTTTTATTTTTGTTTCTTTCATGAAAACTAGGATGAAAAAGAAGAGAAAAGAAAAAAGGAAGAATAAAATAAAAGAAGTTGAGATGTATTAAAAGGAGAAAAAAGCCATGCTAATTAAGAACAACTCTCGTATGCATGAATTGAATAAGAACATGATAATGAAGAAGTAGTAGAGCATGGCTTTTCTTTTTAATTTATCGCTTCTTGTTCTTTACATGGGTGGCTTCTATATCTTCATCTAGACATATGCATGACATGAAGAAGAAAAACAAGCCCTCCTCTTTTTCTTCTTATTTACATGCATTGGATTAAGGATTGTTTGTGTCAAAGAACAAGCCCTCCTCTTTTTCTTCTTATTTACATGCATTGGATTAAGGATTGTTTGTGTCAAAGAACAAGATAAAGGAAAAGGGCTTCTTTTTCTTCTTCTATTTCCTCCTCTTTTTCATCATCGTTGTCTTGTAAATATCTGCTTTTCTCTAACAATGACTTATTGGACAATTTTGCCTTTGTTGCAATGACACTCCCTTTGACTCCAAGTCTAGACTTAACTCACTTTATCATTAGGCTTATTTTGGACTCTAAATGGGCCTCCTAAGGTTTTAGAATATTCTAATAAGATGCCCTCTCAACCAATGAGCTTGGGGGATCCGTTACGAAGATTTTAAATTTACTTTTTTGGAGGGAAAGGCATATCTTGAGCATATCAACTCTAAATTTGTTAGAGATTATATATTTAAAACCTACATCAAGGGCTTTCCAAAGATATGTCACATGCGCGGGTTTTGATATAAGCTGGGGGAAGGTTCACCCACGAACCCCATTTTTATAGGTCTTGATGACATGGCATTCCTTAGGATTCCTACATCAAGGGCTTTCCAAAGATATGTCACATGAGGGGGTTTTGATATAAGGTGCGGAATGTTCACCCACGAACCCCATTTTTATAGGTCTTGATGATATGGCATTCCTTAGGAAGCCCATTTTTTAGTCCAAAATAAACCTAATGTAAACTCTATTATTGGTGAACTTTCAAGGAGCGATGACAAGTATGATGAGAGATATAGTGCCAATCTCAATAATTATAGCAACAGCATGCATAATAACACTTATTTGAACACATATAAAAAAACGTTTTAGGGATTTCACACTTGAAATATGAATTGCTACTTTAAGCATTGAAAACCACATGTTTTGTTATAATGTAAACATGTGATGAGACATTTAGTGCCAATCTCAATAATTATAGCAATAGCATGCATAATAACACTTATATCAGCACATATAAAAATGCTTAGGGATTTCACACTTGAAATATGAATTGCTCCTTTAAGCATTGAAAACCACATATTTTGTTGTAATGTAAACAAATGATGAGAGACTAATAGAATAAGTAAGCTGTATAAGCTTTATTTTGTGATACTAACTAATTTTATCAAAAAGTCGAATGCTTTTTAACCATTTTTTAGTGTCAAATGTGTCTTATTATTGTGTAAAATCCTATTTTGTCAAAAAGTATGGATGCCCAGCAATTTGGTCTACCCAAGGCATGGAGAAGTCTCACTACATGGCACGTAATGCATTTTTCAGACACACACAACACTATGGAGGGAGTCAAAAGGCAAATAGTCTGAAGGAAGTCTTCCAATGGTTTTACCGAGGCATTCTACAAAGGCTGCATGCTAAAAGAAAAGTTGCTAGTTCCAAAGTCAAGCTTGCTTTTATTCTAGCCCAAAAGCAAAGACGAAGACAAACTTTGGACAATTCAATGGCAGCAGAGAGACATAGACAGTGGAGGGATTCGAAGATATTTAGAAACCATAAATGGACAAGTAAACATGAATAGCAGTTTGTAACTTATTGGTGTTATGTCCACATGTTTTCAAACTCAATCAATAGATTTTTATTCTGTGGAACAAGTGACTCCTGGTGTAATGCCTATATGTTTTGAGACTCCATCAAAAGTATTTCTTTTGTGAAACATGTGATCTATATTAACAAGCATCAATACATCCATATATTAACACACAAAAAATTCAATCAATACTACTTAATTATGCTAGACATACTGTTGATCCTTACCAATAAAGTACTGAGTGTCAAACACTTTTAGAAGCTTTTGAGTGTGGGAAGAGTACTGAAGTGTCGTACGGTGATGGGACAAATGCAAAAGGGTACTGATCGTCCGTACGGACAAGGAACTGATGAGGATCAAAGACTTTGTACAAATCAGTTCAACTTCAACATAATGTTTGTGCTATATTTCATGACTAAATCCTATTACTCCCAAGGCTTGCGAGTCGGAACTCTCTTTTTGAACTTGATTGGACTCTTTTTCTTCCTTATTGGCTTGATGTCGACTTTCTGTTTATCAATGCTTGCCTCTGTTGCTTGTCTGAGAGGGGTATCCTTGTCTTCAGCTATCTCCACGTGTTCTTCTTCTTGGATTGTGTGGCCTGATGCAATCATGGGTGGCTCTCGAAACCTTATGAGCTTGTGTTTTCCATAGCCCTCTAGACATTTGGGCTCCTTAACACCACATGCTAATGCATAAGAAGTGTAAGACAAAAAGTAAGAGGCCCTAGAGGCCTGCTTATTCACATAATCCCCAAATATATCTATGGCGGACAACCTCTCTATTAAAATGATCTTTTCCTTTTGCCATGGAAGATCATGTCCACCTAAAACCCTAGACAAACATTTAAAGAAGTAAACAATGGCTTCTCCATTGTTGCTCAACTGCCTATGGTAAATCAACATCTTAGCACTGCCTAGATCATGAATATAATGAGCTAGGCTTGACATTTTGCCAAACCCAGCCGGCCTGCTTCCACTTGATCTCTGGAGGAATGTGTCATCCTCAATTTGTAGCTGCCATGTATCAAAAGATTGTAGTGAGACAATGATACATAACTACAAAACATTTAAACACAAGATAAAGTATTTGATTTGAAGTAATAATATCATACCCTCTCATTTTCATCAGCAACAAGAAGTTCATCTTTCCAAAGATTTATTCCTCTCCCCTCCAGTCCAGCCTCTTCTTTAAGTTTTTCCTTATGAAGTGATGAGAGATTCATAGCTTCCTGGGTGAGCTGGTGGAAGGCAGCTTCATCTGGCTCTTGGAAACTTTCAGCCTCTTTGAAACAAATAGTAAGGGCCTCTGCAGGATCAAAAGTTGTTTCCAAAGCTAGCAGTGAATGGTCATCCTCTATGCCAACCTCCTTGTCAAGCCTTGAAGCCTGGGCAATAAGGGAAATGGCATAGTCCTCCCTCAAATTGAACATACACTCTATGTCATGGAGGAAAACATAATCTTTACCACCAATCAAGACACCTGGAAGCATGGGCACTGCATAGTTGCTGCTCTGAACATCAAAATCTTCAACTGGCTGTGCTGCCCTAAGAGTTTCAGTCCTCAGTTGAACAAGGTCAAGAGCAGCCACTTGCAGCCCCTCATCCTCGAGGTTGATATCTTCTTCCTGCTCTGCCATATCTGTTGCCATAGGAATATCCTCTTTTACCTCCGCTACAGATATATCTTCTTCTTCAGTCTCCTGCCCTTGCTCTTCTAGAGATTGCTGTTGAAAGACAATGTACATAAGGAATGCCATGTTTTCCTCAAGCACTCTACACTTTATGGTGTGCAAGTTACAGCCGAATTTATATTCCTCAGGCAGCTGTCAAACCTTCTATTCACATGGTACCTCAGCTTGTCAATGGAGACAATATGATTTAAATGCACAAAAAACTTTTCACCTTCCACAATCCTTCCTGCCTCTGTCAGTTGTTTGAAGGTATCCCAATGGTCTGAAAGGAAATCTCTGTGATGGTCCAAAAGAGAGCTCATAGTGAACTCCCTGTTGAAAATACTGTGGTATATGTGGAAGTTCCTCTGAGCCTTGCACTTGTGAAGAAAGTCAAATAGGAGCAAATCTGGAGATTTGTCCTCTTCTGGTTCCCTTTGTTTTGAAAGGGAAGACTCACCTTTCTGCTCTAGTCTCTTGCTTTTGCCTGAACCAAAATTTATATAACATGAATTCTATATGCTCACATATGCAATCAGATAATGTATAGGATATCACCAAACAACTCTCTTCATAAGCACACATGAATCACCTGGTGATTGCTGTGGTCTGAGTATAGCAGCAGAAAAGTCCAGCTTCCTCTTGAAAGGAGGGGCCTGAGGATCAACTGTTCCAAAGCAAAAACCTTTCTCATCATCAAGAAAGACATCCCCATGGACATAGAAAGCAAAACAATGAGGAAACAGTAAAAACCAAAAGGGACACAAGAATTTGCAACAAAACGCAATGTAGATCCATTTGAAAAATGTCAAGTGCTCTCCTCGCATTTTGTTGCAAATTCTAAATTTCTATTGACATCCATTTCCAATCAAATGCTAGGGATATCTCACAATGTTCAGGACAGTAAATGATACCAGGAGGAATTTCCTAGGGCAAAAGAGATTAAAAGAAGGAGGAAAAAATAAAAACTAAAACAAATATCAGAATTTGCAGGAAAACGAGATTTGGAGCATTTGGAAAATGTAAACCACTATAATCGCATTTTGTTGCAAAATTCTAAATCCTATTCATATCCATCTCTAATCAAATCCTAGGGTGATCTGCTAGATTTCTAGGCACTGAGATTCAAGAATTCTACAGATGGAAGAAATATATATCAGAAAACATTGGAAAGGGTATAGATCTCTGACCTTTCTTTTCCTCTTCCATACTGTTGGAGTAGCCCTGGAGATTCTCCTGCTCTCTTCCAAACCTGAGCTATAGCACTGGTAACCTGGAGATCTGGTAATGGTAGTAGTCTTCAGACAGGTTGCAGAGTGGATGGAGTGTGTTGGGTAGAAAGTGATCAAAGTGGGAAAGAAAAGGATGATGGGAGGGTGCTGGCAGGGATGGAAGACGGGGAGGGAAAAGTGTTAATGGATCTAATTATGAAATCATGATTGGCACAATTTCCAAGGCAAAAAGTGACCCACAAATTTCAAATTCCAAAAGATCTGGTGGGACCCACACGTGTTAAAAAACGACTATATTTCACACGTGTATGTGGTATTTAATAACTCCTTTATTTGTATTTTGTAATAATCTACTCTCCTAACTCAGTTCTCTTGCATCTCTACCTCCCTACTCTACACCATCAGCATCCAGACCAGCAGCAGAGGTTCATACCCAGCACAGGATACTCATCATCAGCACAGCACACTTACAGATAGCTTCCAGGTTAGTAAGAAAATCTTTTTCCTTTTCTTCTTGTTTAATAGTATATTAGGGTAAGGAACTGATTGATGTGATGTAGGTTACATATTATGATAAATATTATATGCATTTTTTAGATTTTCTCCACTGCATGTAGAAGCAGGAAGACTTTTTATTTGGGCCTGTTGAATGAGAGCTTGATCACTCCTTGATGTCCATAGGCTCAATCCATGTTGCACCAAGCTGCATACACACTGAAATGACTAAAGGCATGCTGAAGTATGCTGTTTCTAGAATTTGCAGCAAAACGCGAGGAGAGGGCTTTAGAAATCTCAAACAGCCCAAATCGCATTTTGTTGCAAATTTTAAAATGCTTCTTCATCCACCCATTTCATTGTGATTTTGTAACTTTCTAGGCTATTCAAGGCTGCATAGTTCTTGCATAAACTCAATACATATTGTTTATAGTTGAAAAGATAGAGAATTCATTGTAGGGATGCAATAGCATGTTGTTTCAAGTATTTGCAGAAAAACGCGATTATGAGCTGTTAAAAATTTCAAATCATCATAATCGCGTTTTGTGGCAAATTGTTCAATTTTGCTTTATCCAATTTGTCATCACCTTCTTTTATCATTCCATGTTCTCCATGTTTCTAATCTTTTTCTATTGCTTTGTATGGATCTTTTCAGAGTGCTGGCAAGAACCAAGGCAACTGCAAGGAGGTCTGGCAAGGGGCCAGGGCTTGCAGCAGTAGCAGCTGGGGCTGATGTCAAGGAATCTCCAAAAGGAAGAGTTGCACATGGCAGGAAGGGGAAGCCAATGAGCATGCTGCAGCAAAAGTCCAAGAGGTTAAAGCATTCTGCAGGTGTGCTAAAGGAGATCAGGAAACAGCAAAAAGCTATAGGCTTTGCAATCCCCAAGGCACCTTTTCAGAGGCTATTGAGAGAAATTTGTGATAGCTGGCACCTTGGTTTCAGGTGGAACAGGACTGCCATTCTTTCCTTACAGGAAATGGCAGAGGATTACTTGGAGAAGTACTTTGAAGATGCAATGCTTGTAGCAGCCCATGCTCACAGGGTAACTCTGATGGCCAAGGACTTCAACACATTGTCCGGTGGAGGTATGACAAGCTGGTCCATCCTGTGGAATGGCAGGACATTAAAATGAGGACATATTATTAATTCCACCTACAAGGAAATTGAAGGCAGACAAGGTGAAGGTTGTTGAAGTGACCCACTAGGGAAAGCTGCTTATGAGGAGTCACTGAAGCAGCAAATAGAAGAATCCAAATCTGCTATAGATGTGGAGACTGTACAGATGGAGCTACAGATACAGAGAAGGTTGCAGGAGCTGGGCCCTAACATAGTTGTCCATATTGAAGATGATTTTTCAGAGAATAATTTTGACTTGACAAAAACATGCTTGGCAGCATTGGCTCATAAGAATGAGTATTGCTCAGATACTATCATTCTTGCAATGCTCTAGTAAGTGTCTTTTATTTTACATTTGTTTGCAAAATAGTCCTTATTGTACCTCCTCCCTTATACCTTACCTTAATTATTGTTTTGTCCAATGTAGCATGATGAGAAGCTGGCTGAACCATGCTGTACAGCATACAGTTTATATTATTGATCCTGCAATTTCCTTCAAGTTAAGAGATCCAAAGGAAACTCCCATGGATATTTCCAATTGGTTCAGACACTGTGATTTTGATCATGTTGATATTTTGCTACTTCCATACCATAACAAGTATGTGTGTGGCTGCTTCTTTTGGGATTTTCCTTCAAGATTGAGTACTCTTGTAGCCTTTGATTTCTTAATGCTTTTTTCCTTATGCAGTGACCAACCACTGGAGCTTTGCTTCTATTGACATCCAGCAGAAGCAATGCTTTTTATTCAACTCTCTTAGAAACACACACAGAGAGGTTAAATTGTAAGTGGTTTGTGTGCTATTTTTAACTTTAAACTTCATTATTTGGATTTAATGCACACTAACTGAATTATATGTATTGCAGTTGTATTAGAAGACTTCTAGATGCATTGGATCAGTGTCCTCCTAATGTCAATCTTTTGGATTCAATAGAGCCAATAGATTTAGAGGTAGAAAGTTGTTCCCTCTACTGATGTCTATTTCATGCTATGCCTTTGAACTTATTGAATAATTTTATTTTGTTCAGACATTAACAATTTCTAACATATCTTTCCAACTATCCAGACACCACAACAAGATGATTCAAGTAGCTGTGGGGTGGCTGGAGAGTGCTGATAGTGCCAAATATATACTTTCAAGCTATTTTGAGATAGGACAGCCAGAGCTTGTAAGAAAAAATAATTTTCATTTAGCTTCAAAAAATTTGATATTGGTACAAAGTGTTCTAAATCATCATATCTCATTGCAGATGAGAGAAGATAGCTTCAACTCGAGCTATGTGTATAGTTTCAGAGCTGATATAATTTGGAAGTTTTTGAAGTATGCCTTCCCCAAACCTATTGTACCAGCTACTATCGAGTTAGGTGAGAGCTCTAAAGTCCGAGAAGGTGTCATACACCTTGATGACACAGATGATGCAGATGTGGTGCCACAAGAACAAGGACCTAGTGCTGATGAGAAGAAGCCACAAGAACAAGGACCTGCTGCTGCTGATGTTATTGAGGAAATGATGGAGCAGCAGCAAACAGATGCTCCAGGGGCAGTAGAGGAGACAATGGAGCAGCACCAAGAGACTGTACACGACAGGATGGAGCAACAGAAAGTAGATTCTCCAAATAAAGATGATACGGTGAGCTTGGACCATGTAGAGCAGCCTCTAGATCAGCCTGTAGATAAATAGAAAATTGTTGTCAAGAATATGTAATTAAACACTTCTGTACAGAATTTTACATTTCTGAATATAATACCTTTGTTTATGGAGTCTGTGTTATCTCAATTTTCAAATTTTCAATGTCTTTGCATTTTATTGATCTCTCTCTTCTTTTGAGCACTTGCAAAAAAGCAATATGAAACAATAGGGTAAAGTAAACTAATAGCAGTGCTTAATGAGACTAGGATAAGTCACATGGTATACCTTCTTATTGTTGTAGATAAATAAAAAGTCCTTTGAAATAGAACCTTCTGTCTCAAATAGAATGTCATTGCGCAATTGAGCTAGGGAGCAACATTGTCTTAATGTGATATTGACTAGCACATCACCATTCTCAACAACATCAATATCAAGAAGTTTATTTTCTGCACCAAAAGAATCTTCATCTTGATCCATTGGGACTAGTTTTGTACCTAGCATTCGACTGCGCTTATAATAAAAAGAAAAAATGAAATTTTGTGATGCAACCATGTACTTCAGTTGCATAGAAGGTTGGACAACCTCACAAAACACTGAACTACATGTCTTCTTATCCCAACCTTTATCCAAAAATTGTGGCATGCATGCCAGACTTGTTGCTTTAACTGTGAACATTGTTTTTGAAACCTTCACTGGAAAGGTATTAAACAAGTCTACAAAAACTGTGAGAGGCATGCATAAAGAAATTTTTATTATCCTTGTGGCAATATTGGGCCTCAGAGCTTTCTGTACTTCTTTGAAAAGCTTGGCTCTATATGCCTCTGTAACACTAAAATGTGGGAGAGGCCAATCCACTGAATTCCATGCTGGAAGGTCTTGTTTTCTTAACACACCATGTGTGTTTGCATTGTCCAGCAACTGATAAAAATGATCAGTAAAAAATATACCGGATTGAGCTAGCTCTGTTGCACATCGACCTTCGTATTGTTGTTCTCCTATCGATCCATGCAAAACATCTATAAATCCCAGAATACAATCGATGTTTTGCCATGTCTCATACGATGAAGGGTATAAATCTGAAATAAAATAACACAAGAATATCAATAAGCAAAGAAAGAAAGCTTTGTCTTAAAAATCCATGCACCTCATAAAGAACAAAACCACAATAGAAAAATATACAATTAGGCCTGTGTTGCAGAAGATCATTTGGATAGTCTCGCAAGACAAGTTCTTTATGCATGTACACATGCTGAATCAAAACTTCTTTCACCGATATCTTTCCTCTGGTGATTTTAAAATCTCGTACTCTTCCCTTCCATGATGCCAAGAAAATATTTTTTGTCTGGGGTCTCTTTCTTTTACTAGGTTGCATGAGCACCCATGCTCCTTTCGAAACAGTAAACCTTTCCCAAGTTCCTTCCGTTTTGACTGTACTTGAATTCTCTACCGAAGAAATAGAAGAAGCAGGTCGACGGGGTAAGGATGTGTGGTATAATTCTGCCTTCATAGCATTATCATCCACAGAGCGTCTTCCACAAGAACGACCATAGTTTTTATTCACCATGGATACCTTGTGAATCTGTAACCACAGCAAAGTAATGTAAACAAGATAACAAAGTGAAGTTTCAAGAAAGAGAAAGTGGGCAGACAGATAGTTGACAAGAAACATCTTACTCTAAGCCAAACAAGATCAAGGGAGCAGTTTTGGAAAAGAAGAGGTTGCTGCACAATGAGGCAGTGGTGTAGAATGGTAGACCTTTCGAAGGAAAGGCAGCACAACAATTCAAAGTTCAAAGGGAGGTGGAAGCGGGAAGGCCCTTGTCAGAGAAAATGTCAGACTAGATTCTATCTTCATGTCCAAAGATCTTGTGAGAATAAAAAACCAATCTCCACATTAATGTAGCACGCTTGTACCTACATAAAATATTATTTCTTTTATCTATT
Organism: Cibotium barometz; assembly: GCF_041138505.1. NCBI lineage: Eukaryota > Viridiplantae > Streptophyta > Polypodiopsida > Cyatheales > Cibotiaceae > Cibotium > Cibotium barometz. The sequence continues at coordinate 5,161,747 of NC_141083.1, read as the reverse complement.
TTCTTTTATTTTTGTGAATTTCCAACGTTACGTTGGCCCTCTGTTCATTGGTTGAGAGCTTATTTTTCCAAACCGTAAAAGGCCCCAAAATGAGCTCCCTTTTTCCCTAATGAATGATGCCATGAATACAAGGACTAGCTCTATAAGATTGATTTGAGCTATTGAATGACGATGCCAAGAATACAAGGACTATCTATTGATGTGTGTAAGAAGAGCTTTGGCAAAGGGATTGAGCATACATGCACCATCCACATGATCTTCAACACTCAAGTAACACGTTAATATGAATTTAGCAAGGAATCATAGCCTTAAAACAAGCAACAACCTTGTCCATGGTCAACACTTCACAAACTCAAGTAGAGCACTGCAAGACCAATCAAAGCCACTTTCAAAAAGCTCATTAAATTAAACTTCACAACACTTCACAACCTGAAGTAGAGCTGCAAGTCCAATCAAGGCCACTTTCAGAAAGCTCATTAAATTAAACTTTTAAAAAATTTCTCTTGGGTGATGGTTTTGTAGCACAACAAAGGTCAAGGTTGTTAGACACTGAATTTGAAGAAGAAGTTTTGATGGATTGACATACACCAAAGTGATTAATCATCTCGCTAACCATATGGAGAATACAATAGTCATGGCGATGCACTTAAGTACCTACAACATTTTGAAATCACATGCACAATGGTCATGGATGGGTTCAACATAACCTTCATTGAAACAAGAAGGATGGAAATCAACATGTAACAAGCATTTTTTATGTGTTTGGCGCCGTGAAGGAAAGAACTAGAGAAAAATAAGGATGCTACATCACAAAATTATGCAGTCTCATTGCACAACAATGCCTAGAGGATAAAATTATGCAGTCTTATTGCACAATAATGCCCAAAGAACAAAAGTATTCAATCTCATTACATAATAGTGCCCAGAGAGGACAAAAGGCCAAGGACCCATTATAAAAGTACGTAGCCTTATTGCACATAGTGCCCAAAGAATAAAAGGGCAAGGGCTTAGGGCTTAAAGAAATACTTCATTTTGCGAGTGTCAACAATAGGGGATCCATTAAGAAATAGACAATTAATAAAAGAAGAGAGAGTCTCTGAAACACTCTGTGATTGTTTTCAAAGAGATGTGTTTGTAATGAAAGATTAGCTAGACTATGCTGATCTTGATACAAATGATGAAGCCTCTTTCTCAACATCTAGATCCATTAGTCAAAAGTGCATTCATAAGAAGTTGACTAATTAGGAAGCATAAATGTTCTAGATTACTAAGGAGGGTGGTTGGCTCTTATATGGCCTTAAAAATTAAGTTTTGAGCACACTAAGGTGGATAGAATTGAATTAATCTAATCATACTTACATAATGAAAGTAGAGAAAAAGTGATTAAGCTAATGACAAGGCAAGCGATTAGATTTAACACACAGTCATTTGAATTAGATTGGGTGCATAGACTTGAGTACATCATCACTAGAACCTGCTTTGCTTAATCAATTGTCGAATCTAGCCCTAATAGCTCCCATGATTATAGCTTCCACCACATGATTCTCATCCAATGGTGATTGTTGATCTTTATGCACATGCTGGTCCACTTATTCTAGGCACCTCTTTTGATGCTATCTTACCCTCATTCTTACCCATATACATCATACCTTCAGTCCCATTTGGCCCATCTACTCATGCAACATTTGATTTGACACCCTTCATAATATTTCACAAGCTTACATTCTCCCCCCCTTAATGCCCAAATGGTCGCACCCTTCATCACTTGTTTTTCAACAAGAGAGAGAGAGAGAGAGAGAGAGAGAGAGAGAGAGAGAGAGAGAGAGAAGAAGAAGAAGAAGAAGAAGAAGAAGAAGAAGAAGAAGAAGAAGAAGAAGGGAGACGACTATGAGAGGAAGGGAGATGACGAGAGATGGAGAAAGCTAAGAGTGATTTAACAAGCTAAATTTGGTGCAAGGTATGGAAGAGATAAATTTTACATGCTTTTTTTCTCTAGACAACAAACATGGTCGAGGGTTTTCCATTTTTGGGTTGTGGGTACGTATAGCGATGAGAGTTGACCTGAGGGAATCAAAGAGAAAGAGAGAAACTTCTTGGTTATTTAATTGAATAAATAATTAAAAATATCATATGCCCCATATAATCAATACACACCAAATGTAAAGAAACTTTTTGGCAATGCATATCACCATATATGCAGAGTGCATTTCAAGCACTTATCCATGCATATAAACGTGTGATATAATTATAGACTCAATTGTGTGGGGAAAAATCAAGAATTAAAGTGAAAATGGAAATGAAATAAGTATCTTTAGAAAAAAGAGGGGAGGTTTCTTATCCCAAGTGTGTTTGTGTGGGGAAAAAATCAAGAATTAAACTGAAAATGGAAATGAAATAAGAATCTTAAAAAAAAGAGGGAGGTTTCTTATCCCGTGTGTGTGTTTTGAGGGAGCTTGGTGGGGAGGGAGCTTGTACTAGCAACTCTTCTCTCTTAAAAATATGGACATTCTCTGTCTAGTGCCTCCACCACTACCTCCAGCCTAGCCCACCACTACCTCCTACAACCTCTACAACCACCTTGCAGCCCACCCAACCCACTTTCTCCCCTCGAGCCCAACTTAGCTCCTCCCTTCTCTCTCTCTCTCTCTCTCTCTCTCTCTCTCTCTCTCTCTCTCTATATATATATATATATATATATATATATATATATATATATATATATCAATCTCCCACCCTCCTCCCTGCCTCCCTCCCTCTCCCACCCTCTCACTCTTTCTCCCTTATACATCCTCCCTCTCACTCTCTCTCCTTCCCTTTATCTCTCTCTCTCCCAACCTCTTCCGTTTCTCTCTCCCTCTCCCACCCTCTTCTCTCTCTCCTTCCTTACCCTCTCCCTCTCCCACCACCCTCCCTATGCATAATCTCTCCTTCCCTCTCTCTCCCAACCTCATCCTCTCTCTCTCTCTCTCTCTCTCTCTCTCTCCCCCTCTCCCACCCTCTTCCATCTCTCCTTCCTTGCCCTCTCCCTCTCTCACCCTCCCTATGCATAATCTCTCCTTCCCTCTCTCTCTCTTTCTCCCTTTCCCACCCTCATTCCATATCTCCTTCTCTCTCTCTCCCCCCCTCTCCCACCCTTTTCCCTTTCTCTCTCCCTCTCTCTACCTCTCCCACCCTCTTCCCCCCCCCCCTCTCTCTCTCTCTCTCTCCTCCCTCTCCCTCCCTCTTCCCTCACTCCTTCCTTGCCCTCTCCCTCTCGTACGCTCCCTATGCATAATCTCTCCTTCCCACCCTCCCTCTCACTCGCTATCCTTTCCTCTTTATCCTTATCTCCCTCTTCCTTTCCTTGTCCCTGTTACTCTCCCACTCTCCTCTTTCACTCCCTCTCACTCTCGCATCCTTCCTCTCTCTTTCTCCTCATCTTACATTCTCTCTCTTATCTCTCTCTCTCTCTAATTAATCTATCCCCCATGCCAATCCATGCATGAGACATTACAATACATTACATTGCATATAGCATGTCTCAGTATTGGGATGTTATTCCATATGCATGTCATTGCAATTCATTGCACAGTACTACTTTATAATGCATAGTGTTGTATGTGATTTCATGTCATTGCATGTACTTAAGGAGTATTGCCTGTCACATTGCATGCCTACACATGTCATTGGTGGATGCCTTTGCATATCACATGTCATTGCATGATGCCGTTGCATGTGACTTCATGTCATAAAATACAATGAATAATGCAAAATTGAAAAGGATAATATTGCAGCCAATTGTGGGTAAAAGATCATTTTATTCCCCAAAAGAAATTACATCCGCGAGATCACATATTATTTCCTAAAAATAATAAACAATGTTAATTTTGACAAGGCGAATAATAAAATTAACAAGGTGAATATAGTTAAAAGAAGACTTTATTCCAAAAATGTTGTTAGATCATCCTTACATACGGTTTACTAAAGACAACATGACACCCTCACATAACTACATAAGAGTTCCTACAACTAAGTACTTGTAAGGGCTACAGAATTAAATAATGTTTACCACTAAAGACAACATGACATAACTACATAAGGGTTCCTACACCTGTGTGCTTTTACGAGCTACTCTATTCTTCTACTCCTCTAGGAGGGGTTCCTACACCTATGTGCTTTTACGAGCTATTCTATTCTTCTACTCCTCTAGGAGGGGTTCCTCCTTTTCTTCACCAATGTAGCCATAACTCCGCCAAGTTCTCACATACTAAAAATCTGACTAATAATAAAGATTAAAAAAGATGATGAGAAAGAACACATATTAAAATAAGAGAATGAAAGTACGACTTTGTTGTTACTACAGGCCGTGAGCATGGACTTTTCATGGATTGATAGTGATCCTATCCTGGACCTAGATTGTCTAGATTGGTACTATCAAGGGTAGCTAAGTATTCCTCCTTTTCCAAACTGTCTCACAATATTTTTATGCACCACTAGGGAAGACATGTTATGGAGCCACCTTTGTGGATATGTTCTACCTACAGTTTCATCCCCTTGCACCATGTCTTAGTAGTGAGCATCACATGTTATCCACAGCATCCTACTTATGTGTTGGCACTATAGAACTTACTTTAGATGCTATGGGATAGGACTCTTGTAGTCCATGGTAGGAGAGACACCACAATGACATAATGACGTGAGTGTACTTTACCCAGTGGAAGGACCCTACCAAGTAAGGAATGCATAAGAAGAGCTTGTAGAGCAGGGGAGGAGGACAAGAGCTTACACACTTACACCGTTATTCTAAGAAATAATGTTATGGTGTCCATAGAACCAGAGGACCAACATAAGACAGCTTTCAATATAATGTGGGGAACATTTTCATACAAGGTTATGCCCTTCGACCTCACCAATTCCCCAACAACATTTCAACGGGCGGTTGATGTGCACAGCCTTCAAGGACTACTTACAAAAGTGGTTAGAGGTATTCATTGACAATCTGTGTGCGCACTCTCGATGGGTGGACCATCTGGCCTGCTTAAGGAAAGTGTTCGAGCGATGTTGATTATATCATATATCCTTGAACCCTTTAAAGTGTCAGTTTGGGTCAAACATGGTGTGATATTGGGACACATTGTCTCAAAGAATAGTATATCCATGGATGATAGCAAGGTCAAGCTGATATTGGAGCTGCCATTGCCCACCAATTACAAAGGTGTACAAAGATTTATGGGCCATGTGGGGTATTATCGCCGCTTCATAATTTTCTAAGTTGAAATCGCCAGACCATTGTACAAGATACTCATTATCTTTGAATGGACTGAGGAATGCCAGGAAGCATATGATCGACTGAAGCAAGCATTAGCAAGTGCGCCAATTCTATGACCCCCCAATTTGGATCTCATATTTCATGTGCATACATCGATGCATCAAATTTTGCTATTGGCTGCATACTAGCCTAGCCTGGTGAGTTCAAATTGGACTATCCAGTTTGCTTCGCTAGTCGTCAATTAAATGATGAAGAGGTGAACTACACCACCACAAAGAGGGAAGGATTGGCCATGGTTTATGCTGTCAAGAAATATCGACATTACCTCTTGGCCAACAAATGCGTATTCTTCGTGGACCATCAAGCCTTATTATACCTGGTGAATAAGCCTTGTTGCACCACGGGGAGAATCACACGATGGTTGCTATTATTGTTGGAATTTAACTTTATAGTCACAGGTAAGAAAAGGAACACAGCATGTGTTAGCCAATCATATGTTAAGAATTCCAAATGGGGAACCAGCCAATTGATGTTAATGATGATCTCCCTGATGTTTGTTTGTTCAAATTAGACATGGTACCCGAATGGAGCGATCTCATATCATCTAGCTTGTGGTTTTTCGCAGGAAATACCTTTGAACAAAGATAAAATGTGGTGGCTTATCAAGCTTGCTACACCTACTGATTACGGGAGAACTATATAAGCTAGGAAAAGATAATATGCTAAGAAGATGCATGAGAGGAGATGAGTTCGTTCACAATATTGGATGAAGCTCATTCAGGGATAGTGGGCGGGCATTTTGCTAGAGAGATCACAGCTCGAAAAGTGCTTCAAGCAGGACTATGGTGGCTTATGTTATTTGGAGATGCCATAGAATTTGTCAAAAGGTGTGAAGAATGTCAGCGTTTCGCTATCCCACAACAAAAGGACAAGATGTCGCTCACCCCTATTATTGTAAGACAACCATTCGAGAAATGGGGAGTAGATTTTGTTAGAACTATTAGTCCAACGGCACATCCATCCCAAGCTCAGTACATGATCATGGCCACAAACTATTTCACAAAATTGGCAGAAGCCACCAGAGCCTCAAAGAGTGCTGATGCACGAACAACAACAAAATTCTTATACGAGCAAATTATCTCGAGGTTCAGCTGCCCATTAGAATTAGTTAGTGATCTCGCAGCTCACATTTTATTAATGAGGTGATTGATCATTTACTTGCGGGATTCTTAGTGGCCCATTGGAAATCATCACCTTATTATCCATATGCCAATGGTCAAGCAGAGAGTACAAACAAAATTTTGTGTACTATCTTAACAAAAACCTTGGAAGAAAGTCAAACAAACTGGGAACATAAGTTGAGAGCAGCCCTATGGGCGTATCAAACATCATATAAAGTAGCGACGGGATACACTCCCTTCCGTCTAGCTTATGGTGTTGAAGCAGTTATGCTTATGGAATACCTAGTCTCGAGCTTAAGGATTACAGTACAAGAACGTCTGACGGAGAGTGCATTAGCTGAAAGGTTAATTGACTTAGAGAAGCTTAATGAGACTAGGCTAATAGCATCACATGGACTCGTGGTCGAAAAACTACGTAGGAAACATTGGTTCGACAAAAATCTAAAACAAAAAGAACTGGAAACAGGGGACCTTGTCCTCATGTATGATGTAGGAAGCACCAGGAAAAAAAAACTCAAATACCGAGGCATGGGACCATTTTGAGTATCTGAGATTACACCTCAGGGGTCTGTTCAAATTGAGACAATTGACGGCATACAGATGGAGGGTTACGTCAATGGAAGTAAATTAAAAAATATATTTTAGACCACTAACCTATGAGATACTCTTGCCAGAACATCTCTTAAAATAACAGAAACAGCTTGCAAAGGAAAAAATCCAGCAAGCTCAAGAAGAAGCTAAGGCCAGAGAGGCCAAAGCTAAACAATTACTACATAAGAGATTGATACATGTCAACATGGCTTCCGTGACTCTCTTGGACGAAGAGGAACTAAACATTGAGCCATCACGACTCAAGGTGGGACTTACTATAGCTAAAGGCCATGCAAAACGAGCATTGCATTAATAGATACGGGGTCAAGTCATAACTTGATCTCGTATGAGACCTAGGTAGCATTAGATAGACCATGCCTCGAACCCACTCATGTGCAAGTATGTAGTGTTCACTTAATAACTACGAGAGCTAAGGGATTTTTAAGTGTTCACTTAATAACTACGAGAGCTAAGGGATTTTTAAGTGTTTACATTTCAAGTATGTAGTGTTCACTTAATAACTACGAGAGCTAAGGGATTTTTAAGTGTTTACATTTCCATCAGAAATAATTCCCTGGTCGGGAAGGTGTTTGTTATGCCTGTAGGTTCCATGGAAGAGGAAATGATTCTAAGACGATCCTGGATCTACGCCAACAAATGCAATATCCAATGGGAAGAGAGGATAGCGTTGTTGAGCGAGGGTGACAAGGTCATGTCCATACCCTTATGGAGCTTGACAAACAGAGGGAAACATATCATAAATGATGAACAAACAACACCAAATATAGTGGCAACACCTCATAAAATAGAACTAGCATCAGTCCCATGAAACTCGCACAAACAATACCCAAAATCTAAGGGTACATAGAAGTGGGTGCCCAAAATTCATGCTGTCCTTGTGAGGTTGGTTTTGCAAAAAAATCAAAAGTCAAACCTTGCTGACACAAACAGATGGGCAAGACTCCAAGCATCCCAATAGACCTCAAGGGTTCCATAAGCAATGGATCCGAAAAGACTTACTACTACAAGCACAAGGATACTACCAAGGCAATACGGCAATATGGGTACCCAAACCCCACTCTCAGTGACCAACACCACAAGCAGTTCAAGTCATAAAAAAGAGAGTAGTAAAAGCATACAGCATCAACTCCCAACCCAAGCAGGAACCTCACCAACCTTTGTGTGGAGGAAAAAGACAACTCAGCAAAATGGGTTGGGAATTGCCAAAGCAATGACAGTAGCCACTACGATCACAGAATTGAACAGAGAACCTAAAGGTAGAAACAAAGAAGTTTAGCAAAGGGACACAGATAGAAGCCCTCCACCACAAGACACAGTAACAACATTGTTCAATTGGATGGAAGGAAGAATTAAAAAATCCCACATAGAGCTAAAACGACTGCATCAAAAAATACCCAAAAGTGTCCAGGTGACCCCTTAGTTCTCGTGGCAGTAAAGCAGAAGGGTGTACAATGATTGCACAATGGGTACAAGGTAAGCAGGGTATCATTCACTCATTAGGTGTATGTTTGCCTGCTTGAGCATGAAGAAAAAATGAGAAGGTATCGATCTTATGCATTCATGATTCAAAAAGGTTCATGCCATGAACCAATTCAAAAATGTTCATGCCGTGAACTGATTCACAAAGGTTCACGTCGTGAACTAATTCAAAAACGTTCACGCCATGAACTGATTCACAAAGATTCACGCCGTGAACCAATTCAAAAACATTCCCGCTGTGAAACGGTCATTTCTCACGAGCCAATCATTAAGACACGTGGTTTTCTTCATTAAGACAGCCGCCCTGTCCGACGACTGCGTTATAAAATCAAATTTCTTTCCTCTTCCGTCATTTTGCATCGTGTGACCTTTGCTTTTCGATTGCACGTGGCTTCCACCTTATTGATCGTTGTGCATCTTCCATCCTAGATTTTGAGCTATAATGGACTGTCTCCTATCAAGGTGGGAGCTTGATCCTTTCCCTTTTTGTTTTCTTTTTCTTCTTGTATTTTTTGATCTTCATGATTGATCAATATCTTGTTCGGCAATGCTTATTGTACATAAATTACCGAATCATAATTATTCTAAAAATTTATTCATGGTATCCTCACATGCATTAAGCACATTCGGCATCTTAACAACAACGAAAGAAAAAATAAAAACCCAATAACATAAAAAACGGCATCTTCACTAAAGATTCACGATATGATCACCATGTGGTTTCACGGAACCTCAGGTTCGTGAACCTGCAGTTTCATGAAACCTAACCAGTTCACGGAACCTCAGTGTTTCACGAAACCTAACCAATTCATAGAACCTCACTGTTTCACTGAACCTAACCAGTTCACAGAACCTAACCAGTTTACAGAACCTCAGTGTTTCACGAAACCTAACCAGTTCACGCGGAACCTCACTGTTTCATGAAACCTCACTGTTTCACGAAACCTAACCAGTTCTACAGAACCTCATTGGTTCACCAAACCTCACTATTTCACGGAACCTCAGTGTTTTACGAAACCTAACCAGTTCATGGAACCTCAACGGCTCATGGAACCTCATTGTTTCATGGAACCTCAGTGTTTCACGAAACCTAACCAGTTCACGGAACGTCTTTGTTTCACGGAACCTCACTGTTTCACGAAACCTAACCAGTTCACAGAACTTTAACGGTTCACGGAACTGTTGGAATTAGGGTTGCAGGAAAGCACACAAAGCTTGGAGAAGAAGAAGCAAGAATGCACACAACACACAGTGTATTAGATTGCGTCAATGTACCAAGATAAGTTAGCCCTAGAATAATGGGCGTATTTACAAGCCGGGGGAAAAAACCTCCTAAAGAGGGAAAAAGTGCCCCGACGGTCCTAAGTGTGTTCACACACATCACTGCCTATATATATGGCAACAAATCCCCCCGGAGGGAGTGATGGTGTGAACGAGAGCTGGCACTCATGTATAGGGAAGTGCCATGCCCGAAGTAGATCAGTCCTCCACAAAGGGAAGCAAGCCCAAAGCTTTGTGGAGGAAAGCTTCGAACTTCTCACGAGGAAGCGCCTTTGTGAAAAGATCGGCGAGGTTGTCTTGTGTTGGCACATAGGCCAAGCTGATCTCTCCTGCTGAGAGCCTCTCCCTGACATAGTGATAATGCACCTCAATGTGCTTTGTGCGAGCATGAAAAACTGGGTTTCTCGCAACTACCAATGCGCTCTGACTGTCAGTGTAGATAGAGGTGGCAGACTCCTGTCCAACACCCAAGTCAGCCCCATAAGCCGTCTGAGCCACACACACTCAACCGTAGCTGTGAAAGGTGCCTTGTACTCAGCTTCACAACTAGAAGTATCCACAGTAGGTTGCTTCTTGCTCAACCAATCTCACAGCCCATGGAAAGGTAGCCCTATATTACCACAGCCCAGAATGCCTCCAAATTTTGGAAGAAGTCAAAGCGAAGCTGGACAAGGTTATCTTGGGGAAAATGGCACAAATACTCCCAAGAAGTATCGACACAGAACTCTGCGCCGATACATCAAGACCTGCAACAAGGGCACCAAAAGGGAAACTATCACCAAGGCTAATGACACTACAGAGCAACTCCTCATCACTGAAGAGCTCATACGTGATGCTCTGCAGCTCCCGCCCCGCAGTCAAGGTCCACGCCCCGCAGTCAAGGTCCACGCCCACGCATTCGAGAAAATGCCTCTGGACGCTGCTCAAGAAAAGTTCTTACAACTCCAATGGAGCCAAGTACGAGAACATCCGTGATGAGGCTACAGAAAAAGCTTGCAGGGCCATGTCATTAATGATGCAGGTCAAGCCCATGGACAGATATAATAGGGTGCCCTTGAATAGAATTGCAAAGGTACATGAGGAGAAAGAGGAGGAATGGGCCTACTATGTCCATAGAGAGATGGAGAACTACTTGAAGGCCCACCAATCCAAGATTTGTAACCCATACCTGCTCACCCAAGTTATTAACAACGTAGCAAAAAGGCCTCTCCCAAAGCCCGAACCAGCGGAGCACTTGCAAACTGGCACTGCTACACCAGGAACAACCAACACTAACAAATGAAGATATGCAAGAGGGGCAAGCTGTCTTGATGGAGACCCAGGCAATAATGAAGGAAATCAAGAAGGGAAGAAAGAAGAAGACAGAGAAGAAAATGAGGGGGGTAATTCCAGATATAGCTACCGAATTGCAAAGATTAGCGGCAGAAGTGGCCCAGGAAATCCAAACATACCGAGAGGCATTGCAAGAGACCACTATCAGCAGCCAAGCCTGAAACAAGTTACTCCTCCAACAAGCCCGGCTCAATTGATATTCACGGATCTATCCCCACTCAAAGAAGCACCAGTACAGGCTAAGGAAACAGAGATAGCACCCAAACAAGACACACCAACAGAGATAGCACCCAAACAAGAAGCACCAGTACAGGCTAAGGAAACACAAGGCGTTGAGGCGCCCACAACTCAAGTACATGAAATAGAGGCCCCCCAATGAAGCAAGCAAAAGACAAAGAAGTGCATAGCCCTCCAATCCTAATACAGGCTAAGAAACATAAGGCGTTGAGGCGGCCACAACTCAAGTACATGAAATAGAGGCCCCCAATGAAGCAAGCAAAAGACAAAGAAGTGCATAGCCCTCCAATCCAAGTAAAATAAGGCGGTTGGAAGATGAAGAAAGAATACCCCTGCTGGCTGAATGGCAAAAAACGGCGAAAAACATCAAAAATGGCAAGTTGGGTCGAGTCCAAGTGACGGCCACGAGCCAAAAACGGCACAAAAGTTGCTGGCTGAGATTTGAGCATCAAGACGAAGGAATTTGCCCATGGTGACCATTACCTATCTCGAGCAATGGGATGGAAGGCAGAGGATGACGTGGTCGGCCAAACCCCCGTGACCCCGAGCTGCCGACGTGAGGCATCCCGAAACAATGCAGCTCCCGAGACGGGGGCTCGAACGATGGAATTTGGGGATGTGCTAGATATGAAAAATGATCAGTTTTTCGAGGGGATCGCAACTGCGCAGTCCGTTCGAAGAAATTCCAAAGTTGGCCGACATGCCTAGAGGCCAGTGGACAGTTGGGTTCCAAGTGAGGTGAGGTCCCGGGGGTGCAAGTCCCAGCAAAGGATGTTGGCACATGAGCTGAGCAGAGAAGCATGCAACTGGATCCTTGTAGGGCTGTCAGTACTTTCGAAAAGAAGAGCAGTGGGCTTTGGGATCTTTCAGAGTTACCACCAAGGGAAGGTGATGCTTTGAAGAAAAACGGCAAGGCAGGCAACAAGTCAGGGTGGCACTTCATGGACTGGCGTGCCTCAGATGGGGACCGCGAGCTGGTAGCCACTCAAAGGTCAAGCAAAGGAAGAGAACAAAGGGGCCACGCATGCAGAGATAGCGCCGGGAATGGGATCGGGTTTGCTTATGCTAAGAAACTTGATGCGACGGAATGGGACATCGTGTTGGTGTGGTGCCCAGGAAGTCAGAGCAGAATGCAAGCTGCCGAGCCAATCTTTTGGGGAAACATGCAAGCGGCAAAGGCGTCCGCTAAGGCCATGGTGTGCCTTGTGGCAATGGACCCACTCCCCTCTCATCACGATGCAAACGAGCTAGGCCGTCAGAGGAGCCGACGCCCTTCCAGATCATCAAGAATTACGTCTTGTGCAGATGCAGCAAAGCAAAAGCCCCAACTTCTCCACAGTGCAGAGCAGGGATAGGCCGAAGGTACCGATTCCATCTTCAGATCACAAAGGATCAAGCTAAAGGGTGAAAGTGTCAAAGCGGGAGCCCGCACTCCTTCGCAGTGCAGAACATGGGCTAGGTCGGAGGAGCCAAAGCCTTTTTCAGATCAACCCACGATCAACTCAGGCGAGGCAACCAAAGCCGAGTTCGCACTCCTTCGCAGTGCTAAGCAGGGTGAGACAGAAGGTGTCAACATCCCTTTCAAGCTTTCAAGAGCCAAGCAATCAACCTTCACAAAGACCACCGAGCTATGGTATGGTAACCAACCTGAAATATGTAATGATGGTGGCACACATCGAGCATGCAGGTGAGGATAAGGCCAAAGAAGGCACCAACAGACCCATGACCCCAACGGCAACACTGAAGTCTCTGCCTGGGTGAGGGTAAGTCCTAAGAAGAGGCACCAAGAGCCCTGGGCTTCCGGACCGAGAGTGGTCCCCCTTGTGGCCGTGTAGCTCGCTAAGGTGCACGCATCACACCCGCAACATTGAAGACTCGCCGCCTGGGTGAGGGTAAGGCCGCGCGACGACACCAAGAGCCCTAGTTAATCGAAGCAAGCTGGACCAAGAAGGGTCCCCATGTGGCGGTGTAACCCGAAGTGGTGCACGCGCTGCCCGAATAAAGCAACACCAATAAAACCGAACCTGGGTGAGGGTAAGTCCGTGATGGCACCAAGAGCCTCGAGTTCTTTGACACCAATAAAGAGAAGCGGGCCTTGCAGTGGTCCAAGGAAGTGGCCGTGCTGGCCGTCACAAGCAGAGCACAAGGTCACTGTGCGGGCCATCAAATGGTGCACGTCAGTTTCACCACCGACTTCTCCCGTGGGTTCTAAGGTGCCACAAGTGCTTAGGGGCCCATGACGGCCTGAACTAGAGCAATCCGGAGAGGGCAAAGTTTCTTTGAGCGAGAACGTGCCAAATCAAGTCATCAAGGGCTGCAGAGGCACAGAGTTGTGTGACTTGGGAAAACAGGTTTGAAGAAGGGGACTACTTGGGAGCTTTCGATTACAGCCTAAGGACCGTGGTGCCGGGTAGATAGCACTCTGTGTATGAAGGAGCAAACGGGTATAGCTAGACTCGAATAGGTGGACTTGAGTTGTACGGCTCATGAGTTAAATGGCTTTGGAAAGCAAGTTTGATGATGGTGACTACTTGCAAGCGCTCAAGCACAAGACATGGAACCGTAGTGCCGGGCACATAGCACTCTAGGTGAGGGCGTGAACTTGTACAACTAGAATTGGGCAAGTGGACCCGAGTCGTTTGGCTCCCCAGGTTACCAGAAAATGGAAACAGTTGGATGTGCAAGTGGCAGTGTGCATGCAGTTGGGTGGGGCAGAGTGGGCTAGCTCACTGAAGTTTGAAGGCAACTTGGATGTGGAAAGCACTCAAATCTAGCCAAAGGGCAAAGTGGGTGCAAAACTGAAGGTACCGCCTGAGACGAAGTTCAAGCAGGTAAAACTTGAACCCTAGCCGTCCAAGCAGAGCTTGTTGGGATGACGTCTAAGAAGACTGGTTCTTCGCAGTATGGCAAGACACATTCTGAATGCAAAGGTTCAAGGTGATGGTGCAAAGTCAGGAAATGAAGCTAATGTGAAGGTCATCATGGTGTCATGGGGGCCTAAGCAGGACTAAGTGGAGAGACTTTGCACCTTGGTGAACAGGAACAGGTAGATTCTGGCGTAAAGGTCAAGACCGCCTGAACAGGTTTTGGAACAGAAGTCTTGGTGTCAAGGCAAGCTAGAGCACTCAAGTGCAAAGGTTTGAATGCCAAAGGTTCGCGGTGGTTTTCACTTAGTGTCAGGTGGGGGCCAAAGGCACTGTGTCACAGAGAATCAATGCACTTATGTACCAAACAGGTTGAGCAGGGCATCAAGGTCCATGACAACCAGGTGCAGAGTTGGAAGTGGCACAAGATGGGGCAAACCAAGCTGGAGTCAGTGAGGTGGGCAACTCTTGTCCATAAAATATTTTGCACAAAGGGCTCAAGAGGCATCGGCGAGCAACAAGGCTCAAGAAAACGCTCCAATGAAGAGGAATGTGAAGTCAGATTTGAAGTAAAGATGTTGCAACCAAGTTGGTGTCAACTCGGCAGACAAGTCTCGACTTCCTTGAAGGCTTATGCATTCCGGGCAACACTGCATTGCCTCAGGTAATCACTCTTACTTAGCTCAGATAGGAGCCACGGTGGCAAGACCACGCAGTCACCTCGGCAGTTTTGTGGGGATTGGGGGACTACTCTCAAGCAGGGGCTTGAAGTCCGGGCCATTTAGATGAAAAAGAAAAAAAAACAAAAATATGCATCGTATTTCATTTGTAAAATGGGTTAGACATTGACCTTGTTGATGGCTATAAAGTAGGGTAAAGACCTCCCACGAGTATTTACTATCTATCACTATGCACATAGAGCATTCTATGAGGCACATGCACTCAACCTTTGGTTTCAAAGGTAATTGACGAGGGCGTCAATTCTATAAATTGGGGGTGTATGTGAGGTGGAATTTCTATCCGAAGGGACATGGTGCCTTGAGGGTATGCTAGCCCGCCCCGAATAGTTTGCCTCTATATGGGGAGGAGGTGCAAGGAGAGGCAAAGCACGGACCCATGGTAGGCACCTTAGGAATGCACTCACGCACCGGGTAGGCACGTTAGGCCTTCCCGGGTGCGGGTGAGGTTCCGTGGGTGCCGAGTGCCCTAGGGGGTTGCCCTCCCCACCTTGACGGGTGATCAAGCCAAACGTGGAGTCAGGACCGAAAACGATGGAAAAACGGCCGACCAGCGGACTGGCGAGCCATGCCGTGCCGACGGGTCGAGACGCGGCCGGTGGGCCGGCGGATCATGGATGGAAGGCAAGACCCAAGATGAGGCTGAGGGAGCTGAGCCGGGCACGAACACGAGTGATCGGTGAGACCCACAAGGAAAACGCGCGAGACGCGCTCGACGGGCCGATGGAGCCGTTTCATGAAGCATGGATTATGGAAGGCCGCGCGTGGCAAAGGCATCGCGGGACCGTTTCCACCGGTCTCGTGACACGGACTATCAACAATTCTTGCAAGAGACCATGGAAGGGCTAGATGAGTTGCTAAACCAACCACAAGATGGGCTCGAAGAAGGCGCAAGCACAAGTGCAATAATTTGGGAATGAGAATAAAAGGTCTGGCGGTGCCACCTCCTCACAACGCACATGCTCCACGATCGTAATGCCGCCCTTTTGGAAGCAGGTTAACGATGCATTCACACAAGTGCAAACCTTAAAAGACCACTTGGCAGTAGCTAAAGCTACCCACCATAAGGATGTAATCTCATGAAAAGCTTGAAGGCCACGGAGGAGCAACAGAATAGGTATAAAGCCCTGGAAAGCAATAACATGGTCCTCAGCCAAACAATTGTACAAAGAATTAAGGAAAATGTAGACCTCAAGGCGAAATTAGAACAAGCTAAAGAGCAACTTCAGAAAGAGGTCACCCACACCAATGAGCTCACCACACTTCATGCCCACCAAGTACAGGAGCTCCAAACCAATGCCAAGGCCAAAGAAGAAGAATTGCAAAGCCAAATCCAGCAGCTAACCTCACAGCTAAAGGCAGCAGAGGAGAGGGCAGCTCCCTTATAGCAAGAGAGGGAACAAACAAACAAGGCCCATGCAGAAAAGATTAGAACACTTAACAGCACAATAAGTGCAAGCCAGGTTAAAGTACAAAGGAAAGAGTTGGCCCACCAAGAAGCAATGGCACATCTTATGCAACAACTACACGACATTCAGAGGCTAGCTACCCAAAGGCTCCAACAAATCACCGAAGCTCAAGAAAGAGAAGCAATGGCCAGGCATGCCCAAGAGGACGCAACCAGAAGATTTGAGGAGTTAGATGATGCAAGGATGGTTCGAGAAACTGCAATTTTAAACCTCCTCAGCAACACTGACTCTCGCTTACAAGAGTTAGAACGTCGATTGGCAATCCAAGACAGAAGTTAGCGAGAGCCTAACAATGACCTCCGCCTCCTCCTTGAGCATGCCTTAGAATTGGGTCAGCTGCTGCTGCCAGTAACTCCTTGGGTCCCTCCTCAAACTCTCAGCTTATTTTTGTCTACACTAACACTCTCTTTACTTCTGTATGATATAAATCTATCTGAAGACATAGGCCTAGGTGAACTAACCCTAATTAAACAAAATACTGAAAGAGATACTGATTCTACAATAATAATGGGAGTTTTGCGAGGAGACTTAGTATTAACTAATCCACAAGACATCTTCTTCTACCCTTTACATCCTATAGTGCTAAACCTTCATAGTTGTGTTGGGTCCTCCAAAATTCTGAAATTCTGGACAACAGTGAAATTCTAGACCTATTTGTCCCAGATGACATTCCTAAGACACCGGCCAACTATGAGGTAGTAGCACATAGTTACCAGTGGATTATAAGTCATGGGTGGCTTGAAGTATATAATACTCACCAGCATCTAAACTTATGTAAGTCAACTTCATTCATCCTTTTGGCATTCTAAAGCTATACTCTAATATCTACAAGCACTTAGAAGCCATGTTAACAAATGTACAGTACAATTTTGATGCTACCCACAATAAATATCCCGTTATCAATTCTGAAGAGATCCCTAACTTATAAGAATTTATAAAGTCTCACAAGCCTAACCACCCATCCCCTAGCACAGGTCAGGGTCAAGAAGAATCCTCTTCCTCATCTTCAAAATCAACTTACCCTGTCTATTCTAATGTCGCTAGTAAGCTACTTAACCCCTATCCTAACATGCCAACTACTAACACATCTCAAGCTAACTGCATTTTCTCAACCTTCATTCCTCCACAGATAGATTTTCCCACGAACCCTCTCGCCCCCAAGGAGATACTGGCACCTCACCCGTCTCCACAACGGCACTCTCAAGAGGGACGAAATCCTACTCCACAGGATAATATTGAAGCCTTCACTGATGACACCATTTTGGAATCTTTGTCACATGCAGAGTATAAGGGTTTCATTCGTGCTAGCAACCCTCTTTTAAAGCCAAAATTGATGTTCAAGGTCCTCATGCAGATCATTCCATTTGAGCCAACTCAACGAATCATGCCAGAAGCCTACTACTCTGAGATCACACCAACAAAATAGCACAATGTGCCATACCCTCTACGAGCTCCACGCCCTAATTTAGAAGAATTAATTCCTTTGGCTGGAGAGGGCACATTATGGGAAAATGTGGCAATGCACACAAAGTTGGCAAACCCCCAGTTAGCTGACCTGCTGAAATAAGGATCGTTACCTTCATGATCAGCTACTACTGCTTCCGCAGGTGGAGGAAGGCACACCTTGTACACACAAGAGGTGGCTATGCCACCATTGTCACCGATGAGGTGCAGCCCAAATTGGAAGATTTTGGCATATAACCAGACTGGCGGAAGGAGTACTTGACAATGCCAGGGTCTATATGTGCGCACCACCAACACAGCGGGTTGACCCTTTATACATGCCAGTTAAGAGAAGATGGACATTTGTAGACATACGGGAGCAAAGACAACAAATGCTTACATGGATACAAGCATGGCGAAGAAATCCAACCCAGCAATTGTGGCTAGCATCAAATTTTTAAAATTGTTGGTGGTGCTGATTAATCAACCCAAGGAGCCCTACGATGGCTATGAAGCTAAATAATTGAAGTTTAACATGAATCAAGGGCCATACAGGGGCATGATGCTCTACTACCATCGTCTAAGATGTGGTGGACATAGGATTTTGGTGATCCCACTTTGTGGTCAGATGTACACTCAGAAAGCTCTAGTCAAGAAGAAAATTCTACCAACATGAGTTCGGTGACTAAGTCTTTAGACCTTGGTAACAGGTTCTGCGGACAGAACCCACATTAGGAAAGGGGGGGATATTAATCCCATTTTGGATTAACAAACATGATCCTCCAATTGAGGACATTAATAAGTGTCATGAAATGAGCATAGTTGGAATAAACCATGCACAACCTTTTTCACCTAATTATATCATTGATCCTTGCTCCATTATGCAATGGGGAAGACACCTAGATGGAACAACATGATGGTGAGGTATGGCATAAAAATATAAGTACTCCAAATTATGGGTATTGCATATTATGCGGAATTTAGAGAAATGTTTTCTTTGTAGGTGGATGTCAACGTGGATATAACTTTTGGGATAGCCTCTTGAAGCAACATGCAAAGAAGGGCAAAAGATTGTAGAGCTTTATGTAAGATGTAGAGATTGTGCTATGGTAGCGTGCAAATTAGGTATGAACATTGTTTGTATTGATCAAGAAGAGGACTATATGGTGCGACTAAAACATTATCTTCCTTGCCGCGTATTCCCGCTCTGTGTTTGTTCTAATGTCTGTGTATTCCTGCTCTACGTGTTCACTGGACAAGTTTGCTTGTTTATCTATTGCACACATGTAATATATATACACACACACACACACAGTTTGCACGTTGCCAAAATATTGTAGCTCTCTCTCTCTCTCTCTCTCTCTCTCACACACACACACACACACACACACACAAGCTTGCATGCATTTCATTAATCTCTCTCTCTCTCTCTCTCTCTCTCTCTCTCTCTCTCTCTCTCTCTCTCTCTTGATTGTGTTCATTCAAGAATACTAATGCATCCATCGGTGTTTTTTTTGCATATGGTGCAATGAAGGATGGGAAGGTCAAGCTCTTCAATGAAGTCACAAGCTTCTTCTGGGAAAGCAGAGGGAAGCACATCCATGATCAAGGAAGTTGTCCCACCTCACCACAAAAAAAATTATCACTATGCACAGGACTTTCATGAAGATCGGGGTCTTTCCATGGTAGAGTGGATCCCCACACCTTGTATGGGAAGAATGACATCTCTCATGAAAATTGGAGCTGTGTTTTTTTGTGCTCAAAGATCCTTCCAGGAAATAGCAAGAAGATTATATCATATCATGTGAAGCCAGAGTTTGCAGAATGCTTGGTCCATCGACATTGGGATGTCTATCAAGAAGGACCATTCAATTATGAGATCGGGCATCAATTTGCAAAAGCATTTGCCCTAGAGAATTGTGAGGCTGCAAAAAAGACTGAGAGCAAGGAGCAGTACACCATCGCTTGGGCTCCATTCGTAGAGAGGGCAATGAAGAGCAGCGAGGGGAGACACAATCTAGAAAAGAAGAGCTTAAAGTGGGAAGAGCAGATGATGATTGTATCTGAGGATGATGCAAAGCAACATACTGTGAAAGGTCCATGTGCACGTCCACATCTCACAACACCCTTTCAATTCACCCAGACAATGCTGAGTGAGCTGGTTGAGTTGCACAATGCAACGGTTCAAAGGTTGGGGAATGTGGGATGCTCTATAGAGCAATTAAAGCAGACATTAGAAGATAGAATGAGAGATCTACATAGGGCGGAGGGTGCTCAGCAAATCAATAGCACCTATGTTAGTCAGCTCGAGAGTTACATTCCCGTA
Organism: Cibotium barometz; assembly: GCF_041138505.1. Lineage (NCBI taxonomy): Eukaryota > Viridiplantae > Streptophyta > Polypodiopsida > Cyatheales > Cibotiaceae > Cibotium > Cibotium barometz. Next base: position 5,141,538 of record NC_141083.1, on the reverse strand, counting down.
ACGCCGCTACGGGCGTTACCACAAGAGGGGACGGCCTCTGGCTCACCACCCAGCCATAGAGGAAGAATGAGGATTGCCCCTCATCCCCCAGGCTATATAGTGTGTGGCCTGCCGTCCACACTAGCCTGGCCGCCCATGACTCCGCATGGGCGTCCTCTCCCACTGAACCCCGGATATAGCCATCCAGTCTGCCGTCGGTCACAGGCGTTACAGCCTACGTGACATTACCCCCCCCCTTAAGAAGAGTTTTCGTCCTCGAAAACAAACTGGGGAAACCTTTTGGAAATTGCACTACGGCGTTTCCAGGTTGCCACCTCCTCATCCCTATCTGTCCATTTAACAAGTACCTTGTGGTACACTTTATGTCGGGTTTGTATGTCTCGATACCCAAGAATCCTTTCCGGTTCATGTGGTATCTTTGGTGGAGTGATCAATTCCACCAAAATATCTAGAGAAACTACGTTCTCTAACCCGCGAACTGATTCTTCAGTTTACTAACATGGAAGACAGGATGAACTTGAGAACTCTCCGGTAACTCAAGTTTGTAGGCTACGTCCCCAATCTTCTAAAGGACCTTGAAAGGACCGCAATATTTAGGAGAAAGTTTATCACACTTTCCCGTTTGCATGGTTGCTGACTGCGCAGGAACCTTTAAAAATACAAAGTCACCTTCTGCAAAGGTCACTTGTCTGCGTCCTTTATCGGCAAATGTATTAGCGCGATCCTGTGTGCTAGGATGCTCTCGCGTGCAGCTTTGAGCATATCATTCATTTATCAAGGAACTCCTTGACAGATTGAATCTTCTCCTTTTCCAGGCCTACAGCCATTGGAGATCTCGGCTGGAATCCATACATTAATATGAATGGTGTAAATCCAGTCGCTGAGTGTTTGGAGCTGTTATAGGCAAACTCCAATAAGGGCAAGTACTCTTCCCAATTAGATTGCTTCTTACTAATATAAGAACGCAACATATCCTCGAGTATTTGGTTAACTTTTCAGTTTGACCATCAGACTCCGGATGATCTACCATACTCATACTCAGAGTAGTATCCAACTTTTTGAAGACTTCCCTCCAAAAATGACTATTGAACTTTCTATCTCTATCCGACACTATATCTGCGGGCAGGCCATATAGCTTGTAGAGATGTTCAATAAAGAGTTTTGCCAACTTTGGCGTTTTAATAGTTTTCTTCGTGGCGATAAACTTTGCCATTTAGTTAACCTGTCCACTACCACCCACACCGAGTCATTCCCTCGACTCGTCTTGGGTAAACCGGTAATGAAATCCATGGAAATGCTTTCCCATTTCCCTTGAGGAATCTCCAGTGGATGGAGTAGTCCTCCAACTTAAGACGTTCATGTTTATTGCTCGGCACTTACTGCATTTCAGCACGTAAGTCTGGATGTCCTTAAACAAACTAGGCCAATAAAACTGTCTTTTTACTAGTGCATAGGTCTTCTGAATCCCAGGATGACCCGCACTTGGACTATCAAAACTATACCCCGAAGACTCGGCTAGCCTCTCCGGACTAACTCTCGCCTCGCTACCCGCCGCACCTACGGCCAGTCTCTCCGGACTAGCATTACGTGCCGGCGAGGAAGGTGGGCACGGCTGTGACAAAGTGCGTACGCGTACAGCGCGCCAGACCTCTGTAAAGACAGGATCATGCTCACACAAGCCGTGATTTGGTATTTCAACCAAAACCTTAAGGCAAATTTCATGCCTTGATTTTGCATCATGTCATTAGCACAGAAGCTAATGTACTGGAGAGCACTCTAGTAGCGCAAGTTCTTAGACTATGCTACTAGATATTTGTAGACTACGCTACCATGTTGCATCACCAACTTGTTAAAACTTCTCCTTGGAAAGCTCTACGGCCATAGGAGAAATAAACTAGAGCCAATCTAATCATGCATCACAAGGATCAGTTCCAAATCTGAGAGATACTTTCTCTCTTAGAGTAACCTCTTTGCACAAGCATATGCTCTAGAATCTTATTGAGTTTCTAACTACCATCAATCTACGGATGGTTAAACTCTACTCTAACTCAGAGTAAATGTAAGTTTTGAAGATTTCCCTTCAAATATAACAATCAAACTTCCTATCTCTTATGCCATACTATATATGCGGGCAGACCATATAGTATGTGGAGATGTTTAATAAAGATTCTTGCACCACTACGGGTGTCTGGAGTTACATCCAATAACTTACAACTCTTTGTTGCTATTACCAGACACATCCCTTCAAGTATTGTCTGGACTCACACAACTTATGGCTATATTTGGTAATTTTCAAAGTTCATATTTTATCTTGCACACTTTATCACTACAGACAAGTGTACATACAGACCTGCCAAAGAGTCAAGTTACATGCACAAGCCTTGGTGTCCCATTCCACCAAGACTACAATCAATTCCGTGAGAATTTGATGTCCCATACCATCAAATTACCATTAAACCAATTGATGTGACATATAAAAAGGCTCTTTCCCCCCTCGAAAGATCACCACAAACTCTCGAGCAGTGGGATGTCGACGCATGGCAATAAAAAGAAGAGAAAACCATGCTAGTGAGTTTAAGAATAGTTCTCTTCGATCAAATTTTATAAGGGCATTGAGCATTACATCTCAAGACTATACCCTTTCAGATTTATCTTTGATTTTTACTAATCAATCCTAAATCTGCTATTATTATCTAGGCGTATGCTAATCCGTCAGATTAGTACTCCTAGATAAACCATTCAATTGAGTACTGCTAGCAGCACTGCTAGCCCCTTTATCCCAAGTAATACACATCTTAGGGATTACTTTTACCAGGCAATGTACGTGACTAAATCAAACTAGTCACTACTCTCTAGGCCCAAGTAGTGACACTATTTTGTTACTACCAACAAGGGCCAGCTTGCCTCTACGGGCCAAGGCCTTTTGTTGCTACAAACAGTAAGCAACTTGTTTGGACACAAGGCATAACCACATCAAGACTACGCTTGTACATGGTTCTTATTTGCCAAAGTTTATCACAATCTTCGAGCATCTGTTAAAAGATTGTGAAGGGTTATGAGCATTACGGCTCAATTAGGCTTACCTTGATTTCTCGTGATAAGCACTCCGTCTAATTTGGGCAGAACCGACGCCATTGCCGGTCCTCTTAGCCCAAGTAAAACACACCGCGGTTTCAGATTTACACTATAGCCAAACTACGTGACTTTTATGGTCAATACTAAATCTATGCTCAGCTTAGATTTAGTCTCTCTGAGCCAAATGTGTGATCTCTACATGTGCTACTCTCGAGGCGCTACGGCCATAGACGTGTTCACTAGGCACAACGGCGCTAGAACGGCTCACTCTCGAAGGACTCGGCACTACGGTCGTGGGATTCGTCTCTCTCTTAGCACGCGGCGCTACGGCCGTGTGCGGTGGGTCTCTTTCGTGGAAAATGGGCACTACGACCACACGGCACGACGGCCGTGTTGGGTTTGTTTCGTGGGGTGTGCCGTTGTTTTGTGTTTTTTTTAAATAAAAAATAAAAAATAAAATAACGAGCCGGGCCGGCCCTCGCCGCTTCGGGCATGGCCGCCCGCCCGTGGGGGGAGTGTTCACAACAGGCCCTATTCTGGCCGCCGCCGCCTGGCTGGCCGCCCGCTGGCCGCCAATGTGAATTTTTTTTTAAATAAAAATAAAAATAAAAATAACGGGCCGGGCCGGCCCTCGCCGATTGGGCGTGGCCGCCCGCCCGCTCGTGGGGAGCCTGGCCGCCGCCGCCGTTTGGCATGGCCGGCCGCTGGCCGGCCGCCTGCTTCATTTTTAATTTAAAAAAAATGAACAAATAAAATATTTGTTTTTTTTCTTTTTCTTTTTCTACAGCGTTTATTGGGCTGGTGGCTGGCCGTGGCCCTGGCCGCCCTCTAGGCGGGCGCCCGCTTGGCCGCCCCCTGGGCTGGCCGCCCACTGGCTGGCTTGGCCTGCCTGGGCGCCGCCGTGGGTGGGGTTGGCTGCCGTCGCCCTGGCCGCCCGCTGGTTGGCTTGGCCTGCTTGGGCGCCACAATGGGGGCTGATTTGGTATTCGCCCCCCCCCCCATTTGATGGCATTGCACGCCTCTAAGGCCGGCCTGCTCAGGTACAAGTCGAACAAGTATTTGCTCAGACTGCTCAGGTACATGAGACCAGGGACGACAGTCATTTTCATGAGACGTAGTCTCTTCGGCCATTCACAGCAGCTTCAAGTCGTGAGGGGGCTGGTGTTCGCCGTGGGGCTGCTGCTTCGCCCACCCCCCCTCCACACACGGGTTTCAAAGCCTTATACAGCCATTCACCATTTGTTGGGGTGGCCTTCGCCGTGGGGCTGGTGTCGCTTCCCCACACACACAATTGTGCTTTCGCCCCACGTCTCCCACACACAAAACATTGCCTTCGAAACGCTTTCGTTCAGAAAGCTTCAACGATCTTTGCAAACAAGCTCATTATCAAAGAAATTTTATTTCGCATAAAACTTCAACGCAGAGAAAAAACGAGCTCTTACCTGCAATACTTATTGTTGTGTGTGACGGGGAGAGAGAGAGAGAGAGAGAGAGAGAGAGAGAGAGAGAGAGAGAGAGATCTTCCCCTCCATTCTTCCATGGCTGCCTCCCTCCACACCCTTCATTCGAGATAAGGATAAGGAGACGAATGGTCGAAAACCATCGAGTGGGCTCCGGTCCCCCGGTCACGCGCGGGCTCTGACAATCCCATCGAACCACGCTCTGATACCAGTGTTACATTCCCGTAACGCCGCTACGGGCGTTACCACAAGAGGGGACGGCCTCTGGCTCACCACCCAGCCATAGAGGAAGAATGAGGATTGCCCCTCATCCCCCAGGCTATATAGTGTGTGGCCTGCCGTCCACACTAGCCTGGCCGCCCATGACTCCGCATGGGCGTCCTCTCCCACTGAACCCCGGATATAGCCATCCGGTCTGCCGTCGGTCACAGGCGTTACAGCCTACGTGACATCGAGCGAGAGCTTACACTTGCCACAGATCAAGGTGATCGAGACTGCCTCATAAAACTCATAGCAAAATTTCAGGCCACATCGGAGGATGAAATTGCCAAGCTAGAGATGAAAGTAAATGATGTAAAGGTGTGTGCCTTATAAATTTTTTTAATATTTGTTTGTCTACATATTATGTTGCCAGTGTACTATATAGCATTGGTTACCTATTGTGTATCAACTTTATTTTGATGTAGCACCAATAATGCTATATAGCACAGTTACCATGCTTTCTATAAGAAATTTTTCTTAGATATAACATGGTATGCTTGCTATATAGCACAACTACCATGCTTTATATAAGAATTTTTTTATAGATCTATCATGGTATGCTTTCTATATAACACAATTTGTGTAATTTGTCTTAGATGTAGCATGGTATGTTTTCTATGTAGCACAATGAGTATGCTATATAGATCATTTTCCCTATTTATAGCATTTTAGGCTTCCTATATAGCACAATTAGTGTGCTATATAGCTAATTTATCTTAGATATATCATGGTACATTATCTATACAGCACAATGAATATGTTAAAGATCACTCATGATCCTATTTAGCATAATGAGTATGTTATATAGTATTGATGATGCTATATAGCAATGTGATATAGAGTAGAGAATGTGGTATATAGCATAATACATGCTATATCTAAGAAAGATTATGTGTCCTAGCAAGGCTTCTTTTTATGTAGCACACCTTGTGCTATATAGCACAACACATGCTATATATCTAAGAAAGATTGTCATAGTAAGGCTCCTTTTATGTAGCACACCTCGATGCATTAAGCTCAATGTCCTTAAGATCGACATCAATAGGTGCCTTGGGTTGATATCCATACATAAGCATGAACGGACTAAAACCAATAGCCGTATGTTTAAAACTCTTATAAGTAAATTCCATCATTGGAAGATACTTTTTCAAATTTGATGATTTTCCAGAGACATACGCACGAAACATATCCTCTACAATTTGATTCACACACTCTGTTTGCCCATCAGGCTCTGTGGATAATCAGAGGAACTCATACTCAAAGTAGTTTCCTCTTTGTAAACCATTCGGAATAAAGTAGAAAGACATGGCATTAAAACGACAAGGACCAGGCTGTGGATGATCAAAGGAACTCATACACTCAAAGTAGTTTCCTCGTTGTAAACCATTCGAAATCAAGTAGAAAGACATGGCATTAAAACGGCAAGAACCAGGGATCCATCGGCGGCCCGACATACCCACATCTACACAGGGAATTATCGGTGTCCTGAGTTACCCATATCAACATATAGGGAGTCATCAATGTCTTGATGAGTCACATATGTACATCCTAAACCATCAGGTGTATAAATCACCTAAAGGATGGAACTAGAGAAAGAAATGCCAACAAAGGAAGAATCCAAAATTCCTTAATCCGAACGTAATAAGATAAAGTCTAAAGAAAGAGATTTCAACAAGAGAAAATGCCGACAAGATTACACCCATCAAAACATGTAGGCTATAGATAAAAGAAGTTTATCTAAAGAACGCCTACACTACAACTTCAAGTGAAGTCAAAAAATTAGATTGTCTTTGAATGTTGGGGTCAACATGCCAAGTGAAGTAAGCAAGGCAATAATCCTAAGCCCAAATTATTCGATAAGATAATATATGTGAGGGATCACTAGCGTACCATACGACCATGATACCACCCATATATACCTTACCAATTTGGAACTCCCTAATATGCCATCGTCTAGGAAATATAAATAAAATCCTGCATAAAAGGAATGAGATGGCCTTATCCTAGACTTTCACATACTAAAACCTGTCTCTATATACCTGAGACCTCATCAAGGAATAACTCTTTCCAAGTTATTGCATTAGAAAATAATTTGAATTATTGTCGCCTTTCTAATGATAACTATCCAATAAACACAATAAAGTTGGGGTAGAAAAATAACAATTCACCTAGATACATAAGCAACTAGGTATCTAAGTTGGAATATGTACAAGAGTACAAGGAACATAGTCCAAAATTATGTGCAAAAACGAAGGCAAGCCTTACCTTCAAAGCACATGCTATTATCCAAAAGATCAAAAGATCCTCATAAAACCATGGATAGAAGCATAGAAGCACCATGAAAACCATAGTTGATCATAAAAATCAATGTATGCCATCTAATGGTCATTAATTATGCCAAAAGAAGCATGAAAATTGGTGGCCAACTCATCAATTCGGAGTATATGAGTGTGGTGTTGTTCAAGCAAAACTCCAAAGTAAGAAAGTGAAACACATATGTGTAGCACTCATTAAAAACCCCTAGACACAAGTGATCTAGGCAGAACCTAATGAGTCCATATAAAACTTGAAAACCGTCCCATAAAATCCACCGAAACAACTAGATCAACTAACCCATGATAGAATTTGTCTTAGGCTTAGGAAATTAAGCATAGACCACACTTCAACAAGTGCAAAATAAATTATCATGAAAAAGTGTCAAAGGCGAGACACACTTTTCCTAATTTTCTAGGGCCTCAAAATAAGTTAATTTTGAATTCCACCAAACCTATCTTATGGTATTCTAAACTTGTATTTTTTTAGAATTTTTTTAGTAATTAGATTTGCCAAAATACCATTGATATTTTAAAAATACGAATTTCTAGGATTTTTAAAAATAATTTCTAGAATATTCCTAAATTCTCTTGAGAATCCCATCATTCAATAAATTTCTAATTCTGCCCAACAATTCTCAAATCCAATAAAAATTTATAATTTTAATATATTTTCTAATTTTTTGGGGAAAAAATAGATTTTTAAAGGAATTTGAATGATCACGGGTACCCGAATGGACATACCACATGCCAATCACCAATCCCAAATTTTTTTAAAAAAATAAAATAACCTTTGTCTAATTTTTCACTAATTTTATTGTACCCCGAATGCATTAGAATACGAACGATCCAAAAATTTCAGAATCCCAGTGGTCTTCTCGGAATACGGAAAGCCAATAGTTTTGAGAAAATGAAAAGACAAAAAAATTCAGAATGTAAAAGGTCAAAAGTATAAGGAATCCGAAAGGTCAAAAGATCCCTGAAATTCGAAAAGTCAATAGGTTTCCTGGGAAAACGAAAAGCCAAAAGGATCCAAGAGAAAAGAATTCTAGAAAATTTCAGAGAAGATTTTTTTTTTCAAATCTCTTATTTTCTTTTTTTTCCAAGCTTTTTTGAAAAGCTTTAAATTTAAAAAAACCCTTTTTTATATATTAAAGCTTTTTAAAGTTTGATTTTAAAGCTTAAAAAAAAACGAATTTATGGAGGGACTTCTTTTCGCCCGGCGACCTGCAGCGCACCTCCCCCTCCTCCCCCAAGTTGCGATTCATGAGAGAGAGGAGGAGAGCTCTATTATGGGAATATATTTTAAGCCATCTTAAAAATATTATTTTACCCTCTTAGATAATTCGGGGACGCTTGGATTATCTTTGCGTCATGCCAAATTATGTTAATATCATGGGTGATACCATTATAAATATTAATATGTTTGGTGGTTATTGACGTATGCTTGGGGTCTCCAATGTTTGTTTCAGTTGGTTCGTATGTAGGGGTGATTCCCGGGTTACTTACACCTGGCAAACATATGTGTGATGATGGTTTGTATGCTTATGGAATATTTGTTTCACCAATTTATTGTTGGTTATTTTATAGGTAAAGAGGATTCCAAGGATTAAGGAGAAGTCGCACCAATTTATTACTTGGCACACCATTTTTGTAAACAAGCTTATAAATACATGTGCTAGCTTGTACACATTTTGATTTATTTTTTGTATAGTTTATAAAGCATAGACTTAATCCTTAATATTTGGTAAAGCGTGATATGCTTTAAACCCAAGCCTCAATTTATGGGCACTCTATTTTTGAAGATAAGAGAGTGTCATGTAAGAAAAGCACCACTTTTTTTATTTTTGGAGGCTATGGCCTAATTTGGAAAAAAGTATCTCGTAAATACTCATGTGTGGGGGAATTAGGCCATACACACATGAGGGGGGATGATTGTACCCAATATTGGAGTAGCATCTTGTGAGCTAAGCATTTTCATTTGTTTTTGAATATTTTAATCATGGTCATGTGATGTTTGATGAATTCTATGTTTATGAAATTATTGTTGTAACTAGAATCCCATTTATTAAATGATGTTACTCCCATTTTTCATTTAGAATCTTATTGACTAGTTTCTAGGGAAATTCTTATTTTGGGGTCACGAAACTACTTACACACACACACACACACACATAGTTTCAACAACATATAGTAGAAAAATTTTTTTAAAGCACACATTCTCTCTCTGTCTTTTAAGCCCAAACATCCATTCTCTCTCTTTCTCTCTCTCTCTCTCTCTCTCTCTCACACACACACACACACACACACATAGTTTCAACAACATAGAGTAGAAAAGTTTTAAAGAGCACACATTCTCTCTCTCTCTCTCTCTCTCTCTCTCTCTCACACACACACACACACACAAAAATACATATATCTTAATATAAGGCTTCAAGATACATATAGCCTAAAGATGCATTAGTATAAATTATATAGCCCAAAGATATATACATATTTGGGCTGTATATATACATATATCAGACTTTAAGCTATGTGTGTGTGTGTGTGTGTGTGTGTGTAGCTCTCTCTCTCTCTCTCTCTCTCTCTCTCTCTCTCTATATATATATATATATATATATATATATATATATATACATCCTAACTTTAGCCTAATATATATGTGTGTATCCTAATACATGTGTATATATATACACACACACACATATACATACATATATATTATTATGTGTGCTTATAGCCTAATAGATATATTAGGCTATATATCTATTAGGCTACATACACACACATCCATATCTATCCATCCACACACACATACACACACACACACACACATTTACTAAAATACATATATCCTAAGAAATTTATAGCCTAATGTGTGTGTGTGTAAGCTAATAGATAAATATATATATAAACTAATAGATACCTAGACTAAAATATCTATACACACATACATACATACATACATACATATATGTATGTATGTATGTATGTATATACATAGCCTAAACTATGTATGTGTGTGTGTGTGTAAGCTAATAGATAAATATATATATAAACTAATAGATACCTAGACTAAAATATCTATACACACATACATACATACATACATATATGTATGTATGTATGTATATACATAGCCTAAACTATATTCTCTTTCTCTCTTTTGAGTCCAAACATGCATTCTCTTTCTCTCTCTCTCTCTCTCTCTCTCTCTCTCTCTCTCTCACACACACACACACACACACATGTTGAAATATACAAGTGAATAGGGTGTGTGCGGGAACAAGCCCTTGGTTAGAGGCTGTAAAAGAGAATGAGTAAATGTGAAAGAACTTGTGAAAAGGTGAGAAGAATCTACTGGGAGAGAATAAAGGGTAGCATGAGAAGATTTAGGAAGTGTGGAGATATTCTAGGAAGTGTGGAGATATTCTGGGAAAAGTGAAGAGGTGGAGAGAATCAGGGAAAAGAGGTGGAGTGAATCATGGAGAAATCAGTGGGATTTGATGCTTGATGTAAACTCTACAAATTGAGGCATTGCCCTAATGAGAATTTTCTGATTTTTGAGTATCCATGCCTACATTAATCTATTTGTTAATTACCCTAATTACATCTTAATTATTTGCTAATCACTTTGTTAATGATGTTGATTCTAGTGTTTGATCCACCATAGCTCATAACAATGCCCTAATTTCAACAGGATATCAGAGCCATGCCTAGAAACCATCATTTTGTGAGCTCGTTATCTTGCTAATTATTTTGCTAATTAGGATTAGTAGAATATTATAAATTTTCCTCTTTTTTCAACTAGTCTCTGTACCCCCAGCCAGTGGAGGAGCTCCCTCTCCTTGCACACATAAAATTAGGTCAAACCCTTCTAGCACATGATAGCTATCTCATTGCTCTTCAATCTCATCAAGAAAGAAGCGCAAACTGCCAACGGAGCTGGGAGAAATCGCATTTTTAGCAGGCGTCGTTTTTTTGAGCTGATTTTGATTTTTCTACTTCCACAAATCAAATGTGTCTAATTCCTCTTAGCCCTGGGGGTTTTCAAGCATGCTCTACAAGCTGGTGAAGACAGAATTCAATTTCATCAAGTCTACAGTGAGATCCAAGCTCTTCATCAAATCTACAGGTGACTTTGGTAAAACAGAGATTAAGCTTTCAATATTTGGTCAAATCTTGTGTTTATTGACTTAATCCTCTACTAGACTCACTGCTATTGATGCCTTTGAAAGCATTTGAGCTCATTTGAAGTCTAAGGCACCAGATCTGGACTCCCCGCATACTCTATTTTTTGCACACAAAATAGTGGATTAATTTACTAATCAGTGTGATTAATCAATGCTAATCACTGTATTTTGGTGCAATTGAGGGTTCAAATTAACCATTAGGTATCTGATACAGATCCCTATAACTTCAGATTGCAATTCGGAGTTGGTTTGATACTCCAACCATTCCGTACAAATTGGTTACCCTTGATTTAATGTAATTTCTGGTGATTTTATGCTGATAAATTTATTGTAATCATCTCTTAAACACCAGATTGAGTTGTAAAAGGGTAGACACTGCCCTTGAATCTTGAAATTAGATCAAGAGGTAAGACCCCCTTCACATCACCATGAGTACAGTACAAGAAATAGCCAAATTTAATGGGGAGCAGTTTTACACATGGCAGACAAAAACCATGTATTTGCTCATGAGGAAAACCATGAGATGAATGCCCAAAGAGAGGGGAAAATGAATGGAAGAGCAGGAATGAAAAAGCATGGGGACTTATTGCACTCAGTTTAAATGATGAAATCATTCATCACATCACAGAGGGATACAATGGGCAAAAGATGCATGGGATGAACTCAATAAATTATTTGGCACACAAGCAAAAAATTCAATGATAAAAACCATAGAACCAGGTTCCAATTCTTCTCCATTTGGACGAGGAACATTGAACATGGGGAGGTGGAAGGAGCTAGTGTTTGGGACTACCTTAAACCAAAGGGATCCATGAGAGTAATCTCATAACATGTCCTTAGCTCCAGTGAGCCTATAACCTCAAGGCCAAGCTGACAGAGAATAAGTACCATTGGAAACTCCACAACCCAACCCCATAGGGTAAGAGATTATGTACCATGGAAATAAGGATCTTGTGCAACCACCTCCTTACGTTCCACCACCATGGGAATATGTAGAAGACACGCTAAGGATGGCATTTGAAATGGGAAGGGTGGTTGCAATAAACCTAGCACCTAGAGGCTTAGAGTTAGGAAAAACCAAGACAATCCACATCTCAAGGATGGTGATCAAATTTGATGGAACTGGAGATCCCATTGAGTTCAACCAAATTTGTGAGGCCATAAGACGGATTGATAATCCCACCAAGATTTACTCATTCAAACTTTGCCTTGAAGGCAAAGCAGACCAATGGTTTAGGTCACTAAACCCACTTAAAAAGGCTAGCTACAAGGTCTTGAGACACACTTTCATAGTGGGATTCTCGCTAAGTGGAGATAGCTGGAGCCCAATTGCACATATATACAACTTCAAAGAGGAGGAGGGAGAAATGCTGCAAGATTACATTGCTAGAACCACGTATCTCCAACACCCACCATGAGACTAGATGACTTATCCATGACTTATTGCTCATCCATACATTTTTGATTGGTGTTAAGAGTAAGAGGCTTCATGACGACTTCTACAAGTCTAGGCACTACATCTATTGTCGCGAGGAGCTAAGAGATCACATAGTGGATAACCTATAAGACAAGGATGTAGAAGTTATCCACCCGAACCAAGAGATAGGGGATGCATCATCCAAAGTCTGATCGTCGGTAAAGGATGCCCAACCAGTACCAAACTGGAGTTCTAGTTAAGGAAATAAACATGGATGAGTTGGCACAAAATTCACTAAATTGTTTCGACCAAAAGTGGTAGGGATAAACCCCAACTAGCACCTCAAGCAGGACACCCACATCTATTTCCATAAAGAGATATGATAGTGTGCAATTTGCTTGAGAATTTTCTATCCAAACCAAGTACGGAGTGTCTAATGCAAAGGCCTGGATAACAATAGTATTATGCTCATTATCAGTGCCACAGGAACCATGACATAGCTCATTATTGGCACCAAGGAAACTTAACACCACAATCTATGCTTCCAACCACTAGCCCTACCACCCATACCAAATGCTTCTTAACTAGCACTTAATCCAGAACCCATTCATTAGAACTCTATACAAAGAGGTATGTACAGACTGCCTCCAATGCCATACCCACCTTAAACATTATTATTTACCATCCCAACCGGTTCCTCCTAGAACCGCACTAGTACAATAATACTTGTTGACTTTGCTAGGTTGACTTTTTCAACAGACTTAAAGAGTCAAAAATAGGAGATCTATGAGTCATAAATATATTTCTTTTATGTAAGAAAAATGGAGAAAAATAGGATGCATAGAGCTTGATAAGTGTGGGTTAATGCTTAAAGTAATCTCTTTAATTATAGTCCCCTTAATGTAATCACAAGGCTTAAAGTAATCTCTTTAATTATAGTCCCCTTAATGTAATCCTAAGCTCTGCTTCCACCCTTGCCTTATGTCTCTCAACCCTAGCACAACCGACATCGAGAAAATATTGGAATTTGACTTCCTCTCATCCAACTTATACAAGGAGGTAGATAAGCACGCCCAGTGGCTGGAGAAGATGGGGTTGAAGGAGTTTGTGGAGGTGCCCTGGGAGGAGCTCCAACATAACTTCAAGGCCACCGACTAGCTGGAGCAGCTATGGAAATCGAATATCATAACACTCCCATTAGGTGAGAAAAGGGTATTCAACCCCCTTTATGTGGCTGACGTCTTTTGATTGTCGAAGGGAAGGCTGAGGTCAACCGATGAGGATGACTTAATCAAGGAGTTTGGCCCGCTAAAGCGCAAGGCTAAAGAATTCAAAATAATAGGCACGACGGATGAAGACCGCCAGAAGCAAATGCGCTTTGTGGTGGAGATGATAAATCTCACCCCCACAAGCCACATTGCATGTCGCGAAAAGCCTATGGGATAGTGAAAGTGGCAAAAGAAGGAACAAAAGTGGCTTGGGCTAAGGTACTTTACAATTATCTGAAGGATTAGATCAGAAAAATCAACCGCCCAGACACTAGAAGAAAAAGATTGGCTTGTACCTGATAACCCTATTTAACGCACAAGAAGGGGTCGAAAAGGATAAGGAGGATGACCAAAAAGAAGTTGTAGAACAAAAAGAGAAGACATGGCCCAGAGAGGAAGGAGCTGAGAAGCCCTAGGAAAAAGCTTTCGGACAGGGAAAGGAGCGGGCAGCCTCGGGGAAGAAAAGAATCTTGGAGTTTGGCGAAAAGAAGACTAGCAAAAAGGGTAGAATGGCCAAGGATGGGAGCAACAAGCTAACTGAAATGAAAAGTAGCCAAAAGCTCAAGGAGGACTTGGTCGACATTGGCAAGTCCATCCTATTGCGCATAGCAGCTGGAACAACACGAAGCGCCGCACAAGCCTACAGAGTAGGCTTGTCGCACACCATCAGGTGGAGCAGTATAGCGACACGAAGCAGCGCACAAGCCTGTAGAGCAACTCGAACAAGTGTAGTGTGACCTCCTTGCTACCAGTGCTATGAACTTTTCGGAAACCATTGGCACAGACTGGGTGCAGGGAGCTCTCAGCTATTTGCAACGATGCATGACGACTGATGGATTAAAGGAGATGACAAAACTATAGGCTACAAAAAAGAAAAGGATGCAATCATCCAGATGGTGAAAAGCCAATAGGAATCCTTGCACAGGAGGAGAATGGAGGCAGACCGCCTAGGAGAGGTGCAGAGCTAGATCAGGGACCTCCAGAAGGCCAACAAGGAGTTGAAGAAAGAAATGGGAAAGATGAGAGAGGCCATGGCATGAAAGGAGTAGGATTTCGTGCTGCAAGAGGATCTAGACACGGCTCGGGAGATCTAGGCTTGCAACAACAGAAGGCCAGGTTGCCTTAATTAGAGATGCACACATTAGGATCATCAAGGAGGTGCAGGCCAGGGCTGATAGAGATAGAATTGTTTTAGTCAAGGCAAAAGACAGGTTGGCTATCCTGGATGCCAATGAATTTCCAGAGGTTCATGAGCTTGACACCGAAAATATGGAGCAATGGGAAGGACATGCCATCGAGGATCTAAAAGACATATGGGGGGAATATTTAAAGAAATTGATAGTGGCAAATAGATGGTATCCTACCATTCACAAGATGAAAATCCGGAAGGAGGACAGTCAAATCCAACCTAGCTAATAGGACCGAAACTGGCAAGAGCCTTAGAAGCAGCAAAACCCAGCCAAGAGGGCAAGGAGGTCGGAGCTAGTGGGGAAAGTACGAGCAAGGAAAAATAGTTGTAGAGGGAAAATGAGCAGTTGAAAATCAAACTAAAGGTTTGTAAAAGGAGATTCACACCTCTGAAAGGAGAGCCAGCCATGCTAATAGATGGGAAGGGGAAGGATCTTGTGATATAAAAAGGGTCATCAATGGACCTAATCCCCGACAATGAGCTGAAAGAGCATGCTTGGGCAGTAATGAAGAAGCTAGAGGAGAAAGAGAATCACAAATCTACATTGAGGGCACAGATCGAAGAGCTAGAAGCTTTGGTGGATGAGTTCAAAGAGCACCAGAGGCAAGATGTGTTGATAATAAAGAACCTCAAGAAGGAGGTAGAGGCTGTAACTCCTACAAGGGTGACAAGAGGAAGAGAAGGAAAAATGATAGTCAATGAGTTGAATGTCACTTTGACAATAGCCCATGCTAACCTCCGGAAGAGACAGAGAAACTAGATGCCATGTGAAGAGGGCGCACGCAGAAGAGGTAGGAGCATATGGATGCTATGAGGAGGGTGCATGCCGAGGAAATAAGAGCCAAAGATATGATGATAGAATAATTCCAAGATTGGGACAAAAGGGAAAAGGGGGCTAAAGAAGAGCTTCAGAAAAGGGTCTAGGAGGAGTTGGGTCAATAGAACATGGGTGTCTAGAAGGGCATTGCCCTAAAATGTATGCATACTTTAATCCAGACAGCCCAGCAGGCAGGTGCCCTGAGGCCTTCCAATTGGGAGGAGATTGTAAAATTTATGAACCAGTTGGAAATGTCGAAGATAGATAGGCACAGACAAGGTAGCTCTCAAGCGGGTGCATGAGGACAAGGAAGAAGCCTCTCCCCCGGATCTAGAGCGGTATGTGGAAGCAATAGTCTCTTATGACTCGCAGATTCAGGTGAGGAGGCAATAGCTCATTCAAAGAGTGACCCTGCTAAAGCCCCTCGCCAATGGTGCCAACAAGCAGAAAGGAAAAGGGAGGTGCTTGAGCCTGAGCCTACAGGAACACCACCCTATGGGTGGAAATGGAGTCGGGGTGGGTAGAGAAGGTCAAAGGAAAAGGGAGGTGCTTGAGCCTGAGCCTACAGGAACACCACCATATGGGTGGAAATGGAGTCGGGGTGGGTAGAGAAGGTCAAAGGAACCAAAGTAGACAGTGTTTGAAGAAGACCTCATCACCCCAGAACAAACAGAGCCCCACACCTTTGCAAAGCAAGCATGGATATGGAAGCAATGCATAGGGCAAGGGCGAGACATCTGGAGGCACGACCCATTGATGTGCAAGTCCGAAGGGTTGACAAAAGGACTCACGTTGGGCATTCCTAGGTAAGAAGAAAGAAGAGAGCTTATGAGCCATGAAATGCCATCAAGTTCATATCAAGGGGCATTGCAACATAGTAGGCACTAGAAGAATGCGACTAGAATAGGCCCTAATGAATCTAGACATGAGGATCCAAACTAAGTGGCAATCCAGGCACAAACTTTTTCGAACAGCAACCGTGGGCTTCGCCTGCTGGTGTAACTTCCACCATGATCACCAAGTGTTGACGGCAGCCAACTAGCTATTTGGTCGCCGCCACCCAGATTGCTGTTGGAGTGACCATTGTGCAACAAACCGGGCCTTCTTGTTTTGTAACAAACTTCTAACAGCTTCTTGATGAACGAGTAGTACCCATGGTTGTAATGGGAAAAAGGGATTAGTTGGATAAGGGGAGAGAAGAGTAAGAGTGGATCTAGTCTACTACTCGGCTTAGACTGTAGAAGGAGGTGCATTACTGTATGGATAGAGAGTTACATGTCAGGTCTACTCACGCACTGAGGAGAGGAACAATACCGAATAGGAGTACATTTGAGTTGAGTGAGAAGTTCATGAGCAGAGTTCTTCTAAGGCATTGTTCTATAATACTCAAGAATGGATTGAAACTTGTCTTGCTATTGCTTTCTATCTATTCATCTCTGTCTATTTAATGTTCAATCTTGTGTTAAGTCATTCCTGTCTAGATGTGGAAGTCTGTTTGGAATGTGGATAGCCATAGGAACTAACTTGCTTGCATCCATGCTCAATCTCCCCGCACTTAGGCAAATGATAGCTCTACGTCCTAGCATTGGCTTATTGCATTGGGCACAGTTGCATTAGTTGCTACTCCTTTGGAGCCGACTAGGTGAAACTATGTGTCACTTAATGGGAGCCTAAAGATTTCTTGTAATCCTCTTGAAGATTTCCATGCCCTTAGTCTTTTGTTCCAAAGGTCCATCTAAAATTTGATGGGCCCTTTTCTTGTAGACAATAGGCTTGTTTCAGATAACTCTCCCCTATGTAATCCCCTAGGAGGACTGAGAACTAGATCGAGTCGTCCCTCATGATGACTTTGTGCCAAAATTCAGAGAAGAGGAAAAGTTCAGCTTTTATTTTATTCCATGAGTTCATGATCGCTTTGATCAATGGGCTACCAAAAGGGACAATCTATAGGGGGCTGAAGAAGAGCATAGTAGTAGGGAGGTCATGCCATTTTTTGAATATCTTTAGCTTGAATTTAGCTTGGTTCACGTATAGTAGTCTAGCCTAGTCTGATGAGGGAAACATGAAGCTCTTAATCATCTATTTAGTACTCAGCTTGTTTGCCATGTTTGGTAGACCTAGCCCTTATTGGGACTTTGGGAGGGTGGAATAAGTCCAAGCAACTTTAGGGATTCTATAGGTCTTGACCAGAAAATGTTTTTGCATAGGGATTCCAAGCTCTTAAGACCTTTGTCGAAGGGTCTCCAATATGAGAGGAAAGAGATTGAGGCAAGGATCAAAATGTGCTTTAGGACCAACACCCTTCTAGCTGGGCTCAATTGCATTCCTCTCCACCTATCAAACTTTTTTCTTATTCTTTCGAGGACCCACATCCATCTTTTGTGAATGGACACCCCAAATCCCATGGAAATGTTGAGGAGTCTGAAAACCTATCCTTTCTAGAGGACTCGGGGGTACACTACTAAGAAACTCTATGTATCAGGTGCATTCAAATTTTTGAATCTTTTAATATGTGAAGATTTTTTGGATTTTTTATTTTTGACATAAATTGGAAATCTTTGATGATGTAAAGGTTCTTTGTATTTGTTGTGGTTTTTGTTTTTACAAAGAAGGAATACACACACTCTTAAATCCCTTTGTGGAATGAGGCTATTGTCCAGACCCCAACCAGTTGTGAACTCGATAGCTATCTGTACACAAATTTAATTTTGTAGACTGTTTTGTCTTTATCCAATTTAACTCACAATTAGTTGGAAGTTTCTTCAACGGGAATCTTTCCTCGCAAAGCACATGGCCTAAGAGCCAGCCCAAAACATTATGAAGTACTTGGAGCAGGAGCTACAAGTGCATACGCATTAGGCAAGCTTTTCGGCTGTGTGTACCGGGAAGCCCTATTGAGTAGCCGCCAATTTTACTCATAACTTATAAGGCGCTCACGGAGCAGCCCATCGGAGAGTCACGACTCGCAATCCCAAACGTTCCATCTTGGGTATGTATCTCGTGGGGTCGATTAATAAAATCCATAATAAATATAATGGGATTTTGGTGTTGTGCCCTAGGTCCACATCTCTAGGCGGGACTGCATCAAACCCCAGAACACGCCGCTTCTCTGGGAAGAACATCACCTCTCATCGTGTTCGAGATGGGCCACTTGCCCTCCGTAAGTTGCGGCGTTGCAAGCGGCAACCTCGATTACGCAAAAAGCAGCATATGCAGGATCTGAGCTGCTGGCACTTCAGCTCACACACAATGTCTCGCCAACAAGTCGGTGAAAAAAAAGATATTTATGTAAAAAGATTTAAAGCTTATTAGGGAACGGAGCAGTTTTATTTTTTTTTTGTTTTTGCTAACCTCTATTAGATATGTAGAGACTTTTTAAAAGGAGAAGTCTAACTCCTGCCTTGAAACTTATTATCTAAGGGTATTCTTTGGAACCATTACAGATTCACTCACTGTAACCTTGAAAGCAGTAATGTCTAGGATGAGTCGGGCTAGCTGCTACACCTCCTCCTCAATGAAATTATTTCCTTCTTCTGCCAATAAAGCAGCTTTCCTACTGGATTCTTCTCTAATTTGAGTGATTTGAGTGTTGCATTGTCTTTTTACCATTAAGATCTTATGGCTTCTTCCATCTCGCTTGCCCTTGCATGAACTTCCCACATTTTGGATTTGCCACCACCACTAGTTTCATCTAACATACAAGCTTTCTCTCAAGCAGGGCATACATCAATGATCACATTGTTAAACATTATCTGATTTCTCGTTGTCCAAATGATCCACATAAATTCTGCTCTAATGACATTCCAATGGCAATTGTTGCGAGCAACTCCCAGGATAATGTGTTGCCAAGGCATTCCTTGAAGACCAATGAGATGCACAAACACAAAAAGGAGATGGCTTCCGTATTATAGTCACAACTTAAGAACAAGTGGATAATGGTTTCCTCAACTCTTCCACACCTCATATAAATCCCATCACCAAAGCCCAATTGAAGAGCTTTAGGCCTGGTCCAAAATGGCTTTGTACATGATAATCCAAAGAAGGAAGGATTTTTTGGGCTAGATAAGCTGAGACCACGAGTGAGTAAATATGAAGTTCCACTAGTGCCTGTCCCACAGTAGGTTCCGTCTCATGTTTAGCTTGTAGTGAAATAGGAGGATAGGCTTTTGGGGGGAATTGGGATAAAATTTGGCTGGCTACCCCACTTGAAAGCTTTATGGATTCGATGTTCGCTGAGCTGAAGGAGTGGGGGGGATAAATAAACAAGGGAGGGATGGAGAATAGAGTAGAGGTCATCGTCGACACAAGAGTGGGTTGAATCTCCCCTGGGATGAGTGTGGCTCTTGTACCACTTACCCATATTTATATGTATTAGAAAAAGCACTTGTTTTTTAAAAAGATACTTCCAAAAAACAAAGCACAATTGCTTTTGAGTTTATGAGCGTGCGTAGGTAATCTATTTTGTTGGCTATTTGTGTGATGTAGATTAAGTTTGAGAATTTTTTTGTGCTTACCATAAGCTTTCTATTTTAGTCTCTGCATACACATTGACACATACGTACTTTAAATAGGATTAGGATGACAAGATCTTTTATGTTTGTCACAGATTTTGCTGCTTAAGTTGAAGGTACACAAATGTGCAAGTGCTAAGAGGAAAAACAAAGATGAATTCCAATATTTCGTCTAACCCTACCCTAGAATCTATTGTGATTGGAGACATGTAGAATGTATGATTATCGTACTATGAAAATCATGTTGAAAGTCTTATTAGGCAAGCCCTAAAGCTACTCAACCCAAGGCTTAAGAGGCCCTAGAAGAGGTCATTATCAAGCTTGATGAAGGCCTCATTGTAAGCTCAATTGGGGCATCTAAGAAGGCTTGAAAAGGGTCATGCCAAATGCATTCAATAGGGGTCATGATGTGCTAGTTCTATGTGATAATGGGACTCAACAAGGCTTGATTTAAGTCATTTTTTGAGGCCTTAAACATGTGAGAGAGAGAGAGAGAGAGAGAGAGAGAGAGAGAGAGAGAGAGAGAGAGAGAGAGAGAGAAAGAGAGAGAGATGCACACAATCAAGTGAGAGATAGATACAAAGAGAGATGGATAGAGAGCAATGGAGAGAGAGAGAGAGAGAGAGAGAGAGAGAGATGCACACAATCAAGTGAGAGATAGATACAAAGAGAGATGGATAGAGAGCAATGGAGGTGCCAAGTGTGTGTGGGAAAGAGGGAGATAGAGACAGAGAAAAAGAAGGCATGCTTCAAAGGAGACACAAAAACCGCTTGCCATTATGAAAAAAGTGATTGCTCGAAATGCAATTGATCATGAAGCAAAGTAATCAAGTCTTGAACAAAGTGCAATGGTAGGTGGAATAACTCTTTGAACCGCATGCCATGGCCTCCTTAGGTTTGATGTAAGGGTTTCACCAATCGAATGGCCATGGCTTCACATAGAACTCCAAAAAGACAGACTTGGTGCTATTAATGGGTGTGTATGCATGTAAATAGTACTAAGAAATGGTTCTTTGTAAGAAGTTGTGGATGTCAACCTTCATCATTTAGGAGGAATTTTAGACATTGAAGTGATTGATGAAGCTTCAACACTGGTGACAATTGTTTTTATACGAGGAAAATGTAATTTACAAGGAAGGATATTGTCGAAGAATCCCTGCAAGACATGCTGTCACACTTTAATTTCATTCACAATGGAAGAAAGGTCCTCCTTAGACAGGAGCAACTAATACAATGTAAAGAATTGGGTAACACAGTCAAGATCATTCCTACTTGACAATACCCACTCCAATGTACTCTTCTTCTGACATAATTAATCAAGTCTATCTTGTTAATGACACTCCTACTTGACATTACAAATTTGAATGTACTCTTTTAACATAATTAATCAAGAGCCTTTTGTTCGATGCAGTACTTTCAAAAAATAAGACAATGTATACTATTTTCCAAGACGCATTACTTGAGTGAGAATAGAACAGTTGAAGACATAACATTACAAAAAAGGATTTCTCATTACATAATCTTGTACAGAGTCTTTTGATTTGTACAATCCATCTAAATGTGGAATCAATTGTTCTTCAAAATAAACATCATCTGCGTTACCTTCAAAAAGGAAGAGGTGATACCCATGTTCCAATGGGATTGTACATAGCCTTCTCAGGGGTATCATCAATTAATAATGTATTTTTGGGATTATATGGGTGTTGGATATCCACATAACACTTCATAAGTAAGGGCACCCCAGGTTTGTTAGGATGAAAAACACCTAGGTCAATGTAATAGTGCCTTTGGTTATATACGAAATACAATTCTGTTTCCTCAATCTTAGATTCTCTCAAAACTAGCGTGACAAGAGGCCTCAAATTATGCGTCATCATTGAGGACCAGATGGCCAATCTAAAGTGTTTAGTTACAAAGTTGATAAATTGATACAGTTTGGGCCTTAGCATAACATGCATTTTCCCATCTTTGTAATTCCCTGTAGCACTTGGTCCAAAGCTCTTGGGCTATCTTTTGAGCAGCAATCCATTAACATCCAAGATGATAAGCCTCCTTAGCGTCTGGAACCATTATTGACATGATTCTAATGAGTATGAATATGATTGAAACTTATAATCATTGTTAAGGAACAAAAACAGCTAATAGAAACAATTCTTAAAATTGAGTTAGTTACATTACATCAGGTAAATTAGGCTTGGGATCTTCATCAAGCTTGGGCTCCTCACTAGCCTTGGCATCCTCATCAAACTTAGGTTCTTCATTGTTCGCCTCCCTACTAGGTCCTGGCTTGGCCTCTGCAATCTGCTTCGTGTCTATCTTCTCTTCAGGCTTCGGCTCTGCCTCTTCAGCTTACTCTACCTCATCAGCCTTGGGATGTTCAATGTTAACCTCCACATCGGCAGACCTTGGCTCTGCCTCTATGTGCTCAGAGGGCTTTGGCTCGCCCCCTACAGCCTAAAAGAGCATCTCAACGTCTGCAGGATCAGGGAATTCTGGCTGGTTCTCCTCAGATATCTCTGTGCTATTCTTTAGTATTAATCATATCATGGTCACTCTATACTGCTCCACATAGTTCCTATCATAATTCTATAATGCGGTCTGAAAAAACAAAATTCACAATGTCAAACCGCAAATCTAGCTAAATCAATGTCCACCTAATGATTCTTCCACTTACCTTGGACATGAAGATTGGATTCATGGAGAAGAGACTCTGGAGAATTTTACTTGTTGATCCTTGTCTTTTCTTACCTTCTGCTCATGCCTCCTGTTCTGCCCTGGCTCTTGTGTTAATATCATGTGTAATATCTACAATTTTTATTTTATCCTAAGGAGCTCTTGTTGGTGGAATCATGATAATGTTTTTCATCTTTGGGTCTATAAGCTCTGCAGGGTGTAGAAGCTTCTCATACCTCCACCTAAGCCTCTTCAGTGCCTCACTATCCTTGGGCATTATAGTCATCCTATGTGCGTGGGCACACACAACACACAGGTCATTGAAGTACTCTATGACAAAGTCTTCAACAGCCTCCTGTAATAGATAGAGCAAGGATGTCCTCTTCCACCTTATGGATAGGCTCCAGTTCTCACATAACAACATATAGACTTGCACACCCTCTGGAGAGGGAGCTTGGGAACACATAACTCTACACAATTCTGTGCCTTCCTGGTCTCCCTCAGAATGTAGAAGCTCTGTGAAAATCTCCTTGTTCTGGCCTGCTTTAGAATATGGATAGGTTTTCCTTTCCTTGGCTTCTTCTGAGAGGCAGCCTTTGCGGCCAATCCAGGCCCCTTACCCTGTCTCCTTGCAGTGGCCTTTGTTCTCGCCATGATCTACCAATAAACCTGGTAGAAAGAGACATAACACAATCTGTGTGTGTGTGTGTGTGTGTGTGTGTGTGTAAATACTCAAAAAGGAAACTGTTTTCCATTGGGGAGATGACCAACGAAAGTCTTTTGATCATCTCAAACATATTTCGAGTCATGCCTTAGTCTTACAACTACTTGATTTCACTAGACCCTTTTTCGTAGTTGTCACTTATGCTAGTGGATCAACTATTTTAATGCTAGATGTCCATCCCTTGGCATTTGAGAGTAGAAAGCTAAAACCTTCTAAGCTTAATTATGAAGAGGAACGTTTGGCCATAGTACATGCTCTTTGCATGTGGAAACACTACATCATGGGTTTAGAATTCTTAATAAAGACCAACCAATGGAGCATTAGAAACCTTCTTATTCAACTCTTAATCTCTGATCTCATCATATTAAATGGGCATCATTCATTAAAATCTTTCACCCTATGATTTAGTATCAACTGAGGTTGTGCTCTATAATGTCATTGTGTTGATGCTTCAAGTCGTAGACCATTAAATAATAACATTTATGTTTTTCACATTCAATATTTTTATGTTATGCATGTGATCTTAATTTTACTTAATTTTACAAATACACTTATGCATAGCAACTACTCGCCTTTCAATAGTTACTCTTGTGCTGAAGGTTTTATATTCTTTGAAAAAGGTTATGCATGGTTTTATAAGAAATGCATGCACCACCGTATATAGGACATCGTGGCATACTCTCCACTTTAACTACTTGTAAAGAAAACTTCTATTGGCATAACATGAAAAAGAATGTAGCAAATTTTGTTTCTTCTTGCATTGTTTGTCGTATTAAGCGTCATCATGGGAAAACATATGGTCTTTTAATGCCCTTTCCAATTCCAAATGGTCTATGGGAAGAAATTTTAATGGATTTCATTATGAGATTGCCTACTACTTTGTTATATAATGATATGATGTGGACCATAGTAGGTAGATTTAGCAAACAAACATATTTTGTTCCATGTAAGAAAATGGTAAGACCGGTCCGCTTGCTGCTAAGTTGTCTATTAAAATTGTTTTCACTCATCATGGCTTTCCTAGACTCATTCTTTCTGACAGAGACTCCCGCTTTTGCAATCATTTTTTGATAGATTCATTCTCTAATTTAGGTACTAAAATGGACTTCAATTCTTCTTTCCATCCTGAGAGCAATGGCCAAACTGAGGCTACTAATAGCACTATCATGGATCTTTGTGATCTTATACTATTAGTTCACCCTCTAGTCCGGATGAGCAATTGCATATCTTGCAATTTGCTTATAATAATACCCCCATTTTTCCACAGGCAAAGGCCCCTTTGAAATCGTCTATAGTAACAAGCTACCTATCCCAGTCCTCTAAGATTGGAATATATAGGTTCCACCTTCTGTTGTGCTGACAATATTGCTTGTGAAAATACCCAAATCTTGGCCAAAGTCACTCAATCTATTCAAAAAGCTCAAGAAAGATATACCAAGCAAGTTTAACAAGAAGCGAACACCTATGAAATTTCAAGGAAATTATTACGTCTGCTTATGTTAAGAAAATTAATGACAATTCCTTCTAATTAGAAATTCTGTCTCATTGGTGTATACATAACTCTTTTAATATCAATTTACTACACCCATTTATCGAAACTCTTCTAGTTTACCCTATTCTTGATGATTTTCCCCTTTTATAAAAATACTTCGAAATCTTAGTCCACGAATAACTCTCATTCACCGTGACCAGAACACAACCTGTATTTGTACTATTTACATCGCTACTTGTTTAAGTACAAAAATCACTCTATTGAGGAAGCACAATGGCTCCCAGAATCATCGTTGTCTACCTACTATGCCATGATTACTACTTATCATTCACAGTTACCTTGATTCCAATTTTAAGTGCATAGACTTGTTAAGCACATGTTATTATTTTAAGAAGGCATTCATTGTTTTGGACAAGCCTTGTATATATGTGCTAGCTTATGTACATCCATTTATTTATTTTTACAAGATTATACTTGAAGTATAAACTTACAAATATTTATATTATAAAACTTAAAAGCTTTCCCCTAGCCCCAAGTAATCTAATATTTAAAAGCTCACTATTTTGGGTAAAGAGAGAGCCCCGTGCAAGAAAAAGCATAAATTTTATATTTTTGGAAGATATGGCCTATTGCATAAATTTTATAGTTTTGGAAGATATGGCCTATTTTGGCAATTGAATGCTTAAAAATACTCGTGTGGGGAATATGCCACACATGTAAGGGGGTGGGCACCAAACATGCTTCTCTAAAGCGGGATTTTTTTGACAACCAATCTCTCTCTATACTCATGACTTCTCTCTCTTTTCTCTACTCCTCCTCCCTACTCCCAGCCCCCCTAGGCCACCTCCTCCCCCTCTCTATACTCATGACTTCTCTCTCTTTTCCCTACTCCTCCTCCCTATGCCAAGCCCATCCTAGTCTACTGGCCCCACTAGGCCACCTCCTCCCCCATCCAACCCATCACAACCAACTCTTTTCTCTTTCCCTCTCTCTCATTGCAATTAAAGAGACGACTTGGAGACCCTACAATCATATGATGTTCAACTGTTTGAAGTTATTCCTGAAGAGTTCAAGGTGGCCTCAAATTTGTGATAAAGCTTGATGAGTGTCAAATAGTGAAGGAGAGAAAGTTAAAAAGAGTTACCATTACATTGATGATCAGGGCACTTGATCCATCTATTAAAAAGGATGATCCCATATGGTTTAGTGTTCAATCCAAAAATAATATATTTTCTTTGGGATCCTTTGAGGTTAGAGATCACTTCGTGTAAATGAATTAGCTAATGCAAGCACTGAGTGTGCATTGCGTGTGGCATACTCATGTAAAATTAATTGTTGCAAGTGGACTTAGAGGATTTCGATATCCTACATTGGGTCTTTCATAAAAGATATAGCGAGAGAAATGGCAAAATCTTGAATGTACAAGGCCACGGATAATATAGGTGGATTGGCATTGGGAGGTGATGTTAAAACTTTGAAATGTATGTACATTGTGTCAAAGGGTGCCAATTCAAAAAGTCCTTGCCTATATTGTATGTGCAGTGCAAAAGTGTTTGATAGAAGGTATTGGAAGAAGGTACCAGATAGGCACTTGAAAGACCCAAACTTCAAGCAAGTTCTCAATATTCCATTATCGAGAGTCCACATTTGTCCAATGCATACTCTTTGTAGAATCATTGAAAAACTCTTGTTTTTGTACATATGTTTTTCATGGACCTTACAACCCAATACAACAAAGGTTAAGCAGCTCCTCCATGAGTACATATCTATACTCATGCATTGGAGGACATTTGCATCAAGGCTTCACCATCGAAAACTTTCCAGGTACATCTCTGGATGGGGGGGGCATCATGGGCGAAAGCCTGGTCAATGGTACAACCTATTGCCTAGAATTTTCTTTCAAATTGCAAACCTCTCCAAGCACCGCTACCATCTTCACATATCAATGATCTCCAATCCTTAGTGAAGATAACTATATTAGCCTCGCAAGTCAACGTAATTCTTTCAACACAGAGCAGTTCAATAAGAGTCTATATGACTCAATTCTTGTACTTCATGTATATCTGCTTCATAAGAGCACTTAAATATACATAAAGACATAAAAAGCACATGAGAAGAAGCATGCAGGAAGAGGTCCTACTCAGCAACATTTGACAAGAATTCTACCACACAAGGGACATCATTGAAGGCCAACTTCTTCAAATAATGAATGTCGTTTCACTAAATCAAATGAGGAAATGAGAATCACCATCTCGTTCTAATGATTATGTCTACATTCCTCTAGATCCTTCCCTCTCTTCTCTCCCATTATTAACATCTCTTAGCATCCCCACTAACACAAATCACATGTAACCTTGATTATGATTGCCAAAAACAAAGTGAGCAAAAAACCCCCAAAAAAACATGCTTACACAAATATAAAAATGCAATCATTCGCAAAAAAACCCCACCCACCCACTTGTTATGAAAAAAAACTACTAACCTTTTCATTTACTACCTAGCCCTTCTCATTTCTTTCGGAGGAACAATGACCATTGAATCACTCAACATCAAAGCCATCTACAAGCTTGTTAATTATCCCCACATAGAGGTCTTCAACGCGATCATGAAGACGTGATCACCATTAGGAAGGGGAGAATGTTAAGCCATTCCTAGGGTTAACAAGAGCTACCGCCATTATATTACATCAAAGAGTCAAAGTAGCACCAAAAGGTCATACATTCATGATATGAAGCAATGGTATCCAAATCTACAACTTGGACGGGCACCCATAATGGTCCAATGAAATACTTAAGGTGATTCCCTCTTCAAGAGCATGTGGTAGCACGTTAGGATGAAGTCCCAACAAGTGATATACTTCATGGATATATTATGAGAGTAGTAATTGTAATAGCATTAGGCCTCTTATGAGCCTAAAGTGCTCGGCCGGCCACAATTTAAGTGAGTGTGAACACTTATGGTCATGTATAAAAGTCAATTTCTCTCATAATACAATATACTCTCCCATTGTGTAATTGAGTCTTACTCTTGCTAATCTCTCTCTAATGCATGCTAGTGAATGATGAGTGTGTGTGAGTGATGTGAGGTGAGAGGAGGGACGAGGACACATAGTGCAACTCGGTGGTGTGACAACGCTCCGGGAGGTGCGATGGAATTGCTTCTAAAGGAGTTGTAGAGTTTGGAGACCTCAAGGGTTACGAGCTCAGCCATTGGAAAGATCCTCATGACATTTGTGGTTCACCTGGTAATCTCTTATTCGTCGATGTGTTTCAAGGGGGGTTAGGGAGAGCCATAACAACGAGTTAATTTTCATGTTCACGCCACTAAACAACTCGCACGAGAAATATTACCTTCGAGGGGTGCTGCCAATAATAGAGAAAGGCATGTGCGTTCAAGTTAGGAGCCATCTGGGTGAGTGCCACAGGTGATGATGCTACAACTAGGAAATACTTATCGGAATATGCACAGAAGTCCATGGATTGAGAGTACCTCGTAGAAAAATATTAAGAGAGGACATGGAAACTTCTTCTAAGGCTATTATTGCTAACAATTCTCGAATTCAGCATGATGTAAATGACATGCATGGAGCATGCATGGTGCTCTAGATAGAGCATGTGCAATAGATATTATAAAGAACAAGTCGATGCATTGAAAGATCACGTCTCTATTTTGCATGACGAAGTGACAAGTGTCAAACTCTATGAGGTGACAAAGACGATCAAAGTGATTCCATCTCTTTCTCTGTTTTTATGTCCTTATTGTCATCGTTGCCTTGATCCTTAGCCATGTAAATGAATATGCATGCAAGTCTTTGTTTTTACCTTGCTCCTTAACCATGCCCATGTAAATGAATGCACATGCAAGTTTAAATCTGTAAACTGCAATGTCATGTGCATACGTACGTAAGTGATTATAGTTTTTAATGCACACACTGACATAAATACATACACATACCCTTGTATAATATGTTTATGTAGCTATGAATGTGTGGAAATAGTAGATGAGGGTTATTGACTTAGTTCTGTTCTCCAGTGGAAGATGGTAGCTTGAAGGCAAAATGGATTATTGGAAGTGCATTATAATTCATGTTTTAGCACTTGAACGATGCCATTTCTTAGATGTCACACGTAGAGCCCATCCCAATGTTGCTAGAGAAATAAGAGTGCTTAAAAATCAAACATCTAGGATATAGAGAAGGAAGGGTGAAACTATTAGGAGGGGGTACACGAATGTAGGGAGCAACATGCGTTTAATAATCAAACCCAGAATATGCTAGTATAAACTTCTACAGCGAGAGTCGCAGTAGTTGATCCAAATCAATATATATTTACTCATTTGGATGACACATGTAAAGCCCATCCCAACATTGCTACACAAAGAATAGTGGTGGTTAGAAATCAAGCATCTAGGTCTATTGAACAAAGGGTGGTAGTTAGTAGAGGAGTAAGTACATGTAGGGATCAACTTGAGTGTAATAATCAAGGCCAAAATGTGACACTACAAACTTCTAAACAAAGAGTAGAGTAGTTAATCAAGATCAAAATACAAAAGAAAGGATGGCATATGTTAGAAGAAGAATAAGTGTATGTAAGGATCAACTTGAGTGTATCAATCAAGCTTGGGATGTGACACTACAGAGTTGTATAGAGAGAGTAGTAATACTTGATCCAGATCAAAATAGTTTCACTCATTTGGAAGGAAATAGAGCTTGCAAGGAGCATGGTTCATGGATCAGAGGTGATGCCAGGGTCAAGAGTGATGTGCCAGGATCAACTTGAGTGTATCAATCAAGCCTCCAATGTGACACTACAGAGTTCTATAGAGAGAGTAGTAATACTTGATCCAGATCAAAATAGTTTCACACATTTGGAAGGAAATAGAGGTTCTCACTACTCTATTTGCAAGGAGCATGGTTCATGGATTAGAGGTGATGTGCCAGGGTCAAGAGTCTCGTGTCTTTATATTTCTCATCAATATCTTACAAAAGATGACATAAGGCATCCAAGAACATATCCATTATTTTTTGGTGCATGTGGGTTAAAGCATGGTTAGGTGGTACCAGTTTTCTGCTTTCAAGTAGAAAAAAGATGACTGATTTTAGTGTTCCTATTGTGGTTTTAAATTCTAAATAATATTCTTCAAAGTACTTTTGTGGACAAGAATCTTAAAATGTACTACTTGTACTTCTAAATTTACCTAAAACTCTCTAAATCAAAATAACAGTAGTATTAAAAGTAGTGTCAAAGACATTGCTTTTTATACTACCTATCCATGTTTTCACCCATGTAGTGTTCACACTCATTTGGAGGTGTGGATTATATTTGTGGTTTTTCCCATGCTCAATTATGAAAAGAAGAGATAAGAATACTCCATCGATAAGTTATGGGGAGGCATTGTTGTGGAGCTAGGAAGGTATCTTTATTGGCCGTAGAGAATCCCCTTAAGGCTATAAAGCTTTTTTGCTCAGTTGGTGATGCCAAAGGCAAGTAATTCTGAAAGGATATGCAAGCTTACAATAATGCCTTAGTTTTTTCTTTGCTCAGTGCTTAGATTGATAATTTGGGATGAGGCATCGATGACATATCGATATGCCTTCGCATTAGATACTGAGACATAACATCTAATGACAAGCTCTTTGGTGGAAAGGTCATGCTTTTTGGTGCATATTTCAAAAAAAATGTGCTAGTTGTTCTAAAGGGGGGAAGAGAGGGCGTTGTCAATTCAACATTGTGCCATTCAAAAATCTAAAGAGAGAACAAACTGTGTTAAAGATTATTGAAAATATGCGTGTTCTTCAAATGCAAGTAAATCGATGGAGCAAGAATTTGCATGGTGGATCCTCAACATTGGTAATGGGACTATACGTAGTGAAATGGAAGGTGTTGTGTCAATCCCTCCCAAAATGCTTCTTCAAATAGGGTCTATGCAATAACCCATTGAATGGGTGTGTACACGAGGCTTTTAAGAATTGGAGTCTATGTAAGTTTTTTTTAAGAGCGTGATGTTAAGGTTGATGCTATTAATGGCATTGCTTTAAGTGTAATGCCTGTAGAGGACAAGGAATTCTTAAGTGCAGATTCTATGTCTAAAGAAGCTAGTGAGGCTAACCTTTTGTACATAAAATAATATCTTAATAGCTTGAATTTAGGTGGCGAAAATGCTCCTATTATTTTGATGCCAAATTTAGATCCACAAAAACGATTATAAATGCAATGGGACAAGATTAATATATAAGCACTTCCATTCCTAAGGTTATAGAAGCATAAATAATTACATGTATAAATATTGGGAATAGGGTTTTCATCCCTAGAATAACTTTCATACCAAGTACTTTATAGTTTTCTTTTGATATGAGGCGAAGGTAATTTCTTGTGAAGCTTGCATTTATCATGCCTATTAACAAATCACACGGACAAACATTATCAATTCTAGGGTTATACTTGGTGACACCTATATCAACGACACAATTATATGTGGCTTTCTCACGAGTGAGATTATCCACAAAAACGATTATAAATGCAATGGTACAAGATTAATATATAAGCACTTCCATTCCTAAGGTTATAGAAGCATAAATAATTACATGTATAAATATTGGGAATAGGGTTTTCATCCCTAGAATAACTTTCATACCAAGTACTTTATAGTTTTCTTTTGATATGAGGCGAAGGTAATTTCTTGTGAATCTTGCATTTATCATGCCTATTAATAAATCACACGGACAAACATTATCAATTCTAGGGTTATACTTGGTGACACCTATATCAACGACACAATTATATGTGGCTTTCTCACGAGTGAGATTATCAAATGGTGTGAAAGTATTTATTTCAAACACTACATCTAAAACTCACATAAGCACTTCTGGTATTGTTTGCACCCCGAATGTGGTGTTCCAAGAGGTCTTGCATTGGCTTCAAGATGAATGTAGAGGTAATTTGATAAGTTTTTTTTTTGGTGATTTTTTAGGTCATTTACTTAACTAGTGTTTGTGTGATACAAATTAATATTGGCATTTCCTTTATACTTACAATTTCTTTTTGGATTTTTTGGCTTCATATAGGATTAGAATGAGGAGCTATTTTATGCTGACTCCTTTTGTATTTCTCGTTGAATCCTCTGCTTAGATGGAAGATACACAATTGTAAAAGCACTTAGGGTGTTGCTTATGTGTCTTGAGTAATAACACTAATGTCCTTTACCTTAGAAATTATACAAATCCCTTTCTATGGAGAGCTTCTATCCCTACTCAGTTATTGGTTGAGCTCTTGGACATGGCAAAATTTATGAAAAATATTCTAAACTTTTTTGGATAATTATTAAGGAGATAGTGTTCTCTGGTATATGCATGCGTATAAGGGATGGTGTTATTATAATAAGTACATTCTTGATGTATCTATGTTTTTTTTAACTTTTTGGATGTGATCCTTGCTATTTTTGACTGAGTGTTTTGTTTTAGCTTGATGGGGTTGTAGGCTCTAAGATTCCATTTAGATGTGTTCTTTTTGGTTACCAAAAGCCTATTAACTAGGAGTCTATGGGGCATGGTTGTAATGAGGACTATTTATATAGCTTTTTTGAGGTCAATATGTACTCTTGTCGAAGAAGATGCGACATCTATTACCAAGGTTGGTTGAATATCGTAATTATATGATTGTAGAGCTCTTTGTCTTTGAAAATTCAAAGTTCTTATGGATCGTATGTATTAACTAGGTATAGGTCAAGTCCAAGATATAAGTAGTCTATTTTGTTAGCTATCTGTGTGATGCTGATTAAGTTTGAGAATTTTTTTGTGCTTATAAAGCTTTCTATTTTAATAGCCTCTACACGCACGTTAACACGTATATACTTTAAATAGGATTAGGATGATAGGATCTTTTGCATTTGTCACCAAGTTTGCTACTCAAGTTGAAGGCACACAAATGTGCAAGTGCTAATAAGTATTTAACTTATATATTTTTAATAATAGTACTAATTTTTTTTACCTAAGAAAATATGCAGATCCCTTTGATGGAGAGCTCCTGTATGTGCTCGGGATCTTCTTTTTATAGCAGGTTCATTCTTGATGTGGTTGTGTTTATATTTAAATTCTCTACTCTCTATATGTGATTGGTTCTTCAATGGAGTCTTCAATGGAGAATACATTTCGCTTGGGTTTTATAAGGTAGATCTTCACAGGGTTACATGCCCTTGCAGTAAAAATTACATCATTGTGTCTTACTTAGGCTATCGAGAGCCTATTGAGATTGGCAAGCTATTGGGCATGGTCATGCTAATAACTATATATATAGCTTTTTGAGGCCTACCCATACGCTTGTCCATGAAAGTACGTCGTCTATTAACTAGGGTATGTTAAATATTATGATTGTATAATTGTAAAGTTCTTTTGTTTCAAAAATCTAAAGTTTTTAATGGGTTTTTATGTATCACCTAGGTACATGTCAATTTAACAATAGAGCTGGCAGTTTTGAGTAAAAGCACTATCACAGCATACACAAGACAACACGTAGACGTTGCCTTTTTGATGAAGGAGGCTCTACGTCTACAACACACCAACATTTTGTGGCACTATCTAGATATATTATATCTTGCAGTTTAGGGTTATTGTATATAGGTTTTTTTAGTGCTTCTTATATAGGTTAACCTTCGTCTGTGAAACATTTTGGGACTTTTTCGGTGACCACTTTATAGCTTATGGGGACTTTTATATGTAAAGCATTTTGGGCACCACATTTTCATATAGTTTTCAAATGTATTATTTTTTGTGTATAATGTTCATTCATGATTATAATTATCATTTTGCTCATTTACAAATTTTCAAGTTGAGAGAGAGAGAGAGAGAGAGAGAGAGAGAGAGAGAGAGATACCTATCATTTGTGTCCCAAAGTGTAAGCTTTGATGAGACATTGGCATTGGACAATAAGGTTGTGTGAGATTGATGAGAAGACGGTAGGGAGATATGTAAGCTAATATAAAAAGGACCATAGAGATGTGGTGAGAAAAATATTCCCATTGAATTCGTGGAAGACCTTTGTTTGAGCATTTGAGTGAAATTATGCCCAGCCCCTACTCTTCTAAGAAGGGTGAGGCTACTCACATGTCTAATGGAGGATGCTACATCCAAGCCTTTAGGGTGTTTACACATCGCTGAGTGCCCGCCAAAGGTGAGTGGGTGGCGGGCGCTCAACTTTTACACACTGCCTCTGCTGAAACTAGTTTTAAAGGCTTCAATGTCACAAATCGCTTATATCCAAGTCACGGTTCGGGAAAACAATTTTAGGGTAAAGGAACTAAATCCTTTTCACCACTAAATGAGAAGGAAATTGCTATTTTTGAGATGGTATTTTCTATGTGAACTTAGAAAATATAACTAAAACTTGTAAAATTTGAAAGGGTTTTATTACCTTCTCATAAGAATTTGAGAAGGATTTTCCCGAAGTTGAACAAGTTTTAGGCCAAAGCGAACCCGTCTTTTCCCGAACCCTAATCCAAGTGGAAAGGTGCCACTGGCAGATCCCGAGTTCAAGTCCCAACGGGCGCTTGGACGGGGACCCTGCCTGCCCAAGTTTTCATCCGTCCCTTTTTTTGTGGCTCAAATCAACAACAGCCACGTCGTCCACACGCCCGTGTCGGACGAGTATGTCCGCTTGGTCTGTAAAGACCGCATCACTCAATGTCTATTTCACGTGTTCGGGTACTTATTTTTTTTAAATGTGGAAAATAACCACCGCCCTTGCTTGTGAACAATTTTGCCTACGTACACATGGAAAGAGCTGACGATGATTTTGAAAATAGAAGCAATCTGCGCTCATACTTAAGGAGCAAGAATAAGAAACATTGATATTGACCTAAAGCGAGCAATTCGTGAAGAGGTCCGTGTAGCTAGTCAAGGGCTGCGGGTCTCACCTCTTCGCTTGTGAATCAAGTTTCTGCCCATTCAATTTTATGCAACCATACCCAATGCCCATGCTTCTCCTTGCCTGGAAATTTGTCGTCACACTATTAATCTGTAGAAAACTCACTCTCAAGTACATGGTGCATACGTTAACTTTCAATTTTAAACAAATACGTTCAAATAGTGGAGTTGGAGGTTAAGTTGCTAAAGCTTAAGAGCTCAGGGATGCCCATCGGTCACCTGGCCCACAACCCCGGTGAACACCTCTATTCCCACGGCGACTTCCTCCCTTCCGAGCTCCTTACGCAAGTCCATTGCCGTCGTCGTCTCCAGGCTCCTCTCCATTATCGGCGGCATGCCCGGGCCGTAACCTATTGTGCGGTGGTGGTGCTGTGGTTACCCGGGCCACCGGCCACCGGGTGGCCAAACGTGTGCACAGCCCCAAAGACGGCCACGTCTGGATAATGGAGGTTAATGGCTCCAACTTGCAAGTCACTTCACCTCCAGGCTCCAAGTCACGTCACCCCCCTCTCCACGACAAAAAAGAAAGTAAGCCCCCGTCTGAATCAGCAGGGGGACATTCACAAAGCTTTCAGGGACACGTGGAAGAGGTGGGCTGAAGGAGATTGAGGCCGGCAGCAGTGCCACGTACCCCGGGGCCTGGACTGAGCGCTCGTGTGGGTGGGATTTGCCCAGCACTGCCCGGAGGGCCACAGCCCCCTCACACGGAGGCGGCTGGGGAGTCGGGACTGCGAGAAAGGGCTACTTCCACCAAAAATTTAATATACCTGTTGTGTGATTGGCCAAGGCAGGGATGGCGGCGGCAAGACCGCCGGCCGCTAGGCCCGAGGCAACCAATGTGGGAGGGCCCAGCCTGTAGGAAAACCACGGCTCTTCCCGGCAAACCAGGTAGCGGTATATATTATCTTATCGGGAGCAGGTATAAGTTTAGTTTGCTGAAAACTTTAAGCATTGTAAATCGAAATGACCAAGCATCCCCATCCTTTGGCAAACATACCCCGCCCGCCCCCCTACCTAGTACAGCCTTCCACCAGCCAACTGCACAGGTTTCCGCTTCCCCTCTGCACCGTTACTTTTGCTCATTGGTATAGTTGTTCGTTAATCTCTCGCTTTCTTTGAATATTATTTACCCTTTAATTTATGTATGGATGCAGGTAATAATCTCAGCCTTTATCTCCTACTACAGCTACAGGCTTTCCTATGGCTGGAAACAACACCAACAAGAGGCCCTTCTATTCTGCTAGTTTTGATGGGGCCTCCTCGGATCATGAGATGATGGAGGATGATGGAGAGTGCATTCCGTTGCAGCCCGGAGAGAAGCGTGCCCGGAGACTTACAGTAGAGCAAGTGAGGGCTCTTGAAAAGGCCTTTGACGTGGATAACAAGCTGGAGCCCGAGAGGAAGCTGCAATTGGCCAACCAACTAGCTCTGCAAGAGAGGCAAGTGGCTGTCTGGTTTCAGAACCGCCGAGCCAGGTGGAAAACGAAGCAAATGGAGAGGGACTTCCACTCTCTCAAGAAGAAGATGGAGCTGCTCAAATCTGACCATGACAAACTAATCAGAGACAAGGGGCTTCTAGAAGCCGAGGTAGGGCCACGTTTATCCTACTTCTTACTTGAAGAATTCCGTCCCCTTTACTTGATTTATTCCTTCCCCTTCATGGATCAATCCTACCATAGCGTAATCTCTATACTACAAATACGTCCTTCTTTGCAGGTTCAAAGATTGAAATGTGAGCTGAACAATAAGGATAAAGTTGTGAAGTTGGAACTGGAAGTACCGACGCAGCAAGAAAGGAGCATTTCTCCAGATGCATCTCATGTCAGAGAAGTTGAGCAGAGTGCATGCACGCAACAAAAAGAAAAAGATGGAAGTCGCAGCCTCAATGCTGCTGCAGCTGATGACACCAGCTGCGATGCTGCAAGCGTCGTTGATAACATAGACAGCCCCATTAGCAGATCAACCCATGAGGACCACCAAAGCAGCTTCTCTCTTGTGTATTATCCAGGATCAGAGACGGCCATTATCCAACCGGAAACCTTAGGCCTCCTCAATGATGCAAATATTTTACCTGAGTTCTACGATGCAAGGATGATCTCATGTGGACTGCGAGCCGGCATCAAAGCAGAATTAGACGTATTTTCCGAAGAAGTCGAAAGCACCACCGGCTTTGTTCCTTTCGATTGGTGGGAAGCCAACTAATTATGTACTTGTATTAGTACATACGGCTTGTTCGTCACCACTCGATATGTTAATCAACTCGGTTTGATTGCCTTGATTATGAAAATTGATCAACTTGTAATATGTTTTCGGATTGGGCTTCTTGCAGCAAGCATTATTAATTCAAACGGTAATCTGCCGTGTTGCATGCTTCTGATATAGCATTCGCTAACGCACAGACAAAGATTCCCGGCGTCGAAATTTAGCTCTCTTCATGCCATCTACAATTGTTCCATGAAATTATAAATTATAGTAACTTAAAGTATAGCTTGCTTTATTGGGTCATGCTACACACTTATAATCGTAAGGACCAAATTCCAAAACCAGTTTAGTGAAGGTAAGTTCATTTTGATTTGGCGGAGGCTCAATCAAGAATTGATCACCATAGCTGCGAGATAGGTCCCACCGATTCCCCACAGTGTTTGGTAAAACAACTATAATGAAGGTCGTCATGTGTATACTTTGTAGAAGAACGTTGCTAGAAGGTCGCAAATGAGGATTACTTTGGTGTACAGATGGTAGTGGTCTCGCGATCCCTCTTCACGTAAATTATCGGACGGTAGCTTTGCTGCACCGAAACGAACTTTGACATTAACGAAGAAGCTGGTACGAATCCTGGCTCCTGAGTCGCGAGTCCTGACTCCTGAGTACAGAAGCTACGTTATGGCCTTAGATCAAGTCGAAAGGATTTTGAAACCGTCGTCCAAACTACGGGTGTCCTTCATTTTGTAACAATACTGGGATCACAATGAATCCAAAATTCAATCGAGCTTTGCAAAATCCACGTAATCAATTAGGAGTCAAACAGAGCCTTAATCACCTAAGAGCCTGTTCTCACGGTTAATATAGTGACCCTCCAGTGGGTAGCTGGTAGTCTACCGATCAATCTAGGGCCCTGTTTCCACGAGCCTCTCTGGACGAAGCCAGCTTCTTTGTGGCTGCGGGCCCTCTGGCAACCAGTCTTTGTGAGGGCCCTGGTTTCTATGGATTTTGTTTTCAAACTTTTTACCTTGGTTAAAAAGCTCGTGTCCACAGGAGCATAAAATAGTTTGGGAAGAGATGGAAAGAAAAGGAGCACTTTTTCCTAAAAAAGAATACATGCCCCTGATTAATGCAGCGCCCTGACTAATACAACTATTGTTTTGACCTTTTTTGGTGGAAGACGGTAGAACAAGGTTGGTTACCAGCTCGCTAGCTAGGGGTTTGGCAACCATT
This sequence comes from Cibotium barometz, assembly GCF_041138505.1. Classification (NCBI taxonomy): domain Eukaryota; kingdom Viridiplantae; phylum Streptophyta; class Polypodiopsida; order Cyatheales; family Cibotiaceae; genus Cibotium; species Cibotium barometz. The sequence goes on along the minus strand of NC_141083.1, from coordinate 5,102,795 downwards.
GCAAACAAATTCTACAACCAACTTCTGGTGCATGGAGTAACTTGAACCCTATGGAGTAACTTGAACCCCCCCTCAGTTTGCACTTGGTTGCGTCCTAGGACGAAGCCAACTTCTGCGTGGAAACAAAGCCTAGGATGCCCCCAATCCTAGTGGGCCTTTGGTTGCCGGTGCCTGCCATCTTTCCTTCTGAATAGCTTTGAGTTCTTGCTCCTAAAGGCACCAGTAACCCGTCAAATTGGCAAGCTGACGAGAAATCAATTCATGCAGTTTAGCGCAGATTACAGCCTATTATGTTCTTGCGACTTTCGAAAAAAAACACACTGTGGTGGTATTTGTACTCTTATACTAAGGGCTGGTTTCCACGAAGGTTTAAATTGCCAACTGGGATATTTAAATGCAAGAAGACAGTTATTTGAGCTCGTTTGTGGTTGTAACTTGTGAAGTGGGTATGTTCTTTCGACTTTTGAAAAAAACGTTGCACCATGGAGGCATACTAAGGGCCGGTTTCCACGTAGGTTTAAATTGCCAACTAGGGTATTTAAATGCAAGAAGACGCAGTTATTTAGCTCATTTGTGGTTGTAACTTGTGAAGTGGATAGATAGGTATGTTCTTGCGACTTGTGAAAAAATGCACCGTGGTGGCATTTGTACTCTAATACTAAGGGCTGGTTTCCACACACGTTTAAATTGCCAATTGGGATATTTAAATGCAAGAAGACAAAGTTATTTGAGTTCATTTGTGGTTGTTTGTACTCTAATACTAAGGGCTAGTTTCCACACAGGTTTAAATTGCCAATTGGGATATTTAAATGCAAGAAGACAAAGTTATTTGAGCTCATTTGTGGTTATAACTCGGTTGTAACTTGTGAAGTGAATAGATAGGTTGAATTCACAACTGCATATACCTATTGTATATATATGGTAGGGTCTTGCACATTTAACACCAATCCCCACTAGTTAGTCAACCACATGGTGGTGGTTTTAATAATGAACAAGTGCCATGCTATTCCAAGTAGCACTACTCTTGATTATATCACAAGTAAATCTTGAGCTATTCTCACCATCTTCAATGGCCCATTCGTTTTTGCAGTTGGTGGAGATTTAGTTCACACATTCAAAGGAAGTAGATGCTGCTAGCTAGTCACATTTGAAGGGAAGATGCAAGTTTTCTTTGGGTTTTTTCATGAGAAGAGCTTGATAAGGTTGGTAGTATATATAACTAGATGTATACAATGCTATATAAATTTACCATGAATGAACAAATAGACGCATGCTATTAGCCTTCATTAAGTGCACACGAACTTAGTGGTGGACCTTTGTAAGAAGGAAGTGATTTTAGGTGCACATGCACATGGGGGGATGGGGCTAGGCACATGGGGGCTTAGGGTCATTTATATGTAGGCACATGGGGGCTTAGGGTCATTTATGCATGTGGGCACATGGGCCTTGGGACTATAAAAGGCACAAGTCCTAGTGTCATTGTACCTCATTACCTTTTTGAGATATTATACCCTTTACCTTTCTTAGAACTATTAGCTACTTACCCGAGCTTTCATATCTTCCTTCATAAACCTATGGCTACTCTAGGCATTGAGGAGCAACCTGTGTGGACTCCAACCCTTGTGAGGACTCCAACCAATGAGTTCTATTCCTTGCCTAGATTGTTTTCTTGTATTGGTATCACAACTTTACCTAGATCCCTTTCTTGCATTGGTATCAGAGCTTTGCCTAGATCTCTTTGTTGCATTGGTACCAAAGCTTTACTTAGATCCTTGCTTAGGGAGTGATTAGTAATTAATCATTTTTAGATTAGCTTTTATGCAGTTTTATTTTGATCTTTATAGAGAGTGGATATTAATTTTTTTTGATATATGCTAATCACTTTTTCTAAAAAACTTAATATGTGCTTTTTCTTGATTATCTTCTTGATTAGAGTTTTTTTACTATAATCTTTAATTAAACCTTAATTTTTGTTACTTTATAAATCCTAATTTTTGTACAATATTAAAACAAACCCTAGAACCAACATTATCTTCTTGAAAAATCTTGAGGGATTTCTTGTTTTAGGATTTGTTAAAGATCTTTGGTCTTGTGCAAGCTTTAGACATTAAAAAAGATTACGAAATCATTTGTTGTGCAAGTCTTTGGAGGATCTTGGAGTATTGATTGTAAATCTTGATCAAAAAAGTGTGCACAGTGAAAATCTTGGACTGCTGATTGCAAATCTTGATCAAGAAAGTATGTAGAGTCAAAATCTTGGTATAAGTCAAGTTTTAAACATAGATTTGGAGTGCAATACGTTATGTAAGTACTCAATCTTTCAACTTGTTTTTAGTTCTTGTTTGATTTTCATGCAAAGAATCATTGTTGTAGAAAGAAAGTTTGTAAAGAAATGTTGAAAGGGGACAAAAGAAGTGGACAACAATTATGCAGAGATTAAGCAAGTGTGAGGCTTAATCAAGTTGATTAGTAGTGACAAATATTACATTAATTTTCTTATAAAGAATCATTCCTGTGCAAAGAAAGGCTGTATTTAAAGAAAGGTTGAAGGTGGACAAAACAAGTGGACAACAAGTAGATTTATTGAATCATATAGAGATTAAGCAAGTTTGAGGCTTAATCAAGATGATTGGTGATAATTATTATATCACTTGATAGTTTGGACAATTTCTTGCTTAAGAAAGGAGATTAATAACATGAGATTAATGCTAATCTTATCAAGGTCTACTCAAATCATCATTAATCAAGGTGTAACAAGCTAATTACAGTGGATTACTACATCAAGAAACCTTAACAAATACCTAGCAGTAATGGTGGATTAAAGCAAGGGGCAGCTAGCATCTTAGGCATGGGGGCCTTCTTCTCAATAGAAGCAGCAATCATCACAACTTTGGGGAGCACAACTGGTTTCTCAAATCGTAGGGATCCAACAATTTCATATCGTAGACCATCTCAGCTTCCTAATAATATTATGATCTAAGATTGTATACGATATTCCAACGATTTGACATTCGTGGACGATCCGACGAGCCAACGATCCATCAATCTAGACGATCCAATGAACCAACGATCAAACGATCCAGACAATCTGATGATCTAAGACTAGGCTTTCGAATAATGGATGAACTAGGTTTTCGACGATTCGGGCTCTCAAATTATGAACGAATTCATCTTTTCGACGATTCATGCTCTCAAATCGTGGACTATCCAACTATTTGAGCTCTCAGATAATGGACAATCTAACTATTCAGATGATTCGAGTTCTCAGATCATGAACGATCTACCTATCAGCACACGATTTAATGTTACATGGTATAGATGATGCTCATCATACGTATGATGATGTAGTGGACCATGTCTTCGATGGGTATGAGTCATCGATGCTACATGGGATGATGGCGTTGGTTCACATTTCTTCTTGCATGATACCAACTATGAGTCATGTTCATTTGGCTCCCATGGATGCCCGTGGACATGCTCCTATGTTCTTTGGACATTTATCTTTGGATGCATTATATGCCACTTGGGATGTATGGTACTTGATTATGTGGCATATCTTGCGGATGCACATCTTGGTTTTGGCCCACATGGTGATTCATTTGTGCCAGAACCACTCGACATTTCGACCGTGAGTTATGGGTTTATTTGGTGTATACTTAGCTGTCATATTCACACTATAGTCACGAGGATGGGCTTGCCAGCATTCCCTTCGACCCAGGAGCTATTACTATATTGATTTCAAGGGTGTGTAATGTGTACTATGGCTATCCATTTGACCCGAGAGGATATATAGCTTGCCTCATTATCGATGATGGTTCTCTACATTTTTCATTTGATCTAGGTTGACATGGAGCTATTGTTTTGGAGTTTCCATGGCTTGGATTTCCCTTTGATCCAAATGGCTGCATGGTTAGCCTCATCTTTGACAATACTTCACCATCCTGATCCCGAGGCCATGTGCTCGATCTACATTTTGGCACTTTGGTCTTCTATTTGGCCTTGGCATCAATACCTAGTTGTGGCTCAATTTTTTTGGCTTTTGTATAGAGCCTTTTGGATATGTTGTTTGTGCATGAACACCTGTCGATATGTGAGAAGCAGACCAATCCTACATACGATGCAAGGAGGCAAATGAGGATTTCGCCTCCTCCTTGATCACTAAAGAGAAAGAAGTCATTATTGACCTATGAATCGACAAAGATGAAGCCTTGTTTACCTACATCTAGAAGTTAAGCTTCTTCGTATAAAAAGCTTTACGGATTGTTTCTTTCCTTAATATGATCCAGCCTCTAAAAAAAGAAACAAATCATATCATCAACGATATTTTTCCTTTTCCCACTTCTAAGGTAAGCTGCGCGGGACACGGCTCTTAGCCCTGCAAATGAAACTTTGGGGTTGCCGTTGCCCCCTGCCAACTCGCCCTTCAAATTCAAGGGCTGGTCCGAAATGTTGAAAGGCCTGTCCCGTCAGCTACCCTGTTGGCCGGTTAAATTTTGTTGTCGTAGTGCGGTTGATGGGACAAGCTGGCAGCCTGGCACTCGTCTGGATTTCTGGAGCCACGGCACCTTTTTTTTTACGTGATGGAGGAGATGTGCTGACTCCTAAGCACGCGTGATGGCGACCACCTCCCGCTTGGATTCTAGTATCTACTACTCTCCCCTGTGACGCTCTCTACTAATAGGCCCAAATTCAAGGTTCCTGCCCCACTGTCCTCATCAACGTAAAGGTTTTTGCCACCCATGCAATCTGCAAGCGCACGTCAGCCTTGTCCGCGCACGCTGTCTGCACTCTGCTTTTATGCTGATAACGAACCACTTTTCTGTTGCAGTCACGCTGTGTACACTGTACAGTAGTCCACAGTCCGGTCTAATAAGGAGTCAGGACGTGTTCATGCGCACGCTCTCACCGCACTGCTGCTGAAATTTGAAGCTCCTGGAGTGGATACAACAAGCCACTATTTTGAAAATTTCACATATAAATACATATATTTTGAAGGTAAATATATATATATTTGAAGATAAACCTAGTTTATGGCCATCAAATTGAAGGTTTAGATAGGCCTTCAAATTTCAGCCATGTAACACGCAACCAATTTCTAGGCAGCCTAATTTTGGCAACCAAGTTTGAACTCAACCCCTCCAAAAAGTAGGGGTTAAGCTCACAACGATAAGTTACAAGAAGTTGAGAAGTCTACACTTTTTTTAGTTATTAAAGCCATATTTTCAAGCAACCAAAAAACAAGAAACCGGTTTTAAAACTAGGCTGTCCAACTCCTAGGGATTGAGTTTTGCAACTTCTTTTCCTCCTGAGTCCTTTGTCTAATCTCATTAATACCTTTTCTCAAATGTGCCTAGTTTGAAACCAGTGCAACATGAAAAATATATAGTACAAACGCTCAAGCTCGAAAGATGCAGCTAAAGCAAGAGCGGCATAATATGAGCAGAGGAAAGGTAAGTATAAATGGTTATTCGGTGAAGGTTAAAGGGCTTGTCGATGCCCTTGCTTCTATTGGATCACCAGTAGATGATGATAATATAGTTGCATGGTCTTAGCAAGGAATACAATCACTTTCAGGCCTCCATTAAAGTCCGAGAGATCACCAGTAGATGATGATAATATAGTTGCATGGTCTTAGCAAGGGATACAATCACTTTCAGGCCTCCATTAAAGTCCGAGAGAACTTTCCAAATTTCTAGGAACTAATTGCTCTCCTCATATATGAAAAGATGAATATTGGGAGAGGTTTATCGTCTAATAATTCACATGAGTAAGCCTTCTACTCATATACAGGTAGAGGTAGAGGAAGATCATTATCTAGAGGATGTGGTGGTGGTCGAGGACCTAGAGGTAGAGAAAGATCGTCATCTAGAGGATGTGGTGGTGGTCGATTTACAGGTCAAAGAGGCCACTCTAGAGGCGAGGGGATCTAGAGAGGCTGAGGTGGTTGGTAAAGAAATCAAAATGCAAATAGCATGGAGTGCTATTACTATGGTAAAACAAGGCACATTACAAAGGAGGCTACTATAAAAGGTAAAATGATATCAAAAGAAAAAAGTTACAAAGCAAGGCGACTATGCATCATTAAGTAAACATAGTGATGAGAGAAGTGAGCAACTATTTATGATACATCACATGCTCAATTCCACAGTAGGAGATGTGTCAAGATCGAGAAATATTTGGTACATGGATTTGGCACCTCTAACCACATGAGCAGTCATGGTGAATAGTTTAGAGATATATAAAAAATAGAAAAACCAAGGTATATGGAAACACATAACAGTACTGTGCACAACATTGTGCATGTTGGTAAGTGTCACTATCTATGTAGAATGGCAAAATGAAATACATGGCAGATATACTTCATGTACCTAATATTACGAAAAACATGACATCCATTAGATAAATGATTAATCCCTGGTCTACAAGTGAGGTTCAATCCTCAAGGGTACTTTGTGGAAGACTTCAAAAATCAATGCCGCTTGGTTGCAAAGGGTAACAAAAATGGTAGGTACTTTAGATGTTAACATGCCTGAGTTGAAGACAACCTTTATTGTACATAGGACAAGTGTGATCACAAATATTGACATATAGCATAAGCAAATAGGTCATATGAATATATAGTGGCTAAAATCTATGAAGGCTAAAAATATTGTAGGTTTGCTGAATTTTAAGATTGAAAGTATACATAAAGTATGTGAAGCATGCCAGACTAAACATGCTTTCCCACATCAAAAGCATGCCAGTGCAAGAAGAAAGGCCATTGGATGTTATACATTCTGATATATGGGGACCAACCAAAATTGTAACAATTGCTGTAGGTATTATGTTACATTCATTGATGATCACAATAAGAAAGTGTAAGTTTACTTTATGAAGGAGAAAAGTATAGGTATACTTCATGAAAGAGAAAAGTAAGGTGTACTTCATGAAGGAGAAAAGTGAGGTGTTTTCTCACTTTTAGAGATTTAAAGCCTTAAGAAGGAAAAAGGTATGCAGATCTAAGATCAAATGGTGGGAGAAAGAGTTCATTTCTTGAGACAGTAGGCAATCAAGAGGAAATTCACATGCGTGTACACTCCGCAATAGAATAGTGTTACAAAAAGGAAAAACAAGCACATTGCACGAGTTTCTCATTCCTTGATGTCTGAAAAGAATATGCCATAATATTTTTAAGCTAAAGCAGCAGTAATTATTATTTATATTCTGAATATATCTCTGATTGTACTTGTTCATAGCATGATGCATAAGCAGTCCACTTAAAGTGTTTAGATGTATTTCATATGTGCATGTTCCTAATGAAGTGAGAACCAAGTTGGATCCAAAGGGAGAGACATGCATCTTCATTGGTTATGCTTTGGAATAAAACTATAGATGCTATAAACCTACCACTCGTGAGATGCAAGTAAGCAAAGATGTTATCTTTGATGAGATGAGTAGTATGCATCTAAAGATGAAGATGTAAGAAGTAAGCATAGATGTTGCCTTTGATAAGATGAGTAGCTAATATGCACCAATCAAGGCAACTGAAGATGAAGATGTAAGAAGTAATGATGGTGGATTGAGTGTTAGTCCATGGCTAGGCAAGTTGAGGATAGATGTAAGATCCAATGTAGACTTAATATAGATGCATCATCTCATTGTAGAGGTGATGGCACACATGTATCACAAAAAGGGAAAGAAAAGGTAGACCAACCTTTTATGCTAGATCTATCAATAGGTTTCTCTTATGTGGATGATGATGCTAGTGGCTCTGAGCAGAGCGTTGATGATGATCTTGGCATTCTATTAGTGGTTACTCTTAGCGTATAGAGAATCAGGGAACTAGAACTAGAGGTTGCACAATTCAAGATAACACTTATGGTACTAAAGCATAAATTAGTACAGGTTGGATTGGAGAGAACCCTCATGAATGCACATGTAATCTAATCTCAATTTTATTATAATTTTAGAAATAATTTGACCAAAAAATTATGTATTGGCAATTTGTTTGTTGCACATATAGGTTGATTATGACACCACTGTTATGATTGTAAAAGATAGGCAACTCCAATTTGTTTGTTGCACATATAGGTTAATTATGACACCACTGCTATGATTGTAAAAGATAGGTAGCTCCAACTTGGTTTTATCAAGGGGATTCTGATATTAAGATCTTGCATGGCACTAGGTCTTGGACCATCGCATCTCATGACACTCACAAACATTTGCACCTACAACTAACCTTGTCAATGTCAACCCTCCAGATACATCTCTGAATGGGGGGATCGTGGCAGGGGTAAGCTTGGCCCATGGTATGACCCATTGGCTAGAGAAACCTTGACCTTGTAGGTCCCTCCAACAAGTTTCTATGCATGTATTCTCTCCTTTAACTCCAATTCATCCCTATTACAACCTCGCCTTGGCTGGACGTTTTTGCCGCCACGATTCCTTATCATCACATACTCTTATGTCACACCTCAAAGATATGGACCCCTATCTGCCCATGTAAATCATTCCATGGTGGCTCTCCTACTCTTTTTGCCAATTATATAGTTTCCAATTATAGGGTGCATATCGCTTCTACCAAATACCTAATATTATAGGGTCTACACCACTTCTATAACTAACAGAGGCCTAGTATGGAGCACCTCTACATTGCTTATCACTTTCCATTAGGGCAACCGAAACCTTCCCACCACCTTACCCTATATCCAGCTATGGATTGGTCCCGAACTATACCACTTAACCTTTGATCGTCGCAACAACTTCATGGCATATCCCTTGGACCATCCCCATGCCTTTAGCCCTCAGCATAGCTTCACCACCAACTTGGGTGATCTAAGGTCCAACCCAATATGTTAACCGATGGAGTGGCCACCATTAGTTAGCCACTCCATCGGTTAACATAGTTTTGCTTATTGGACCTACTGTAAGGTGTTTCACCATCTTACCCACTTGAACGGGCACTCATCTTTTGTAAGAAAGTGCTAGAACATATAAAGTGACCCTACTACCTTGTGGCCTTATCCTGTGCTTAATGTCAAATAGAGAAAGTCTACAGACTCTATGCACATAGTTGCTTCGGGTTAATAATAGAGGCTAGACCATTTTTAAGTCTGGTGAGCCTAGTGTGGAAACTAGTTATTTGTATATAAGACATTTTTGATAGTAAGAAGCAACACACAATCATTTCCTTGTAATATTTTACTTATAGTGGGACCCTCTTCTCACTTACTTGCATGCTATTGATTCTTACACTCTAGATAGTTGTTTATTTGAGAATAGTTTTGATTGTAGGTTTCCCTCTTCTATTAGCTTCTTCTTCCCCATTGCGTGGCCCCTCTCTAATTTGGATTTGATACTAATGCTTCCTCCAAGCAAGTTGGCTCTTGTACTTTCATTATCTTAGCCCATCAAGCCCATAGTGACAACATGAGTAGTAGAGGCCCTCTTTTCTACTCCTCTATTCTCTTGGATCTGCAAACAATTGATGGATCTTTTGTGGTTGTGATGGTAGAGCTCTCCCATCCAAGAGTTGCTTCACCCATTTAGGATATGGCCCCTTCTGTGGTGTTGCAGGCTCTTCTTGAGTTGGAACTATCCACCACTAGTGGTTATGTTTGTTGGGTTACTTCTTCCTTGAAGGATAGTGTGGATAGAGCCTTCTCCTACACTCAATATAAGGTTAATATTTGAATGCCACATCATAGAGAATCATTTTCTTTTCCTCCAAGTCATATAATTCGTAACCCTTTGACTCTAGGCTGATAGTGAGTAACCCTTTGACTCTAAGCTGATAGTGAGTAACCCTTTGACTCTATACTATACCCCAAGAAGATACACCTCTTGCTCTTAGAATCCCACTTGGTTTTGGATGAGTCTGGAACATGCAAAAAATAATCACAACTAAATGTCTTAAAATATATAACTAAAGGTTACCAAAATAAGCCCCTTCAGGTGCCATGCCCTTCATTACCTTTGTGTAGCTCTAGCAGTGCTAACTTCCTCGTGTTCCCAAAATAAATTCTACATTCCCTTTGAGCATACTCCATCCCATCTCCACACCATTTTGTGCGAATTATGATCAAGTGTCAAATCTCTCTTAATCCCATGCTCTTTGTAGTAGGCACTGAATTCACTTAATGTGAATTCTTCTCCTTGATCTATCCAAAACTTTGTAGCCTCTTTCATGTTTCATTCTTTATTTACCAATCTATGACATATTTCAAATTTTCCAAAAGCTTCAACCTTATCTTGAAGAAAATACACTCACATCTTCCAACTAAACGCATTAATTGGTAAAAAGAAGCAGGAAGAATCAACCAATTCATTGGTTGGCATTATACCACAAAGGTTTACATGTACAAGCTAGAGGAGCCTTTACATGATTATTTCTTTCTTGTGGAAATGCATGCCAATGCTGCTTACCCATCATACAAGTTTTGCTTCTTCTTATGAGCATCAGGGTTACCAGATCCCCTACTCTTGCCTTCTTGCCTTTCTTTGAATTCATGGGAGAATGCAACATAACTACAATCGTTGGCTTTAAAACACAACTTCTCTTCCCCACCATTGTGCCAAACTCCTAAAAAGTAAGAGGCATGTCGTGCACTTATGTGTTTAGTGAGATCACCAAACTATCATACGCGGGGGGGAAGCTCTACCTATGTCATTAGTCTTGGCGATCTCCATTGCCACCATTAGATCTTATAAATTCTTTATTCGTGATATGAAGTACTCCGTTTCTTCTCCTTTAGAAAGTCTTTCTACTGTAAGAAGCTACCATGCTTTAAAAGTCGTGGTAGTATGTGGAATTAGGGTCATCATTTAATCAATGATATTGGTGATGATGGCACATAGTATATCTACATTTTGTTGCCTCCACACCAAAGTAAGAGCAAGATTTGATGGTATGGTCTACAATAGAGCTATTGAGTAGAACCTGGCATCAACCCGTGTTGTGGTTTCCCACAATTCATATGAATAAAGAATATGCCTAATATTAAACTTCCAAAGAGTGTTATTTGTCCCATCCAACTTTTTATCACTAAATGGTGGAGGATGAGCATGAGTGGCTACATTATTTCTAGGTTGGCCATCTCTAAATCTGCTTTCAAATATCCAAACAAGCTTTGCCTAGAGTTTAATCTCTTATACCACGTAATAAAAACAATAACAAAAGCAATATCTTCACAATACAAAGCACAAAATTGCAGAAAGAAGTAGAGAGTAAACAATATTACCGCTTGTGTAAACTTTGATTAGAAATTGATGGTGGCTATCCATCCACTTGTGTGCTTTGGGTAAGGAGCTTTAATGATGATCTAGGTAGAATTTTGATGGAGGATGCCTTTCTAATATAAGAGTGCTTGAACACAATGATCTTGATGATAATTTAAGGCCGTTATAAACTAGTCTATATATAGTGCCCAAGGCTAGCAAGCCGACATGACCACGTCGACCAACCTATGACTTGGTCCAAAATGACCAACCGGCTATATCATTTGATTCGGTTCATATTAAACTACAACTAGGTCTAGTTGGGACTATTTCATAACTCCCATGCCATCTGAGATCATATGGACCCCCTTAAACTAGCCTCACATCTCATAAGTATTGTGTCCCAGCAGTCACTATGGTCACATACATAAGCTATCTCCTAATCACCTGGCCACATTTAGCCACCATCCAGTGTCTAATTTGGGAACTGTCTACCTAAGTGCTCACAAAACAGCTACTCTTGATATATTGACCCTTACAAAATAGAGCATATCCATCACTTGTGATGATAGTAACATGAGGGTGGAGCACTGAGAATTTTTTTTTCCAACATAAAAGGCTAACCAACCCATAATTTAAATAGCCTATGTGTGATAAGGATCTTAATGCTATCCATGTGTTGAAAATGGATTGGATAACTCTTCTCTAAAGTACCTTTGCGCATTATCTATATGGATCTACCTCATGTGGATAACTATTGCCTAAAGTATATTTACAATCTCTAAAATTCCTTTTGATTAAGGAGAGGAGAAAATCTTATTGGTAGGAATAGATGTGGGAGTTTGAGATCAAATGTTATAAAAAAATGATCTACTAAAATAAGTGGTAGATTTACATAAATTTAGATTTATTTTGACCTTTATGACTCTCTTAAGGGCTTATGTCCAAGTGACAAATTTTTTAGTAGAATTTGGGATACAGTCAAGGCTATGATGACCCCTATCAATATTTTTTTAAGAGAAATTCATTTGGGATACAGTCAAGGATAGGATGACCCCCCTATCATTTTTGTTTTAAGAGAGCAATTCATTTTATTCAAAATTAATTTCACTTTTAAAAAGGAAAGGTGAGTGTACTTGATGTGGATGGTGTAAGGAATTCTGTCTTGTTTATCATGGCATGTCCTCTTCTAGGCATCTTGAGAACTATGAACATTGAGCTTTTGGTTGGATTACCATGGTGGACTTTTAGACCTATTTGGATGATTTTTGAACAAATCATCAAATTCAAGATTTATTCCTACCAAAGAGTAAATAATAGTAGGCTGATACTAGTTGTGTAGCTTAATTATTTGTTGAGATTTTTTTTACCTTTATGGCTTGCTAGTTTAAATTTTTAGTGACTGTGATTACAAGTTCATAAGACTTTTTGGAGTGAAGTATTCAATAAATTAGATATGGAGCTGCATACAAGCTTATCTCATTTTATTGTGAGATAATGCATGTAAATTAGATTGTAGAGGACATGTTAGATCCTATGCATATGTCTCCATTATACATTTTGATTAGGAAGGGTAAATTTTGAGTAAGTAGAGTTTTCTTACAATAGTATTATGTATCTTGTGTTAGTAAAGTTTCCTTACAATAGTACTATTAGTATCTTCCATTAGTAGAGTTTCCATAAAATAGCATGCTAATAAGATGAGCCGTTTTAATTTAATGTACGAATATTGACCCAGAACCCCAGGTATGATTGGATTTTGAGTTGGTGTTGCAGTTGAATTCTTCAAAAATCAAAACAAGAGATGTTATAGTAAGAAAGAGAATACGAAGTAGGTAGGTGCAATTCTAAGCTATCCAAAAGTGATGAGCTAGAGTCCTAGAATAAGGGGCATGGGTTTCTTAAAATTTTCCAAAGAGGTTTGCTGCATGAGATATCTTAGTGCTTGACCAAGGTATATTGGTTGCAAATCTTGTAATACTTGACGATCTAGCCTTTTATCTTCCGCATAAAGCTGGCTACAAAATCATAGACTTTAGAAATAGATCAATTTTTTAGTGGCTAATTAAATAGATATATTGTGTGGATGAAGACAACATTTGGGATAATTTTGCTTCACTCTAGAGCTATTTTCCAGAATTTCCCCCCCCAATATTCCTCTCATTAGGAGGGGGGGGATATTGTATCTCATGTTAGTGTATGGCTTACTTGACAAAAATATTGTATGGATGAAGACAACATTTGGGAGAGCGTTGCTTCACTCTAGAGCTAGTTTCTAGATTTTGTCCCCTAATATTTCTCTCTCTCATTAGGAAGGGTGGATGTTATGTCCCATGTCAATGTAGGGCTTACCCAATAAAAATGTTAAAGAAACCACTTATAAATACTCAAAGAAAGCAGTATGTGGTAGAGAAATGAAGAAAGAATAAAAGCAAAAGAAAAGATTAACCATCAAGAGATCTCACCAATTTATTTAACTAAGTCTATATCTCACCAATTTATTACATACTAGTGGTTAGATGTTTTCATTCTAGGCTATTGTACTCTAATTCCTTAATAGTAGAGAAAAAAATGCACAAAGGCAAATGAAAAGAAAAAGACTACATATCAAAAAATGAGTATAAAGTGGTTCATAAATCAAAGAGAATAATCTCAAATTAAGTAGAATATGTGGATATCTAATCACTAGTACTCCACTAACTTGTTTACTAATACTAATAGAGTAAACAAGTTAGTGGAGTACTAATACCCCCACTCTATTGTCTCTTCTAGAGAGACAATAGAGTGGGGCTATGAGTACTCCACTAATAGAGTAAACAAGTTAGTGGAGTACTAATACCCCCACTCTATTGTCTCTTCTAGAGAGACAATAGAGTGGGGCTATGAGTACTCCACTAACTTTTTTACTTATACTAATACCCCCACTCTATTGTCTCTTCCAAAGAGACAACAAAGACCAATCACAAAAACATCTCTTAACTACTACTGTAATTCCCACTACTATATGAGCAGCATACTCCTTACTTCCATTGACCAACTTCTTCCCTCGAACTTGAGGACATGATCTACATGAATAAGGGGAGTATATTAACCATTTGGTTAACACAGATCTTCACCGAATAAGTGCACATGTCCACACTTTTAGTTTTCAAAAGAGACTTTACTATTTTGGAATTCTATTTATTTATATATTATAGGCACTCTAATGATGCTCCTAGGTCTTATACATCTAGATTAAAGCATAAGAAACTTAGCTAAGAAGGAAACTTGGCCAAGAAGATCAAATTCTCGTAAAATCTTGTAGCTCATGATAGGTGCCCTCAGGTCACTTATTCCCAAGTGATGTAGTGAGATAAGGTTTTTAAAGTATAAAAGATAAATTCTCATGTTAACACTGTTTTGCGGGCAAACTAGGTAATATTTCCTGAAAAATGAGAAACATTTAGCATCTTTTAAAGATTCCATAAAAAGGCCAATTTTTAACATTTTCTTTTGTAAAGTGGTCTATGCATGCATACACCGCCCAAAAATGATAATATTTAGGACACTAAAAAAAATGAAATGGAAAAAAAATTTGGTTTTGCTTGCTTTTTGAGATTACAACTGAAAATCTAACAATAAGTTTTAAAAAATATACCAAAATAGAGACTATTTGTCATTGCCATCTTCGATCCGGAAAAGAAATTAATACAACTCTAAAAAAAGGAGCTATTTTCTAGACATACAACTCATGGCATAGTTATGGCTCCTCATCATTGCTACCTATACCATCACTAACACTAGTTGGTGTGCATTCCCCTGAGGAGGTAGATGAGACATCCTCTTCATCACTATCCACAAAGGCATTTTTTTCTTCTATGTGTACACCTGAAAGCTAAGACTCCTTGGGTTTGCTGTCATGCTAGCACACTTGAGGATATGTTGCTAAGCTCAGGGTTACTAAAGCAAGGGATCTTCTCTTGTAAAATAGAAATGGTTAACTTTCTCAAGTAACCTGCTTTTGTGAGAGTAAAGTCATACACCAAAATATGTACCTCATCAAGTGGTAGTGCACTAATACTAGCAATGTTCTTTCCCCTCTTGTGCTGCTTGTCCATTCCTTTTGTTGTATTTACCATTTCCAAGCTATACTTTCCCTCAAATGCATTTGCATGAGTTGTTCTCATCCAATGCACTGCTAGTAACAATGTATGCTTGCCAATTTCATCTTTATTAGTAGCTATTACCTTCTCAATCCATAATGGATGTTTTAAAGCATTATCCTTAGCTAGGTGGCAACAAGGGTACCCTCCTTTTGTGTCTTGTGGATCACCACTCCACATCTCTTGAAGTCTTGCTTGCCTTTCTTTTGATCGTCTAGCTCGTGTGTACATCTCTCTGCCTTTCCCCCATGAAGAAATTTATCGATCTCTACTAGAATTGGTGCTCCAAAATAAGTGGTTTTTTTCAGCAATAGTTGGCCACTGAAAAGAACTAGCTAGATTCCATGAGGTATTGATATTCTTGTTGTTCAAGAACTTGTCCCACCATTTTATATCTTGCTCTCCTACCGTTACTACTTTGCCTTGTCGATTAGCAATCTTCTCTCTGCAATGCACCTTTGAAAGTCCATAGTAGGACCTACCTTGCTTGCCTCCTTTGATTCATTTAAGCTTTCCAAGGGTGCCATTTTTGAAGCTTGCATAACCATGTCTTGAATAAATCCGAGAACTTTAAGGCCACCTGAAGCAAGCCACTCTTTATCAGTAGAGAAAATCTTTCCATACAATAAAGTTTGTCCACTTTCTTCTGTAGGCTTAATCAGAAAGGCATGTTGATAACTTAGATCGTTCAATTGCTCCAAGCACCTCCTTTTTTCTATCCTTGGCCCATAAAAAAAAACTTAAAATCTATTGTCTCCTTCAAATGCTCTAACACTAGCTTTGGTGTGTAAGCTTTTCTCTATAAGTGTTATCATGGTTGTCAAAGTAAAGGCATTGTGGCGAGATTTTTTTTTGAAAACGCACTAAACATCTGATCAATATGGTCATGAGTGTGACCCACAAGTAGAAAATTCACTTTCACTTTCTTAAACATTCCTAAGGAAACTAACATGCTTAGGTATCCAAGAACTATTTGATTATTATTCTCTCTTGTAGTGTTATCTGGCTGAAAATATAATATTTTTGGCAATGCATTACCAATTGGATATCACATGATGAATGATTGTGATGGTTAGATTTGGATCATTATGGATATTTGAATATGTGAAAAAAACCCTCGGGTGGACTTGACCATTATATACAAGGCAACAACCAAATACATTTGCACAAGCGTGTCTTCTGTAATGTCCTTAGGCAACCTAGCAAAGTGAGGCTAGCAAGTTTTTTCCTGGTCCATTCCATCAATAACTAGCCTAAGATACTTTTCTAGAGATGCAAAACACTTTTCTCTGTGGTCCTTTGCCTTTCTTCTTTCATTTGCTTGCTCTCCCCTGTGAATTCTCAAAGTATCCTTGACTATCCTTAGCTTATCTGGATCGCTTGCAACCTTTCTTCTAGTTTTTAGCTTTGCACACACAGTGCACACCCCCATTCAAGCTTTTTGTAGTATAGTCACGTTGGCAAAGAAGGTTTTTCATAGGCTGGTAAAATAAGAGTAGCTTGTGTACTACTCTTTTCTAGTTGTCATAGCATCTCTATACAATGAGAATACCTCTGACCTTGTAAAATTGTCAAAAAAGTTAAACCTACATGTGCATACATTCTACATCTCTTTTCTACTTGTCATAGCATCTCTATACAATGAGAATATCTCTGACCTTTTAAAATTGTCAAAAAAGTTAAACCTACATGTGCATACATTCTGGATGATACTTAAAATAACAATGAAACTATGTTAAGGCATTTTTCCCCCGTTGGACCTATGGATAATAAAGGATCTATATACCAAATCAGAGCCAAGGTTATATTCAAATTTGCCATGCAAACAAGGTATTAATAGCCCACTAAGAAGTGCATCTTTGTCTCCACTACTTATGTAAAAATAGCATGTTCAACTTCTGTAACCCAAACTTTGGGTTTACATTGTTGCTTGCAATATTTTGTTTTAACTCCATCACTTAATTGTCTATCTACACACAAGAATGCTTTTTGCTTCAACCCATGGTAGGCCTTACCTCGATACATTGGAGATGATGTCAATTGCTCAATGGTATCCAAGGCATCATGTTCATCACTATTATCATTTGTTGCTTGTTGTGGTGTGGAGGCTTTACTTGGAGAAGTAAAGGAAGGACTCCTTCTTATGCTTGTAGCTTCATATGATGTAAAAGATGAGCCTGGTGATTGCCCATGGCTTGGAGTGTTCACTTTTCTATCTCTATTTTGAGTTTCTTTTTAACCCTAGGAGACAAGGAATAGGATGAGAATGAGAGACCCTTTGAATGTGATGTGGTATAGGGGATGAGCTCCCACCCACTTGTGCAGGGGGAAATGATCAATCGAATGCCTCTCCTCATGGCTTCCTCCTTGGATAAAAAATGAGAAATGAGAACCTAATAGCCCATGTGGTCATCATATAGAAACTCATTAAATTTAATACATAATTAAGGTGGCAGTAGTTGATTAAGAAACTCTAGAATCAAAACACTAAATGGCTACTATTTTTGTAACTATGAGGCTACATAAGAAGTTGAGATGCTCATTTGGTCACCTCACATTAGTGAAAGAGAGAGATAAAGAGAGAGAGAGAGAGAGAGAGAGAGAGAGAGAGAGAGAGAGAGAGAAATATTTTTCCACACACAAGAAGCAAAGCAACAAGGAGAGTGATTCACACTTTCAAGTCCAACCATGGCAAGGTACACAAAATCTTGATCCTTAGAAAGATTCCACAAAGATTTCTTTTTCTTCTTAAGATTACTTAAAAATGCTTTATTTGTGGTAACATAAAATTCTTAATATTTGTTTGAAGCTATAAGAAGTTTAACTTAGATATTAGAAAAACTATTTTACAATGTACTTATGTCTACTAGTGAACAAAATTTCAATAACAACTAGTTTGAAATAAATCTTAAAAGATAAATAAAATTTTCTTAAAAGAAAGTTCACACAAGGAATGGACATAGTTCTAGTGTTTTTTTAATAATAGTAGAGTAGCACACAATTTTCAAAAATAAATTTACACAAAGTTGATACATTGCATCAACTTTGGTACATAAACTTGATGCTGTACATCGAGTTGATACACACAACATTAAGTTTTTGCAAAAAAGTTGATGCAATGTATCAACTTTGCATACACAAATAAAGTCTTTGCATCCATTTTTAAAGACTTTGTTTGTGTATGCAAAGTTGATGCAATGCATCAACTTTTATACAAATAAAAAGTTGATATAATGCATCAACTTTTTAAAGACTGTTTGTGTATGCAAAGTTGATGCAATTACAAATAAAAAGTTAACGTTTTGTATCAAGTTGATCCACAACATAATGGTGGCTTGGCAAAGTTGATGCAATGTATCAACTTTAAGAAGATGCACAACATTAAGGTGACTCGGCAAAGTTGATGCAATGCATCAACTTTAAGAAGTTTTGTTTTTGTATGCAAAAGTTAATGCATTTCATCAACTTTATTTAGAAAAAATGTATGCAAAGTTGATGCATTGTATCAAATTTTCCATGCAAACTATTGAGTTGATGTAGAACATCAAGTTTATGTAGCAAAGTTGATACATTGTATCAACTTTAAGAAAATTTATTTGTGTATGCAAAGATGATGCATTCCATCAATTTTGCCACACAAACTTGATTTTGTGCATCAACATGATGCACAACATCTAGTTTGTGTGGCAAAGTTGATGCAATGCATCAATTTTGCATACATAAACAAAGCTTTTAAAAGTGGATGAATTGCATCAACTTTGCCACGTAGACTTGATGCTATGCATCGAGTTGATACACAACATCAACTTGGTGTGGCAAATTTGATGAAATGCACCCACTTTTAAAAACTTTGTTTGTGTATGCAAAGTTGATGGATTGCATTAACAACAAAGTTGATGTATTGTATTAACTTCTTCACAACACAAACTTGATGTCGTATTGATGCACAACATCAAAAGTTAATGCAAAGCATCAACTTTAAAAAATATTATGCAAAGTTGCATTAAATTTTACACGTAAACTTGATGTTATGCATCGAGTTGATGCATAACATTAAGGTTATTGAGTAATTGGTAGTCATATATCGATCGCGAGCCTAAAAAAGCATGCATGGTGGTGGATGTGTGAGATAACTACTATTTTAGGGCTAAAAAAGCATAGTTTCTTACATAAATTTGATGCACTACATCAATTTCTCCATGCAAACTCGATGTTATGCATGAGTTTATCACAAAGTCGATGCATGACATCGAGTTTGTGTGGAGAAGTTGATGCGGTGCATCAACTTTACTCACATACGCATGCAAGAAATAGTGATCATGATGTAATAATTCAAAAGTAACTTTTTGTATTAGTAAAATAGCCCTAAAAGCACTTCAGCCCAAAAAACGATCGCTTTCTCCTTGGGCAATTTCTTGCTTGCATATATCTTATTTCTATCCCTTTTTCTACACAGTGGGCAATATCTTTGCTTGATTTCATGCTACGTGGCTTGTGTATGTTGTCTATACCATGTTGTGACTATTGAAATCTATTTTGAAGTGAATATGGTGGATAGAAGAGAAAGCGGTCTTCATCTATTTTGAAGTGAAATGGTGGATAGAAGAGAAAGCGGTCTTCATCTAAGGCAAGATCTTCTTCTCCATTCAAACTTTTCAGTTTTTTCTTTATTTGATTTTGTTTATAATGCATACAATTTCCCATAAACTCGATGCAGCAGTGCATTGAGTTTGCACATAAACTGAACGTTGAGAACAATTTACACTCAGTATTTTCCTAAAAGGCTTTATCTCTACCTTGCATCTCAACAATTGTTCTTATTCCTTCTCCTCTTCCCTTAATAACCTAGAAACCTATGTATTAAAATCTAGGCCCACAAGTTCATCCCTTCTCGTCTCTCCCTTTGGTTTTCCATACCACTTTACAACAATGTAAGTCCTCTTTCAATGTTCTCCTGCTTGTTGCCTTTTTGCTACAAAAATTAGTTTTATTGCTTAATTCATTCTTAAACTGTTCTTTTTTTATTGTATAGAAGTAGAATAATTTTTGCTGTACTTTTAATGTCTTTTGATTTCCTTTTCTTATAGAAGCTTGTTTTACTCTATTTCCTGTATATTTTTGTTTTGATCTGCTTGTGATAGCCTTGTTGTGGCTCACTTTAATGTTTAGCTCCACCTTATTGATTTTTATTTTATTTAATTGATTGAACCAACTAATAATTATTTTGCTAAATCTATTTCTTTATATTTATAAAGTAGGGGTGATGAGATGAAGAAGTCCTCTAAGAGGCCCATCGTTGAGGCTCTAGGATTTGATCCACCTCCTCAAATACAAGCTACAAAGAAGGCAAGAAAGGAAAGTTCTAAAAAAACTGCAAAGTAAGCCCAGGACCCAAGAAAAAATCCCTCTTCCAACAAGTGGAGGCTTCACAAAAACATGAGAAGAGAGATGGTGTTGCAAGTGTGAAGCCTACTAGCACAATGTTGGATGCTATTGCAGAGAAAGAAGTACAATCTCAAACTCGAACAGGTCTTGGGACCATTGCCACTTTTCCTCTCCAAGGTACTGCGACAACTAAAGCCTTCACCCAAAAGAGATTTATAGCTTCATCACCGTCCTCTGTTGATGAAGATGAAGAAGATAATCAAAAGGAGGATGAACCTACGTCTGTTCTAATGAGAGCTAGGACAAAGACAATAACTTATTATGTACCCCTAGGGAGAACTCATGGTTTTATAAATGCTCCATCAAATAGACCTTAACTCTTAGCAAGTACATCAATTAAAACTCTTGCTTATCTTCAACATGAGTGGAGTCTTTCTGGGGTCACTGGTGGTCTTTTTTTCATCATTGTTAGGCATTCTAGCAAGGGTAATCTTCTTAGAGGTCAAAAGTCTTGTGGCAAAGTGTTAAAGGTAGATTATAACGAAGAGAGAGATGATGTTGTTTCTTTTAGTGTTAATGATAGGAACACCATTAGAGAGTTTCTAGTGAGCCAAAATAATCTTCAAGTTGGTCTTTGTGGGGTCCTGTGCAACTCACTTGTGCCTTGGAAAAATATGACAATCTGTTAGTGAGCTTAGGACCTTTCTTGACTTCGACTAGTGTAGCCTCTAATGTTGCTAGCTTAGAGGTTACCCCCCAAGAGGCTCCAAGGTCTTTTGCACTCGACTCTAATGGAAAAGGAGAGCAACAAAGAGAAGTTAAAAGGACTTCTATGTCTACAAGCTCTCGAGGTGAGAGGACATCTCATAAAAACAATAATTCATCAAGCGAGGAGGATTCTGATTCTTCAGATGACAAGGAGCCTAACATCATCACTCTTGGTGGATGGTGAGCTTGGCACAAGTGCACTCCCAACTTTACAAAATAAAATAAGGGAGAGAATTAAATAGCAGAAACTTGTGCTCAATGGTAGGATTTTAAACTTTAACTACATTGAATATGTGGAGATTTGTGATCTTTCATAGCACTAGCCAAGCCACATCAGTAAGCAGCTCTGAGAAAATAAGCACATGGTGTAGAGTCTCTTGTTTAATATGATTTCAAGAACTTATGTTTTTAGTTTCTTTTCATTATTATTCAAACACTTTAGATTTATGTTTCACTAAATTTGATTGTAGGGTCAAAACAAATATAAATCATGATCCTGGTTTTCATTTCAAAAGTTCCTTTGAAATGCTCATGGTTGGCTATTAGGATGACATTGAGCAAAGACGTGTTAAAGCACATGTCAATACTCCAATGTGCTTTCTTTTCCCGTAGAGTAACTAGGAAACCAAGGCATGCGACTGAGTCCAAAGCCTTGGTGAATCCCCACCAAAAGCCTCAACACTTGATTAATCATTTGATTAACCTATTTTATGCACCAGATGATTGGATACTTGACTTGTTTTCTAGAATTGGTATACACTTATTCTTATGTGCCAGATGATTGGATACTTGACTTGTTTTCTAGAATTGGTATACACTTATTCTTGCTTTAAAAAATCACGTTTAAATATATACTTTCTTATTAGTGATTGTGTGTTAGTTCTTATATTCATTTTAAAAAAAACTACAGGTATAACTGTGACATGTATGTGCAGTCAAGAGAAAGAGAAACTGCATTGCAGTTGAAAAGGATGAGATCCAAGTAGTCTTTATTCCTATGTGCTTAAAGGGTGCTATGGAACTACCAGATGAAGATCAAGATGTGGGAGCAGTCTCCATTGATGCTGATAAGAAGGTCCAGTCATCATCAAAAGAACCTATGCCTCCCATATTTGATGAGCCTGGGGAATTAGCATCTTTATGAGAATCTTACTTTGATGCTCCCTGGTTCCCAAGGAGAAGAAAAAAATGACCAATCCAATAAAGAAGAAGAGGAAGATCCAGATCAAGTGCTAGTTGTTTAGATTTTTGAGTCTACTAATTTACATAATTTAGTTTATCATGACTCTACTACTTTACATACTTTAGTTTATTGCCTTGGAAACCTTCAAGAAGTTTTATCTCGTCTTTGTAGAAAGAACTTTTATTT
Source organism: Cibotium barometz (assembly GCF_041138505.1). Lineage (NCBI taxonomy): Eukaryota > Viridiplantae > Streptophyta > Polypodiopsida > Cyatheales > Cibotiaceae > Cibotium > Cibotium barometz. Next base: position 5,079,932 of record NC_141083.1, on the reverse strand, counting down.
CATATTATTTGTATTGGCTTTTCTATTTGGGTCTAGAAATAGATTCAAGCATGATTGTAGGGTTTTTTTATAAATTATAGAGCTTATGATGTTATTAATTCTAATCTTTTTTATCACTTGTCAAATAATGTGTATACTTATATATATTTGTAAGATTCCTCCGCCCCCAGCTTTTGAGATGTAAAGGTGTAAGAACCTCCCCTTCAGTCTCGATAATCATCCCCTATTTCAGAATGCAAGAAAATATTGTTTTCCCATGTTTTTGGCTTAGAGAGAGAGAGAATTCAATTTTGAGATATTCTGGATACAAAGTTTTTCCTAATATCTAAGATGAATTCCCCTGAAACATAAGTTCAAAAAGAATTTTCCTATGTGCATTAGAAATTAATTGAATATGTGTATTAGAGACCTTAGCCTAAGGGTCCACATTTTCAAAAAAAATTGACTAAGGTCCAAATAAGGTTCTAAAGGCCAATAGGATCAATCCAAGTGTTGGGATAAAAAGAATACAAAGAATAAAAGAAAATTTTCCAAAAATAAGTAAATGCTCACATAAGATGAAGAGTGGACTAAGGACTAGGTTTATTAGTTTAAAATTGAAATATTTTAGTAAAATTATGAATTTTTGACACCTCAGTAAGGAGGGAGAGGCCCCATGAAGTAGGTGCCTTTTTCTTATTACTTAGCATTTTTAATTCAAAAAATGAGATATTTTTATCTCTCCTCATGCAAAAACTGGATAAAAAAGGGAGCCAAATTGGTCCAAATCTTGTCCCCAAACTAGATCAAACTGAAGCTGGAAGCCTCGAGAACTCAGTTGGACTTGGTTAGTAGCCTCCCTCACCTATAAATAGACCCTCATTTCTTTGTATTTTCATCTTTGAGTAATTACATGCCAATATTATCTTCATTTTAGTGTAATTCTATCATCCCTTTGTTTTGCCTCTATTTTTGGGAGCTTCTCAATTCTCCATCCTCTCTTGGAGATTACCCTCCCCAGCTTGGTGGCCAAACCTTGCTTTGTGGGCTTCACTTCTCTCCAAAAGAATCAAGCCCCAAAATCAAATGTAAACCTTAATTCAACGGTTTTTCTATCTTTCTTAATGACTTTCTTCTTCCCAACCACTCTAATGCTTGGGAAGCTTTCAATTAAATGGTTTTTTCTTGAAATCAAGTTTTCTTAATGATTCATAAGCCTAAATGGTTTAATACTAATCTTTATGCTTAATTATAGTATTTTTATTAGTAAATCTCTCTTTCTTGGAAAGATTAATCATCTTTGTGGTTAGATCCTTATTAGAAGGATGGTTCTTAATGATAAACTCATTATCTTAAACAAAACTCTAGGCTTGACAAGCTAGAAAAAAAGATTAGGTATTTTTATGATTTTAATCTAGTTAAAAATGATGATTAAATTCTTTAAGCTTGTTTATGATTTAGAAAAATCCTATAAACTCATTTTAAAGTTGAAAGAGTGTTATGCTAACATTTTATAAGAATTATCCTATAGAAATGATGAATGGATGTTTTAAATCAAGAGGATTAATCATAATTATTTTTATAATTATGCTAAGTATTCATAATAAAGCTTTTAGTTTAAAAGAGAAGTTCATATCACATTTCAATTATGTGTATTCATTTAAGTTAGAAAATTGAACATTCTCAGTAATTGCGCGAAGCTATGGCAAAATTTTCCAGAAAAAAGAAAAATCTTATTTTTTGCATAAAATTAATAATACAAAAAGAGAAATTCCCATCATATTCTAGGCATTGCTTAAATAGAAAAAAGAGAATTTTTTGTTATATTTATCTTTATATGTGTACATGCATAAATAGATTTTATGCTAAAAGTGGAGTTTTGAGCATTATTCAATAGTCAGAAAAATAAAGAAGGTTATGCACAAATTTTATAGAATCATTCAATTTATGAGAATTATGGAAATGATTCATTTAGATAAATGGATTAGTGTTTATACTAAAAGAGAAAATATGGGTATAATTAATTTTGTAAATACCATGAATCTTTTATTCAAAAGAAGAATATTGAGCGTATTTTATTTTGAGAAATTTGAGAAAGAATGTGAAAATATTGAATGGATGTGAATGGATATAAGAATAATGTGAATGGACGTAGGAATGATATGAATGGATGTGAATGAATGTGAATGGACGTAGGAATGATGTGAATGGATGTGAATAAATGTGAATGGATGTGAATGGATATAGGAATAATGTGAATGGATATAGGAATGATGTGAATGGATACGAATGGATACGAATGGATGTGAATGGATGTGAATGGATACGAATGGATGTGAATGGATACGAATGAATGTGAATGGATATAGGAACAATGTGAATGGATGTGAATGGATACGAATGGATGTGAATGGATACGAATGAATGTGAATGGATATAGGAACAATGTGAATGGAAGTGAATGGATATAGGAATGATGTGAATGGATGTAGGAATGATGTGAATGGATGTAAAAACGGATGTGAATGGATGTAAGAATGATGTGAATGGATGAGAATGGATGTGAGTGGATGTAGGAATGGTGTGAATGGATGTGAGTTGATATAGGAATGATGTGATTGGATATGACTTAATGTAGAAAATGTGGGATAATGAGAAATGACATGGAATGGGATAATGAGAAATGATGTGGAATGATGTGGAATGATGAGATATGTCGTAAATACAACACTTGACTTAACTTTCTTTTATACATTTTATTCTTCTTTCTTCAACTCTTCTATTTTTTATTTTTTTTTTGTAGCTTGTGTGTGGTACCCGTGGACAAGCGTTTTATATCTAAAGTGGACTCATAAAGGATTGGACATATAGTAGACCCAGCCCGATGTGGGGTCAGACCAACCCACATTGGTACCAAAGATACTGATGGTCTCATAAAAGGCATGACGAAGGGCTTGCGAGAAAGAGATGGATCATCTTTGGTACCCAAATCAAGCTTTGTCCTTTTTGGTAGTATCCTTGGGCTTTGAGGGAGCCTTTTGTAGTATCCATCCTTATGTGGCTAGATCATTCCTTAGTTTGGTGCTTCTCCCTCTTTGGGATCAAAAAATATATTTTTAACCATAAAAATGCTCAAAAATTTTCTAAAAATTTAGAAAAAATTTTCTAAAAATTCTAGAAATTTAGGGAATCCATTCTACCAAAAATATCCATAATAAAATATGTGGTATTTTTATAAAAAATTTTGTTAATGCTTATTTTAAACCATAAAAAATAAGAAAAAATAGCATTTAAACTCACACGCGTTCCAATTTCCATATCGACGATCCACGTGCAAATCATCAACACAAATCAACAAAATAATATTTTTATTTAGTAAATATTAAAATTTACTTCAAAAAATACCAAAAATTACAATAAGAAAGAAAAAATAACAACAATTAACTAGAGATTGCTCTGATACCACTATTAAAACCCTAAGATCTCTCTAGATAATTGTTATGCATAAACATGCATAAATCAGGCATAAACTCATCCACCCGACCATCCCCGAGCCCAAGGGATGTACACATGAAATATAATGAAATACATCATATCTTTACCTTAATGTCCCATACCATCAAGAGGTATAACTCCAATAGCATGTAGCTATAGTGTGAAATGGTAGGTGAGTATATATGATCCTCTACACAAGAGACCATAGTCTAAGCCTCCAAGCCTCCTTGAGTGTGCCCCATGCCCCTATTATATAAGAGGGCCCTTAAGTGACTCTTGACTCTCCATTTTCCATGTGTGACCCTTGGATGCCTGACCCTAACCTTAACCCTTAAGGTTAGTCCTAACCCATACTCCACTCGAGCTTGTTCCCATGCTCCCATGCTCACAAGCCTAATATGGGTTAGCCTCCTAGTATATGCACACATAATGTGCATATAACACTATGCTAGAAGAAATCATCCTTGGAAGAGGATGGATTGCCAAACATGACTGCAACATTAATTAGAGGATAAGGACCTTGTGATCCTCAAATTTGAGCAACAAATCATGAATGTTCTTCTTACACAAGGAGAATAGGGACAAGTCTCCTCGAAGATCTAGAAATTGCTCACTTTATTACAAGCAAGTCCGATCGACCTGGTAAGTTTGATTGTCTGCAAGCTCCAAGCTTTATTAAAACAATCACAACCCTTCCCAAGTCTATCACAAGCAAGGGCTTATAAGCTAAAAGCCGAACCTAAGGAGGTGAAGCTCAAGACAAAACCAAGGAATCTTACAAGAAACAGAAAAACAACCAAGGACACTCCAACACTCCTGCCTCCACTTCACCACCAATACCCAAGGGTGAAATTCAGTAAGTATAGGTACCAAAAATCTCACTATACTGCTCCTTAAACCAAGGTCAATCTATAACATTCTGCATGTGACAAGTACATTTTTACGGGTTTTTCCACGGGTATGCTATCAAATTTCTGCCGATTTTCTGCTCTGAAATGCAGTAGTAGGGGGCAGCGTCTAAATGCATGAAATGCTCTCCCGTGTGCATGGGACCCTCTTCACCTCTCAAATTTGATTTTTTTCGTCTATTTTCCTCCCGCCCGTGTGAACTTCTCTTAATAGGGATTTTTAAACTAAATATTAATCATAATTCGTATTTAATTATGATTAAGCTTAGTTTAATCAAAAAAGATTAATTAAAGCTTAATCCTCCTCTCTATTAACAGAGAAGGAGGGGGTGGAGAGTGAATGGTATGGAGAAGAAGGAGAGGAGAGGGAGTACTCTCTTCCTCTCCTGGTTTCCGGCGCACGCGGGGGGGAGGCTGCACTGCGCGTGTGGGCGAAAATCCCCCCTCCCCCAAAATATATATATATATATATAAGCTTTTTAATCAAGCTTATTAAGGTTTGTTTTTTTATTTTTTTTATTTTTTTAAATGAGTTTTAAAATTCCAATTAAAAAAAGCTTTTGAAATCTATTCAAAAAGCTTGGAAAAAGGCCTGAAAAAGATGAGAAAATATGAGAATTGAGAAAAAAAAACTCTAGAACTTTCTGAAATTTTTTTCCTTGAAACCTTTTGGCTTTCCGCATTCCCGAGAAACCTTTTTGGCTTTCCGAATTCCGAAAATCTTTTGACCTTTCAGATTCCAAAAACTTTTGACCTTTCACATTCTGATTTTTTTTGTCTTTTCATTTTCCTGAAACTATTGGCTTTCCATATTTCGAGAAAACCGTTGGGATTCCGAAATTTTTTGATCGTTCGTATTCTAAATGTGTTCGGGGTATATTAAAAATTTTTAAAAATTCTTGAAAATTAGTGGTGGAAAATTAGACAAAGGTTATTTTAAATTTCGAGAAAATGTGGGGTTGGTGATTGGCATATGGTGTGTCCATTCGGGTGCCCGTGACCATTCAAATTCCTTTAAAAATATATTTTTTGACCCAAAAATTTAGAAAATCCATTAAAATTATAAATTTTCATTGGATTTGAGAATTGTCGGGCGGAATTGGAAATTTCGTGAACGATGGGATTCTCAGAAAAAATTAGGAATGTTCTAGAAATTATTTTTAGAAATCCTAAAATTTGATATTTTTAAAATATCAATGGTATTTTGGAAAAATTAATTGCTAAAAGTTTTCTAAAAAAAATATAGGTTTGGAATGCCATAAGATAGGTTTGGTGGAATTCAAAATTATCGTATTTTGAGGCCCTATAAAATTAGGAAAAATTAGGAAAAATTCTCTTGATAGACAAAGTGATATATAACATGCATCTAGGTACAATCATCATGGCCAAATCCAGTTGTACATCTTTTTGAAATAGAGGATTCGACTTGGAAGTCGGTTGAGATTGTTTAGCGCAGTTCTCCTTCTTTTCATTGCAAGAGTGTAATGTTTTGAGAGAGAGGAAGCATGTTATATGCACATTATGTGTGCATATACTAGGAGGCTAACCCACATTAGGCTTGTGAGCATGGGAGCATGGGAACAAGCTCTAGTGGAGCATGGGTTAAGACTAACCTTAAGGGTTAAGGTTAGGGTCATGCATCCAACGGTCACACATGGGAAATGGAGAGTCAAGTGTCACTTGAGGGCCCTCCTATATAATAGAGACATGGGGCACACTCAAGGGAGGCTTGGGGGCTTAGGCAGCTACATGCTATATTGGATTGGAGTTATACCTCTTGATGGTATGGGACATCAAGGTAAAGGTATGATGTATTTCATTATATTTCATGTGTGCATACCTTGGGCTCCGGGGTGGTTGGGTAGATGAGTTTATGCCTGATTTATGCATGTTTATGCATAACAATTGTCTAGCAATATCTTAGGGTTTTAACACAGTTTATGCAATCACGTGACAAAAACTACTTTCCATGGGATAAGAGTTTATGTGGAAATCAAGCTTTACAACACCTTCACATTTATTATAAAGTCATAAAATAGTTTGCACTAATGTCTTTGTAAGATCAAGGACTGATGTTTGCCTAATGAGATCCACATCTCATAGGACAACAAGTTTCGTCCTATTGAGATGAATCCTTTGATTTGGATTCTCGTCAATGTTTCTAAGCAAACAACTTCTCCCAAAGTCATTTAATGTTTCTAAGAGAATAACTCCTCCTAGAGTTATTTCATAGATCCTAAAAGGGCCCATTCCTCTTAGTTTGAGTTTTCTTTTATTTTTCTTGAGATTATAGAGCAAGACTAAGTCCCCTACCTTGAGCCTCTTAGCTTTGATGTTCAAATCAAACCATCTTTTTCTCCTCTTGTTTTTAACGAACATGGCCACGAAAGAGTGTAACTAAGCCGCATCAAATTTTTTAAGGTTAATGAATCATTTAGACAAATGATAGCCACTCCATTCCATTTGTTTAGCCTCAAGGTCGGGATCATGAATACCATAAGGAGAATTGGATCTAGTCTAAAGACCAAGGCATAGTCCTTGTTGTTGATGTCTTGTAGGCGGTTTTGTATGTCCATAAATTTAATGAAAAAAAAGTTTCTATTTAGAGTCCATTATGGATGCTTTAACTCTTTTTAAGGGCACTATATATAAGGCTTTACTTGTGCTCTTAGCTTATCCATTTTTTGTGGATAGTATAGGGAAGACTTACACTAGACAACCATAAATTCTTCTTAAAAAAACTCCACCACATCATTTACGAAATGAGTCCCTTGATCACGTAGAAGTTCTAGGGGACATCCCAACGTTGTGATAACGTTCTAATAGAGGAATTTGGTAGTCACCCTGGCATCAACCTTGATTATGGCCTTAGCCTCGGGCCATTTGGTTACATAATCCATAGCCATGATGATATATCACACTCACGTGTTTTCAATTATAGAGCGAAAGGGTCCAACAAAATCCATTCTCCATGTAGTAAAAAGTCTAATAGTAGGAATCATATTGATTGTAAGGTATCATATCTCTTTGTTGGGGTATTGTGAAGCGCCAACACTCGTCACATCTTTTAATGTATTCCATGGCATCTCCAAACAGTGTCAAGGCCACCACAATTTGGATTAGAGGACTTTTCGAGCGCTAAAGTATCCTTCAAACATGAGCTTATTCATCCTCACAAGAACAAAGTCTTAAGATATTATCTTTTCCTTTTTTATAAAGCTACCTCGAGATAAGCATATAAGGGGATATTACATTCACAAGTTATCTCTTCCTTTTTAAGGACATTGACTCCTCCAATGAGAATTCATGGCTCAAGAATTCTACAATCTCATGATTCCACCTTGACAATAGGTTGATTTGGAATTAAGAAGTGTCTAGAAAATTATCCTCAACTCTTTTTGGTGGTTCACTACTTAATATTCTCATTTGGTCAAGCCCTTACATGTGCTGACCCTTTTCTAACTAAGACAATAAAATTAAACTAAAAAAGAAGTAGTAGAGCCACCTTGTGATCTACCCCATGGTGTGCACAGTTTGTTCACTAGATAAAGGCTTGATGATCAACGTAAAATACAAACTTGTTTTCAAAAAGATGATGCTGAAACTTCTTCATAGCATAAACCATTAAAACAATCTTTCTCTCTCTATGGTTGTATAGTTCTTCTCTATCTCATTCAACTATCTACTAGTGTAGCAAACTAGGAAACCCACTCTTCTCCTTAGTTGAGTTAATATGCATCCTATGGCGTAAGACAATGTGAAATGTGCATATGAAAATGATATCTCATAAGCACATGTGTCAATATGCACATGGAAGATAATATCCCATCTTGTTACTCTCAAAATTGGACTTGAGATTATAGCTTACTGTAGCTTGTGGAATGCTTCCTCGCATTCATCTATCTACATGAAACATACAAACATGGCATATAGAGAGGGGTCTAGCAATTTCTACATACCTAAATCTAAGTTTTCTATGATACCCTATGTGTCCCATGGATATTCTTTAGGTTTTTAGGTCTCTTGAGTTTTGAAATAACTCAGATATTTCATTCGTTAGTTGTGATTCTACTTTTGGACATCACGTGTCCTCATGCCTAACCATGAATTTATATTTGTCTAGGCTCAAGCACAACTAATTTGTCTGTGTTCAAGCACAACTAATTTACAATTTTCTGGGTTCAAGCACAACCTATAGTATCGACACCTCTTGGAAACTTGCCACAAATGAGAGATATGCTCTTTTCTCAACCTTAAGTTCACACAGATATCATCCATGAGGAGCTTTAAGATTTTCTATAAGAAATCCTTGTAAGCGATAGATATTAGCCGTCGTTGTTAAAATGTAGCTGGCATGTTTATAAGTCTAAACAACATTACTTTAAAGGTATGTGAACATCCCATCCTCTATAGCAAATGCAATTTTATGTTGATCTTTGGGATCTACAAATACTTGGTTGTATCCTCCTAAAATCCATCTAAGAAGCTATAAGCTTCTTTTCCTATTACCCTTTCAAGAATAAGCATGGACTTGAGTAATCCCCAACTCCTTTGCCACCGCCTACATATTTATGTTGCCATTCTTAATAAATTAACAAGGGTTGATGTCGTCAAGACTACAGTTGATGTGGTCAAGACTACAATTGACTCAGGAGCTCATTCTATGAAGTGTGTTATCCCTCTCTGTCTTATCCTCCCCCTTCCTAGGTTCATTTCTCGGTGATACTCATCTCTATCGAGGGTTATGGAAAAAGTGGGGCTTTCCTATTCGGTGCATCTTTCCTTAGGAAAACCTTTTCTTATCCTTATAGTAGCATTGATTGCGTATGTATGTGAGAAACTTAGGATTAATCATCATCCTATGTCCTCCTTGGTATAAATATGTTCTTTAGATTTTTCCTCTTTTTTTAGGTTGGGTCCTTTTAGCCCGTGAAGGGTAGTTGTTTCCCATTCTCCCTTTGGTGGATACTCCTAGATTACTGCAAAGTATTGGACTTGTGTCGTAGCCTCGAATCTATTCATTTCTTGGGTGTCTCACTCTAGAGGAGCTCTAGAGTTTGTATTCTTTGGAGGTGTCTCTATTTTGTTATTATAGGGCCCTTCTCGCATCTAGTGCTTATCTATTCCTTTCGTGGGTGTCTGACTCTAGAGTTTACATTCTTGGTTTCTCTATTCTGCTATAGGGCCCTTCTCGCATCTAGTGCTTATCTATTCCTTTCCTAGGTGTCTGACTCTAGAGTTTACATTCTTGGTTTCTTTGTTCTACTCTATAGGGCCTTCTTATGTCCTATTCTTATTTCCTTTGATTTAGGATTTATAGTTGCCTCTTGGCCTCTCTAAATTTTATTTCTCCCTCCATCTCCTCACTTGTTAGATAACGGTCTCTCTAATCCTTGTGATACCTTCCGCGTCCATTTTAATCCTAGGAGTGCAAGATATTTTCTCATTTTGATGGGTAAAGGTTTCCCTCTGTATAAAAGTCTATAAGGGAGGTGCTGCTTACACTTTGTCCAAGAGTATCACCTCTCCAATACCTACTACTACAGACCTACCCTCTTATCTCAGCATTAATCCATGGTGAAGCATCTACTCCGAGATCCCCTCTTTGACCAACCTCACCAAAGAAGACAAAGGCTTCTATCACCTCAACTTTTCCATTGACAACCCCTCTTCAAAATCACAGTACGTCATTTGAGATCCCCTCTATTAAAGACCCAGGTCTCATCATCAACGGTTCCCAAACCAACACAAAACCCAATGCTTCCTCGCTACTACCATGAATGGTAACAAAACTTCAACCCCGCGATGAAGAAAAATCCACCATGGAAATCATTATCTAGATTTATGCAAAGTATCAAAAGATAGGTGGAAAAATGGTTAATGGTAGCCAAGGGGAGCAATCCAAATTGGCTACCTTGTCGAGCCAGGCAACACTCACAATGCGAACAAGATAAAGGAATAACCTACCACCTCTTCCATGGAAACCCACATAAGTTTGACACAATAATCTCTATTGACTCAAAAGTTGTGGATTCCAAAGCACTTGCTACAAGCTCAAGGATACTATGAAGGTAATGTTCAAGCATGGATTTTGAAGAAAACCCCTTAAGGAAGAAACTCAATAGCAAAGATAGCAACCCCCAACTCAAAATGTTCAAAAAGATGGGTGAATACATGCCTACTCAATGCTCAAGGATATTATGATAGAAATTTCATCATATGGGTGCCTAAGGAAATAGCCTCACCACCAACTTCAACTACATGCAATAGGGAAAGCCTCACAATGGTTCTTCGATGTATCAATTTTAGAATTGAGATTCATACTCTCATTCCAATTGTGTATGTGTTTCTCTGGACCTCCTATCTCTTCTCCACCATTGGTAATAAGCCCTAGAGTTCCACTAATCTCAAAAAATAAATCATTGTAACCTTGCTTAAGATTGACAAAAAGAAAGTGAATGTATGCATGATGGTATCCTCAATACTTATGCCCCCAATCATAGAGGAGAGTGGACTTCCTTCTCATAGAATGGGTTTCGCATGTAGATCAATGAATCATTCGAGGGGTCACTTTAATATGGTCATGTAGCTAAAACAAATAGAAGAGAGGAGGACTTACAACTTGCAAAGAGAGCTATTGGGAAAGATTTATACTCTCTATACATAGTAGGGATTGTTGGATTGAAGACGATATTCACAGGAAGCCTGTTAGAATTATCGGAGTCTCAATCATTTGAAATGTTGTTTCTAATTTATTTGGTGTGAGCACCCTCTTAAGTGTGAATGCCCCTTATTAAGGTATAGGTAAAAAGATAAAGCCATGGTACCTATAAAAGCATGTAGATTATTACAATGTGAGTACTATTCAAGTTTTGCACTCATACCTTTTTTTTGTAATGCGAGATTTTTACTTGTACCAAACAGTGTCCTTTTTGGATGAGAGTTGGAAGTAAGACTCGATCACGAGACCTTACCCCAAACACACACACACACGCTTCACCAATTGTTTGAGCTCTATACTTCCACTCATACTTGAGCTCTATTACATCTGTCTCTCTCTCTCTAATCCTTGTACTACGGCTAGATCCCGCCCCGGTTCTATGCGTTTTTTTTTTCATTACGCGTGTGTTTTTCTTTTCTTCCTTTCCTTCCGTGCGTTTTTCTACTCATCCACAGGAGTCTACCTTGATTGCGTCTGGACCCTCATGCTGGAGGACTGTCGCGCTACCTTGCCCCTTTGCAAATGCCTCTGATCGTGCCGCGTGCTGGCCTCTGATCGCCGTGTTCATCACTACCTGCGCTCCGGCGTTCTCGTCGCCTACTTCTATCGTCTGCCTATTCTGGCCCCCTTTTGGCTACATTTTTTTTTTAGTTTTGCTCCACAGTAGTGCAATGTTACTCTCAAGATCAAATCCAGGTATAAGATGAGGTAAAATATCATCAAAATCCTAAAGCTTTTCTTATTTTTGGTGCTCCACCTCTCTCTCCAACAAACTCTTAGATCATATCATTAACCTTTTGAGATAAAGTATCATGGCGGAACTCCTCCTTTTCCTTGCGTCCTCTGCCCTTGCCACCTCTTATGCCTAAAAAGATTGTAACAGTCGGTACTGTCAAGAAGCATCTACTTTGTCCAGTAGATCATGTTCCACACTTGACCATCAAGTCTCAAAAACTTGGAAACCTCTACGCAAGAAGACTATCGATGTTTCACTATGGGAAGTTTTCAAACTTCTAAAATCATCTTTTAATTATGTGTGAGTCGAGGGTTCTCGGTCTCGGTTTTCTCCCAAAATCTAAGGTTTTTTTGTCTTTTATATTTATTGTAAAGCCTTGATGCTATAAAAGGCAAAGATGTATTCTTTAGGAGTCGGGGGCAGGGGAGAACGGGAAGGTGACTAAGCAATAATCTCAACTTCAGTCATAAGCTAATTGAGGGAGTAGCATGGCTACGTCACCTCTCTGCACTAATGTGATGGAGTTGGAGGTTGGTTGCTTCTTTTGCTTTTCATGTCTCACCAACTTCACTTCAAGGGTGGGTGTCGGAGTTATCAAAGGCTTAGTGGTGTGAAAGGTTATTTCTAGTTTATTTGGTGTGAATGTCCCTTATTAAGGTCTAGGTCGAAAATTCAGGTTAAACACGGTGTCATCCTTGGACACATAATCTCCAAAGACAATATCTCCACATATCAAACAAGATATGTGTGGTTCGTGTGAGCTTAGAGTTACCACCACCCATCAATTACAAGGGGCTACAGAGATTCATGGGGCACGTAGAATATTATAGAAGATTCATCTTCTTGTATGCCAAACCCTTATAAGTTGTTGATTGTCTTTGAATGGAAGATGACTGCTAATGGGCACACGAAAAACTGAAGACGGCATTAGCACGTGCACCCATCTTGAGATCCCCCAACTCAAATCTAATTTTTCATGTGCATATCGATGCTTCAACATTTGGATGCATGTTAGCACAGCTAGGGGAGCATAACGAGGACTTCCTTGTGACCTTTGCTAGTTGTCAATTCAATGATGTTGAACACCACTACACAACCTTTGAGAGGGATTAGCAATGGTAAGCACTGTGAAGAAATACAGGCATTATCTCTTGGCTCTACCAAATTTATTTTCTTTGTCGATCAAGCATTGCTATATTATTTGGTTTGCACAACGGGGTGCACTAGATGGTTGCTCATTCTTTTAGAGTTTGAAATCAACGTTACCGCTTTGAAAGGGGTTTGCATGTCCATGTCGACCATCTTTCGAAAATTCCAAATGGAGAATCCCCTCTAGGAGTGGAATATATGATGCTCCACTCTTCCATATTCATTACATACCAAAATGGAGTGAAGACATCCCCTAATCCCATTGACCATCCCATCAAGGACACGCCTCATTAGGAAGTCCCCCCCCATCAATTGATAGCAAGAATGCTTTATATGAAGGATCAAGATAGCATCCTAAGGAAGTGTGTTCATGAAGATGACTTTGTCGCTATTCTTGAGCAAGCCCATTCTAGTATAGGTGGAGGACAATTTTTTGGACACATGATTGCTGGCAAGTTCTCCAGGTCTAACTTTGGTGGCCTACACTCTTTGGAGATGCAACTGGGCTTGTTAAAAGATGCAATGAACACCAAACGTTCACCATAGTCTAAGACAAGAACCGAATGCCCCTCCACAATAAGTGTCTAGGAGAACATGGTTTATGGGAGTTGTTTTTCTTGGCTTTTTGAGGTGACTTTAGGGAACAAATCAATATGGCCTTCCAAGATGTGTGGAAGATACGAAATATGCGCTTTTTCTTCATAAATGTTCTTATTCATCTCATCCCAAAAGGAGGGAACAAGGCCAATATAAGCTAATGGTGATCGAACTAGTTGGGACTACTTTACTAGTTAGTATAAGGTTGCACCTGATCTTGTAGAATGTGATTCATGACACTAAGATTGGTTTCCTACAAAGTAATATTATTTTTGACGACACTCTCCTTTTGGGAGGCAATGGAATGGGCTATAGCAAGCAACCGGTTTATAGGCATTCTATTGCTTGACTTTGAGAAAGCGTACGATAGAGTTGATTGGGGTTTTTTGAAAGGAACCAAGATTCTCCTCATGGTTGGGTTCGAGGTGCATCATGCTTGTTTAGTGATGCATACTTGCATGTGGTGACAGAGGAGAGTGCTTTCAAATCTCCTGACCTGTTTGTCGAGGATGCCCCTTGGCCCCTTACTATATCTCATTGTGGTTGAGGCTATGAGTATATATATCTTTGATCCATTCTCCAGGTATATTTACCTAGAGATTTTATGTTTTCTCACAACTCTTATTAATTGGCACATAGATGTTTGTGTTAGTGACTCGGGTCAATCGGGATACAAAATTTGGATTTACTTACATTGCGAGATACTTGGGATGTCAAATTGGGATCGATGTATCCCCACCAGTTCTCATGAGCATTACTTCATTGGAACTCTAGGAAGCTAGACTTGGCCTCTCGAGCATTGGTGTTTAACCGGGTATTGTTTGCCTCAACCTGGTACATCTTCTATTAGTGCTTCTCACAAGGATGCATTGGTCAACTGTGGAGGCTGGTCCGCAACTTTACTCTGCCAAGTTTGGATGGCACAATAGATACTCGAGCCAGAGTTGCATGGGAGACTATCATTCGTCCAAGGCAAGGAGGAGGGCTGAATATTACAGAACCACATATGCAGAGCTGCACCTTGCTTTACAAGCTAGTAGTCAGAGCCTTGCATTGAAAAATGGAAGAACCTCTCTCTCTCTCTCAGATTTCAAATGTACGCCTCGTGGACTGGATGCCCCACGTACGTTTTATCTTCACAGCAGTAGATTGTAGAGCACCTTCGTCTCCCCTCATGTCAGCTATTTCCAAAGCTTGGAGTAAGATGAGACACCTCACGCCTTAAATCAAAGGATGAGGCAAACAGACAGCCAATTATGTGGAATGATTTTATCAGAGATGATCGTGGTAACCACCGTTTGGAGAGAGATTATTCATACCCTTATGGCCGCTTGTGCCCGTATACAAGGATCTTATAGATCAACGCAAGCAAAGCGCGTTCTCTTCGTGAGACAGGGATCATCGGATCTTCTTCTCTCAACTCCCACTAGACTCTCGTGGCATATCACCGCGCCCCTGATTGGTTATGATTACCTTGCACTAGGATTTCAAGTTTCCAGCCATGATTCTGTATTGATTCTTTCATACTTGAAAGAAGTCTCTTTTCTTGCCCAACAAAAAAAAAAAACGAGCTTAGAGATAGAGAGTAATACATTGCGTGGGAAGGCTTTCTCAGCAGGCTGTTTAAAACATGGATACAACTGCTCGCACTGACTTGATCTTCTAATTCTAGAGTAGATGTGTTGAGGTGGCGGCTTCGTTGCTTTTGCCAACAAGCAGGAATGCTTCTCCGTGATGGAGCAACAGCAATGGGATCTCTAATGCTCTGGCTGCCGCTTCTCTCTCTCCTCTCTCTCTCAATAAATTTGAGCCGACAGCGAGCTGAGAGGATGTACAGATGTTGCTGTCCCCACAAATCTCTTTCTCAATGTTGAGAAAAGAGCAAGAACCCTTGTTACTAATGACGAGAAAAGCAGCCCAGAAACAACCCCCCCCCCCCCCCCAACCCAAAAAAAAAAACCATCTGCCTTGATCCTAGCATGTGCAAATTTCACGAGAAAGGAAATTCTAGAACAGAAAGTCAATAATAATTAAGGTATAATTAAGAAATAATAATAAGATTAAGGATTCACAAATCCCTTCAATCTATTATTCAGAAGCCTCTAACCGGGGGCATGTACATCGTTTTATAGCCCAAGAAGTGAGCATCTAGAACCGTGTTCTTTTCCGTGACTCTCTCCATTCAATCCATGTGGCTACCATGTACCCACAACATCACCACTGCTATGCATCATACTACTTTTCACCTCTTCTCACCAAATAGCCTTTCGACATAAGGTCCTTTAGATCTTACACATTCATCAAATTAAAAACTATGCTCCTGCTCAATCACATAGGCTTACAAGATCACATTTCTAACATGACCAACATCTTCAGTTGCAAGGCACCACACCGAGAAGAATTTAAGTCACTTTCTGTCACTCAATGAGTATCTTCTTATAGAGACCATCGTTCATGCTCGACCATTAATCTCACTTACGGACTTGTAAATGATACTTGTGAAAAACCTTATTCACTTTCCAAAAATTATATCCCTGCATGCTAGAATCACTGCTTTATACACACGAAGGCGACTGCTGTCTCTGCCTCTGCCTGGATATCTTCAAGAAGGGATGCCCATGACCTTTGTGTTCCCTCCTCTTTGTCAAGGAGCTTGTCCCTGGTGAGTTGTCGCAACCTGGCATTTAAGAACAGCACAAAACAGTGTTTGGTGTGAACTGAAAGTGTCTTGGAAAAAGGAAAGCATCGAATTGAAACTTAGGCCCTGAAGGCTTCCATCATGTCAATGGCTGAGACTACTACAATCAAGGTGCAAACTGAATAGAATATACGAGTGATATTCTCACCTCCTGACAGTAGCTGTGTCACCATGTCCAGAGGCAACAATAAGCATTGTATTGGATAAAAGGGCACCATATAGCTGCTTGACACGATCATCAAGTTGAAGCAACACATTTTGAAGCTCTGTAGTCACCTGCCTCTCAACGTTTGCCTTTTCCAATGCTACATTGCACGTCATTAGGGCAGCCATTTGAGCTGCATGGGTTGTCAATGTAGCAAGACTTTTTGCTTGTTCTTCATAAAACAACTGCAAGTCTGAAAACTGCACCCAGACAAAATTCCTGCGTTTGTTTCCTACCTGGAAGAATCCCATAAATGTGGCAATAACCTTAGAAAATATATTCTTTTTTTCCTTCAATAAACCAACCAAAGGAAGTTCTTTTCAACTATAGAAACAAAAAAGTGCTCAATTTACCTCCTTTTTGGCCTTCAAAAGGGCTTCATCATCTGTCGTGCAAGGTATAGCATGGCAAGGCCCAACAGCATAGCGCTGCAGCATGGGTCTTCTATCAACCACTGAGCATTGGTTGCCATGCTTGTTGAGGACAGACAATAAGTTCTCCTTGCAAAAATTTGTACGTTTCCCGAAATCAGGACCTTAAAAAACAATAACCATTTTTGTAAGATCTGTTTCTACATAGGCAAGTACAGATTACAAACATGGCAAGCATTGAATCAAAGCATCAAATGACAAGCACAAAGCTGTATTTGTGCATTCTATACACCCAGCATAGAAAGCATAAGTCTTGTTAGGAGAGGACAATCTATAACAGTTTTCAAACCAAAACAACAGACTCTAATGTGCATCTCAGTTGTCATAATAACCATGCACTGGTCACTAAGGTTGACTAGGATGACCTTGTTAGAGCAGCGGATTACGCACCTGACTAACACCATGGTTGTTATACAAGAAACTTTGGCGGGTCTAGTGACAACAAGGGGAGCTGGGACAACTTTGGTTGCACTCTCTTTTACTCCAGAGCCCTACACGGGGGAGAAAAAGCAGAGGACTCAAGAGACAATTGACTCCATACTCCAAAGGTGACCCTTTCCCTAAGGACATAGTTGCCAGGTACAATACCGTACAATTCGTACAATACAATACCGTATGGGAAAATACGGTATGATATAAAAAAGAATCTTATCGTACCATAAAATATGACACTTAAAAAAAAAACTTATAAAATTAGGTATTTCCAATTTCGAGATATGGAGTATCTTAAAAAGGAGGGAAGCATCATAGTACAAAGGAAGCTCAAACAGCCATAGGCAAGCAAAAGCAAGACCATTACCCCCAAAAAAAAAAAAAAACAAATTCAAAAAAAATTTGAAAATCTGTACGAGGCCGTACGGTATCGTATGGCATTGTACCGTATAGTATTCCATATGATATGGCGTCATTTGACGTATGGAAATAACTATGCCTAAGGATAAAGGATGCAAATGGTACAAGGGTTCTTGACAGGAAAGGTAAAGAGTTACGCATGAAACCTACAATCTAGGTGGATTTTGAGAGAGTTTTCCAGGAAGCGTTCTTGCAAGCTAAGGATGAGTACGACGTTATCTCCAAGTTTAAAAACTTGGAAATGAAGAATATGCCTTTTGATACCTACCTACAAAAGTTTAGAGAGTTGCAAGCTCCGGCAACTCACATGGATCCTATTACTATTCTTGGATTCTTTGTGGATGGATTGCTTGATGAATATCAACTCCATATCAAGAATAATTGAAGCAAGACATTGGATGATGCTATTCGATATGACAAAATTTATGATGAGACCGTGGCTAAGAAACAACCAAAGAAACCCTAGCAACCCTCTTAGAATGACCACTCAGGATCCCAACATAAACAAAAGTTCAAGCATGGAAAGGATTCTCAGACTCCAGCAGAAACCAAAGTCGAACCCAGACTCCAAGAGAGCCCAATTCAAAGAGGGCAATGAATGCAGAGCAGACACTCCACTACCACTACATTAAGGAGGGTCATTTCTTCATGTGCGGTCAGCAAGAGCACATGAGGATGAACTTCCCACATGCTAAGGGAAAGTCAAAGTTGAAGAAAGCCCATTTGACCAAGCTAAAGGAAGCTACGAGTGAGGATGCAACTGAGTGATTATGTGTATTTGTAATGTATCTCAATCACTATTATTATAGGTTGTCTTTTGTCTCTACAAGCTTACATATGAGCATGGCTCAGAGGCTCCATGTCTAAGCATGGTTGCATACAGAGACTGTCATGTGCACAGTGCGTATCTACCGTGTGCTATACGCATGCAAGACTAGTTTCGAGGCTTGGAGAAGCTTGGAACTAGGCAGGCTGATTGACGAGCTGAGTTAGGGATATACTAACGGGCGGGCACCCAAGTATGGACGGGCGGGCGGCCAAGTGTGGACGCCCGATGACCGGCCAAGAGCCTATAAAAGGGTGGCCAAGGTTAGCTATTGTAATATAGAGAGTCTCACGAGTTTGTGAGAGCTCTATGGTCTTGGAGCCTGGATCTAGTGCAGACGTGCACCTGCTTTATGCAGTCGAGGCCGGCAGCAATCTCGAGGCCCGCGAGGGCAGCTTCGTGGCGGTATGGGACGTCGCGAGGAGGAGATTGGTCGGTACGTCAACCTAGTTAGCTCAGCTCGTGGCTCGGAGGGGACAGCCAAGACTGTGGGCTCGCCCACGGCTGTCATGGTTGGGAGGTGAGTCAGGCCTGCACCCCCTTTGTTGTTGTTGTTCGTTTGTTTGCAGGATTCGAGTTTCAAACCAAGATCGATCACGAGGGAAGATCCGTGGGGATTTGACAGTGGTATCAGAGCATACCTCGTGAACGAGCAAGTCGGTAGGTAGAGAAGAAGAGGTCGAAGAACGGTATGTGAAAAAAAAAGCTTGCTGTTTTTTCTGTGCATACTGCAGTTTTCAGATTTTGTATGTGTTTTCCTTCATCAAAGAAACCCATGTTGTTGATGGGAGATGGTAGTGTAGTAGGGTTGCATGCTTTTGCAAAGAAGAGGTGAATTGTTGTGCAGTCGTTTAACCTGCAGGGAGAGAAACAGAAAAACGAAAAAGCAAGTTTGCTTTTCGTTGTTGAACGAGAGAGAGAGAGTGAGGACGAGAGACATGATTTGACGCTGGCAAGTTGGTGCACTGGCGCTGGCGTGTACTGCAGGCAGTGGTAATAGGCGGGCTGAAGGCGCCTAGGCCAAGCGGGCAGCGCCCAGGCTTGCCCAGACCTACGCCGGGTGGCCAGGCAGCCAAGCCATGTAGGCGCCTAGGCTACGCCAGGCGGGCTGGTGCCCAGGCCAGGCGGGCAGCGCCCAGGCCTACGCAGGCGCCTAACCATGCCTTGTAGGCGGCCAGTGCAGGTTTCGTGCAGGCGCCGAGTTTCCAGCAGCCGACACGCAGGCAGGTTCTGGCGCAGGCAGCAGTGACGACAGCATGCGCCGTCGGGCTAATCCAGGAGGGAAGCGAAAAAAAAAAAACAAGTAAAGCATTACGTTTTTTTTATGCTTTCGTTTTTGTTTTTGTTTTTTTTAGGGGAGGTTAAAATTTTTAAATTTTAAAAGAACCCCCCTCTCTAAGGTTTCCAAAGTGTTTTATTTTTTTTAAGAAAAGAGAATATATATATATCCATATATATATATATATTAAAAAATATATATATATATATTCCAAAAAAAAAACACAAAAGCTAAAGCAAAAGCTAAGCCTAGCTTTTGTAGATTTTTGGCTTTTGGGAAACCTTTATAAACCCCCTCACGTGGATTT
Organism: Cibotium barometz; assembly: GCF_041138505.1. NCBI lineage: Eukaryota > Viridiplantae > Streptophyta > Polypodiopsida > Cyatheales > Cibotiaceae > Cibotium > Cibotium barometz. The sequence continues at coordinate 5,059,749 of NC_141083.1, read as the reverse complement.
CTTGCCACACATCTCTCGAGTTCTCAAGTTCTCAAGCTCTCAAGCTCTCGAGTTCGCTCGCACTTTCATTGTGCAAAGATCGAATTTTCTCCCCGCGTACCCTCTTCACGATGTCGACCCAAGAATCAGAGTTGGAGCCCCTCGTGGAACGCGAAGGCTTGCCGGCTACGGAAGGCACTGATGCCGATCTTTTTGACGAGTTTGTGTCAAAATCAGATTTCCAAGCGTTCAAAGTAGCTCTCGAAGCTTCTTCGACGGAACGTCAGGCACAAATCGCAGCCCAGATGCAGGCTTTGCAGAACTCCATCGCTCTATTGACCACTACCCTCTCTACTTTTTCGGGAATGGATACCTTGGCTTCAGCTTTAGGCCCCAATATTACTCCGGAACCGTTCGGGGGCGAGCAAAAGCAGAGAACCAAGGAGATCGTGGACACTTGGCTACACAAGTGGCAAGTTCACTTTCAGTTTCATCCATATGATGATGGAAAGAAGATACAGTTAGCAGCAGGTTTCTTGTCCGGCAAAGCTTTGCTTTGGTGGAAGGAACTGAACCCAAAGCCAACGACTTGGGCACAATTTGAAGATATTTTCAAGAAAGAATTCCTCAAGAAAGAGGATGATTATGATGTTGTTGCCCGGTTTTCAGCTTTGACCATGACCTCGCAGCACCTCACTTATGAGGTCTACCTCCAGAAATTTCGTGACTTGCAGATGAAGGCTACAAAGATGGATCCCACTACTCTTTTGGGGTTTTTCGTAGCTGGTTTACCAGACTCGTACCGATTACAGGTTAAAAATAACAAATGTAAAACTTTGGACGAGGCCATTCATTCAGCTCGTATCTATGATGATACAATGGTCTCTTCCAAATCGAAACCCGTTACCGAGCAGGGGAACAAGCAGAAAAGAAAGTTCTCCACACCTATGGCTAACACGACTGAAGGCAAGTCTTCGGACCAACCTTCGAAGAGTACAAGTTCGACACCAGCGAAGAAGAAACGACTCCTTAGGGCTTTGAAGCTCAAGAAGGAAGGACGTTGTTTCATCTGCGAAGAAAAAGGACACATGCGTAATGAGTGCCCGAAGAAAAAGAGTACCAAGTCAAACGCAGGACCCAAGCCAAAGGCAGCTAACCAGTTGTCTTTGACAGGTACGTCAATTAATGTACTCTCTCGTCCTAGTACTTGTTCTGATTGTCTGTTCAATTCTAAGGTATTTGGCATGCATGATCTTCTCCGAGTTTATGGAGAAGTGAATGGCCATAAAATTCACATTCTTTTAGACCCTGGCAGTTCGCATAACTTTGTTAACTACAAACTTGTGCAGAAATTGAGTCTTGATACGACACTCAGCGACCATACCTATGAGGTACGTCTACCTGCGGGCAGACAAGTTTGGGATCGCAAGGTGGAGATGCTTCCAATCCAGATTCAGGACTACAAAGATACTCTGGAATGCTATGTTATGCATCTGGAAAATGTAGACTTGTTATTAGGGATTGAGTGGTTTAAGACTCTTGATGTCCAGATAGATTGGTCTAGTCATATTTTTTCTTTTCAGCATAGGGACACCAAGTATAGTATTTTAGGTGATTGTATCCATCCCTCTCAGGGACCTCTTGTAAATACAATTGATTTTGGAAATATAATGAATTCTTCTTTGTACACCGCTTTCCATTGTGTCTTGATTCCACTTTCTTCTTTTCTCATCCCTTCCATGGATGTGAATGAATTAAGTGTGTTTGAAAGCAAAGAATTACAGAAGATACTTGATTCGTTTCAAGATGTATTTCCTAAGGAATTGCCATCGGGTTTACCACCTGAACGGGCAGTAAATCATCGTATTGACTTGATCCCTGGTGCTCATCCTGTGAGTATTCCACCTTATAGGATGAGCCAAGCTGAGGAAGATGAGTTGGCTAAACAACTCGAAGATTATTTGAGGATGGGCCAGATCCGTCCAAGTAAATCACCTTGGGGTGCACCTGTGTTGCTTAGGAGAAAGAAGGACAATACTTGGAGAATGTGTATAGATTACAAGAGATTGAACAAGCTGACAATTAAGAACCGTTATCCTCTCCCTAGATCAGATGACCTAATTGACCGGTTAGCAGGAGCGAAATATTTCACGAAGATAGATTTACGTACTGGCTATCACCAGATACGTATTCATGAAAGGCATGTCGAAAGAACCGCCTTTCGGACTAGGTATGGCCATTACGAGTTTCTCGTATTACCTTTTGGGTTAACCAATGCTCCAGCCACTTTCCAGCAAATGATGAACGATCTTTTTCGTGAACATTTGGGGAAATTTGTGGTGGTGTTCCTGGATGATATTTTGATTTATAGTCGTACTCTTGAGGATCATGTCAGACACCTCATGATTGTCTTATCTATTTTAAGACAGAATCAACTATATGCTAAATTGAGTAAATGTGAGTTCTTTATGACCGACATCATTTACTTGGGACACAAGATCACTAGAAATGGATTGAGCATTGACTATGACCGAGTTCAGAAGGTTTTGGACTGGCCTATACCACGAACAGTGAAACAACTTCGTTCTTTTCTCGGTTTTGTTGTTTTTCTTAGGAAATCTGTACGGGAGTACTCTCAACTCACACTACCGATGACCGACTTATTGAAAGGTCGTGGACGTAAGTCCAATCTGTACGGGAGTACTCTCAACTCACACTACCGATGACCGACTTATTGAAAGGTCGTGGACGTAAGTCCAATCAGCCTATCACTTGGAATAACGATTTGGATATGGCCTTCAGACTTTTGAAAGATAAAGTCAAGGAAGCACCTATCTTAGCATTGCCTGATCCTAGTCGGCCTTATGTTCTTGAAACTGAAGCCAGTGACTGCTATCGGGGCTGCTTTATTTCAAGATGGTAGACCGGTTGCTTTTGAAAGTAAAAAGCTAGACGACACTCAATCTCGTTGGCCAACCCTTGAGAAGGAGCTTTATGCTGTGATTCATGCTCTCAAGGTTTGGAGACATTATTTATATGGCTCCAAGTTTGTGGTATTGACTGATCATCAGTCAATCAAGTATGTGTGTGATGCGGACGATTTGAGAGGTAGGAAAGCTCGTTGGGCAGAGTTAATGCAAGATTTTGATTTTGAGATCCGTTATCGGAAAGGGTCCATGAATAATATTGCAGATGCGCTTAGTCGGATTAGAGAGGTGAATTCTTTGTCGTTCACCGAGATTTCTACTGACTTATTTCAGTCATTGAGAGGGCTTTGCAGGACTGATAGTTATTTTGCTCCATTTTGGCAGAAGATCCAGGACAGGAGCTCATTGATTGACCAAGACTCGGTGACTGCGCAGTCTACCATTCAGGCTGCAGGAGGTCAGTGGATGATTCGGAATGGTTTATTATTCCGTAATGACAAAATTTGTGTACCACAGATCCCGGACATTAGATCCAAGATTCTGAGGGAGTGTCACGACGCCCCTTCTGCTGGACACCCTGGGGTACACAGGACACTATCTTTAGTGAAACACACTTTTTATTGGCCGAAGATGAAAGGGTATGTAGAAGATTATGTTCTCAAGTGTCAGATTTGTCAGGCAAATAAAGCTGAACGCTTTAGACAGGCTGGGTTGTTGCATCCTTTGCAAATCCCAGGTAATAAGTGGGAAAGTATTTCCATGGATTTTATTACCGGATTGCCAAGAACACATCAAGGCCACGATTCTATTTGGGTTGTGGTAGATCGCTTGACAAAGATGGCTAGATTTTTACCGACCCGGAAGACTATTACAGCTACGCAATTAGCTCGGCAGTTTATCGAGCAATTGTTTAGACTGTACGGGTTACCGCAGGACATAGTCAGTGATAGGGACTCTAAGTTTACGAGTGATTTTTGGAAACTTGTTTTTGAGAAGTTGGAAACAACTTTGAATTTGAGTTCCTCTGATCATCCTCAATCTGATGGCCAGACTGAAAGAGTGAGTCAGATTTTGGAGGATATGCTTCGAGCATATGTATCCAAAAGACAAAGTTCATGGGAGGATTATCTTCCTATGTTAGAATTTGCATATAACAGTACTAAGCATACGAGTACAGGGTTTAGTCCTTTCATGCTTATGTATGGTTTTCAACCAAGATCACCTGTTACAGTAGGATTCTCAGGACTTCAGCATGATGCAGCACGTAATTTTTTGGAAGATATGCAGGAAATGTTACAGGTTACAAAGGAATCTATTAGAAGTGCTCAAGACCGAGACAGGTTTTATTCTAATAGACATCGTTCACCTAGAGAGTTCTCTGAAGGAACGATGGTGTATTTGCGAGTTCCGAAAGATTCCGAGACTTTACGGACAGGTAGATCTCCGAAATTATCCCCTAGATACTGTGGACCATTTCGTGTTACACGACGGATTGGTTCAGTTGCATATGAATTGGATTTGCCTTCTCATGTGAAAGTTCATCCTGTATTTCATGTCAGTAGACTTAAGGAAGTACTGGGTGGAGCAGATCAGTTAGTTACTCCTCAAGAAATTATAGATGTCCAGGACATGACATTTGTTCCGCACGAACCTGAAAAGATTCTTGGCTTTCGTGAACGAAGATTGCGTCATACGCTTATCACGGAATACAAGATCAAGTGGAAGGATCATGTTGAGGAGGACGCTCCATGGGAGACACTGACTTCTCTTCAGAGAGATTACCCTGGCTTTTTAGTGAGCTCAGGAGTGAGCTATTAGAGGAAGGGGAGTATGTCATGTGCACAGTGCGTATCTACCGTGTGCTATACGCATGCAAGACTAGTTTCGAGGCTTGGGGAAGCTTGGAACTAGGCAGGCTGATTGACGAGCTGAGTTAGGGATATACTAACGGGCGGGCACCCAAGTATGGACGGGCGGGCGGCCAAGTGTGGACGCCCGATGACCGGCCAAGAGCCTATAAAAGGGTGGCCAAGGTTAGCTATTGTAATATAGAGAGTCTCGCGAGTTTGTGAGAGCTCTATGGTCTTGGAGCCTGGATCTAGTGCAGACGTGCACCTGCTTTATGCAGCCGAGGCCGGCAGCAATCTTGAGGCCCGCGACGAGGGCAGCTTCGTGGCGGTATGGGACGTCGCGAGGAGGAGATTGGTCGGTACGTCAACCTAGTTAGCTCAGCTCGTGGCTCGGAGGGGACAGCCAAGACTGTGGGCTCGCCCACGGCTGTCATGGTTGGGAGGTGAGTCAGGCCTGCACCCCCTTTGTTGTTGTTGTTCGTTTGTTTGCAGGATTCGAGTTTCGAACCAAGATCGATCACGAGGGAAGATCCGTGGGGATTTGACAGAGACTCAACCAAGCAATACAGGCTTGCGTACGAGCATGACTCAGTGATCTAGGAATTCACACCGCAGGCTTGATTTGTGGGAGCTCCACCCATAGGAGTCCCCCCCCTCCCCCCCGGTAACTATGTCCTTAGGGAAATACGGTATGATATAAAAAGAATCTTATTGTACCATAAAGTACGATGTTTTAAAAAAATAACTTATAAACTTAGGTATTTCCAATTTCGAGATATGGAGTATCTTAAAAAGGAGGGAAGCATCATAGTACAAAGGAAGCTCAAACAGCCATAGGCAAGCAAAAACAAGACCATCACCCAAAAACCAAAAAAAAAAAACAAATTTAAAAAAATCAAAAAAAAAATAAAAATTTGTACAAGACCATACGGTATCGTATGGCATTGTACCATATAGTATTCCATACGATATGGCGTCATTTGACATACGGAAATAACTATGCCCAAGGATAAAGGATGCAAATGGTACAAGGGTTCCTGGCAGGAAAGGTAAAGAGTTACACATGAAACCTACAATCTAGGTGGATTTTGAGAGAGTTTTCCAGGAAGAGTTCTTGCAAGCTAAGGATGAGTACGACATTATCTCCAAGTTTAAAAACTTGGAAATGAAGAATATGCCCTTTGATACCTACCTACAGAAGTTTAGAGAGTTGCAAGCTCCGGCAACTCACATGGATGCTATTACTATTCTTGGATTCTTTGTGGATGGATTGCTTGATGAATATCAGCTCCATATCAAGAATAATTGAAGCAAGACATTGGATGATGCTATTCGATATGACAAAATTTATGATGAGACCGTGGCTAAGAAATAACCAAAGAAACCCCAACAACCCTCTTAGAATGACCACTCAGGATCCCAACATAAACAAAAGTTCAAGCATGGAAAGGATTCTCAGACTCCAGCAGAAACCAAAGTCAAACCCAGACTCCAAGAGAGCCCAATTCAAAGAGGGCAACGAATGCAAAGTAGACACTCCACTACCACTACATTAAGGAGGGTCAGTGTTTCATGTGCGGTCAGCAAGGGCACATGAGGATGAACTTCCCACACGCTAAGGGAAAGTCAAAGTTGAAGGAAGCCCATTTGACCAAGCTAAAGGAAGCTACGAGTGAGGATGCAACTCAATGATTATGTGTATTTGTCATGTATCTCCGTCACTATTATTATAGGTTGTCTTTTGTCTACGGGCTTACATATGAGCATGGCACAGAGGCTCTATGTCTAAGCATGGTAGTTGCCCAGGGGAGGACGGATTGACGCCTGCCTTTTTTATGCACTATTGGGACCTTTTGGGGCCAGGCCTCCGCAGGGGCTTTCAGTATGTTTTGGACACTGGGGTGATGCCACAGAGCTTTACAGAGGGCTTGATCTTTCTTATCCCCAAGGGGGAGGGAGTATCAGATGATATTCGGCATTGGAGACCTATTACGATCCTCAATACTGTCTACAAGGTCTTGGCAAAGGCCTTGAGTTTGAGGATCCAGCCCTTCCTGGGGGAGTTGATTCATGCTACCCAGACAGGATTCGTCAAGGAGCGTAGTATCCTTGACAACATTTTCACCTTCTGGGAGGCGACGGCCCGAGCTAGATTTCTTGGTGAGGACTTGGTCGTGATGCTTCTCGATTTTAAGAAGGCATACGATAGAGTCGATTGGGGTTTCTTAGAGGGCACTATGCTTCGCCTGGGCTTTGAGCCAGGTTGGATTCGAGGGGTGGCGGCTCTATATTCCACAGCTCGTAGCCAGGTGCTGATTGCAGGAGGAAGGGGGCCGAGTTTTGAGTTGACCAGATCAGTCCGTCAGGGGTGTCCTCTCGCCCCGTTTCTTTTTCTCTTCTTTGCGGAGGCTATGAGCATGTATCTGACGGCAGAGGAGGTTGGTTTGAGAGGACTCCAGCTCCCAGTCAGGGGGAAGAACCTGCTCGATGTTGAGTTTGCTGATGACACGGGTTTATTTTCGCATGGCCAGGAGGCCAATCTTCAGCAGGCAGAGCAGTCACTCCAGGTTTTTAGTGCAGCTTCGGGAGCATTGATCAATTGGCGCAAGACAGTGGCCTTTTGGATCAGTAGCGCTCCCACTCCGGCATGGAGCCCACCCCGGGTTTTAGATGGATTCCTCCTGGCACAGCAGTGCGATATTTGGGATGCCAGATTGGACTAGATTTGTCACCTGAGTAGCAAATTGTCCCGCTTCTTCTGAGCATTCGGAGGAAGCTTTTGTATTGGAGTACAGCTCGGCTATCCTTGGCTGGGAGGGTGGTGGTGGCAAATCAGGTGCTTTTAGCGACCATGTGGTACATTACGTCTTGCTGGATCTTCTCGAGCTCTTGTATCAGCCAAGTACAGAGGCTGATCAGGAACTTTCTTTGGTCTGGGCGGGACGGTCAGCCAGCCAGGGCAAAGGTTGCTTGGGCAGTTATTACACTTCCGTTGGCCCAGGGAGGCTTGGGCATTATAGATCCTGTTGATCAGAGTAGAGCCTTATTGGGGAAGCTTATTGTTCGGGGGCTGCTTCCAGGCGCAGAGCCTTGGAAAGAGCTTCTTTTGCAACGGCTGCAGGCTCGAGCTCCCCCAGCAGGGGGTACTTGGGCACCAGAGATACGATGAATCTTCATAGAGATGAGGAGGACAAACCTTAGTAGAGGATGGGAGGACAGATTTGCCTTGAGCATCCTGAGAGCTTGGGAGTTGCTGAGACTGGGGCTCTCTTAGAGACCTCCTTCTTGTGATGAGGAGCGGGCCAGACAGCCGCTCATCTAGAGCCCAGCGGTTCGCACAGAGCAGGGTCATATGCTGGGTTCTCGGCCTCGTCTAGCCTGGGGACCATTGGCGGGCAGGCCCAGCACGCAGTTTTGGAGACTGGCAGGCCTTCTGCAGTCTCCCAGAGGAGATTCAGGTGGAGAGGCTGGGTCACTTCAGAGGGGGGTTGATTATGTAGGATGACATTCACGAGGCACTCATAGAGGAGTGGTTCGCGCTTCTCGAGCCCGTGGCCCCACAGTGGATGGGAGCCTTTACTCAGTTGGAGATCCTGATTGCTGTCAGAGCTTGCACTGAGGATGGCAGATGCCTCTACTATGAGATCCAAGATGAGGGCAGACTTCAGAGAGTGGAGGTGGAGTCGCCTTTGGTTGCAGAGTGCATCTTTTAGAGGATACGGGTGGTGGCCGCCGCTTCTCGAAAGTGGCATATTGACCCAGACCCTGCAGATGTGCACTCTGATTGGCGTATATGGGCATATGCAGCGCGCCCCTTGGCCCGGCTCCAGTGGGACCCTGGCGAGTACGAGTGGCATGATCCTTATGCATCCCTTGAGGCCACAGAGATCACCTTTTTCCAGTATACTGTTCGGTTGGGCGACATATTTTGACGGCGAGGAGGATGGTCTCTCCAGCTGCATCGGGGCACTGGCGGCTTCAGGGACTCTCACCGGAGTTCCTGGAGGACTTTTGGACCAGGCTCTGGGCTAGTCGACAGGCACGCAGGATCTCGACTTTCCAGTGGCTGGTCACCCACAGGGGTTCTGCAGTTGGCACCTGGCTTGTCTACAGCGGCCTTCCGGCGGCCTGCGTCCGATGCGGCCACCCTATGGAGACACAGAGACATTGCCTATGGGACTGCCCTCAGGCGCAGCAGATTTGGCTGCGGATGCTGCGCATTCTGGCCCCCCTCTCTCCAGAGGGGATGTATACGTGGGGTGCCGCTGCTTAGTCGACTTCGTCAGGGCCTGCTATGGGATATGAGACGGAGCGGGACAGCCAGGCCATCAGATTCATTAGGGGCCAGCCTCGCCTTGTTCCTTCACCGGACTTCTCGTCCGCCGGTTGGACACAAGAGAGGGATCTACGATGGGAGCTCCTCAGCAGCCTCACCATATGGTTCACCTGGAGGGCCCGGTGTTTCAGGGCCTTTGAGGGGAGACTGGAGCCACCAACCGAGACTGTTCAGGGGATCTGGCAGGAGCTCATCCACACCCTGCGAGGACAGTACGACCGCATCCGGGGCGACTCGGATGAGGCGATCTTGCGGCGCCAGGCCTTTCACACCACTTGGCGCAGCGGCCCCTTCTATACCCTACACGTGGGGTCCCCCCGTTGGCACTACAGGCCACCTGTTTGGCTTTTCCCCCCTCCTATTGTATGATATAGCCTCTCAGTTCTTTGTACTGATTCTTGTATTTTTCAGCACCTAGGGAGAGTCTCCCTGGCTGCCTTGCTTTGTTCTCTGCTCTGTTTTCTTATGAGCAGAGAGGATCTTTTGTAGCCCTACGGGCGTTTTTTATATAACTAATGAAAGGATCATTTCTCGGGGGGGAAAAAAAAAGGGTCACTCGGGATGGTTTCATTGAGAGGCCCAGTTATCTCCGCATATGCATGTCCCATGCCATAAGTATTGCCATTGGTCAGCTGAGTACTGGGGAGATCGAGTCTAAGGGCAATACATACTTAGATGCCCAGTTCACTATGAGCGCAGACACTACCACTCTCTTTAGGGATGGCTTCGGGCCCTTATCACAGGTGATGCATTACAGAGATCAGAAATGCTTGGGACTATACCTATTGGAGTTGAGGCACCACACAGAAAGACTATTGAGGCAGCAACACGTGATGCAGGTACTTTATTTTACATCTTCTGCTGCCTACTTTATTGTAGACACAGGGTCTGCGTAGTTCATTGACCCTGTCTATGATTTCCGCAGCTAGTCTTCTAATTTTTTCATGTTGTCTTGGCATCCAGTTTACTCATGGAAATCATGTTTATTCATGGATCACATAGCAGCTTTTTGGTCTCATAGACCCTCCAGGTCTTTCGTGGGTGTTAATAACATCTTGTTTTCTCTCGTTTTCTCTCTCAAACACAGACCCTTTTCAATCGTTTTCTCTCTCAAACACAGACCCTTTCAATCGTTTGATAAAATATATACTCTCTTTTCTTTCTCTCTCTCTCTCTCTCTCTCTCTCTCAAAACATCAGATTGAAATTAATTACCATTCCAAATCTTCAGCCGCACGAGGTCCATTGCTGCTTGAGCATCCTCAACACTGTTGTGGCCAACATTTCCATGCTGAATTTTTCTTTGCAGAAATTGTGACGCCAGAATCCTTAAGGCAGGTTTAAACAGCAAGCCACGTGGATGTCTATACATTAATGCTGTATCTATTATCTTTCTATGCACAAGCTTCAAAGCTGCAAGATCATTTTCCAATGAATGGCCTACCAATATAGTGTCTGCAGAGACAATCTTCAGAATCTCCCTCTGTCAAGATTTTTTACAGTACACCTTAAGAAGGGTTTCCAACAAAAAAATACTTCCCAACAAAAAGCTCAAGAAAAGCAAGGTGGAAAGTAAGATCTAGCTTATCTTGCCTGCACATCCTCTAATGTGGTGGTCACATTGACCATCATTTCATGTGTTATCCCACTATACCTGCAGGCAATGGAAGCTATCAATCAAGACCATATGCAAAATATGTAAATTACCCAAAACATGTCAACTTCAACAAGAAAGAAAATCCCATACTAAAACCCTAAATGAGAAGATCAGAACCAAACAAAAGCTCCCATAAGAATCGAAAGATAATAAGCCATGGTGTTTTTTAGAGAACCCAATCAAGGGTGGCTAGAGTGCTCCCTTGAGAATGAGAACAACAATTAGAATACTCCTTTTCCACAGAAGCATAACGGGAGTTTCCTGTGCTCTTATGAGATCCCCAGTCAATTAAGCTGGAGCATATCTGGGACCTCAACATGCTGCTGCTGCTGCTTTTCAGCTGTGTGTGCTTCTGTACCCAGACCTTATCAGCAACTGGGGTGCTTGTTATGATGTTCCTGCTGCCTAGACGATCATTGCTAAACCCAATATTCTTGTCACTTCAATTAGGGCTATTCTTTGCGGAGAAAAGCCTAGAGGACAACAAGACTACAATAACACAGGATGATCTCTGAAAAGAAAGCACTGGATGTAACCAATGGGGGCCCGGGACATAAGATAAATAATTGTGTCCATGCACACTACTTTCCACAAAAAGTAACTTTCAGCTTCCTATCCAAGCTCTGTCCGCACCTGTAGGCTCACTCCACGGACAGCCTTGGTCTTCTCATGATCCCTACTAGCTGCCCGCATTGTTTACATGCTGAAAACAGTCCTGAAAACAGCAAAAACAGCCTTCAACTGTCTTCGAAGTGTCTGTAGAATCTTTCCCTTTGATAACATGCACTGTATGCAATTAGGGTTTTCTGTCTACACAGCCCAAGGGCTGAAAATCAGTCCCAAAACATAAAAGCATTGCCATCTTTCCATACATGTGCCTAGGATCTCTGTAGCAACCCTACCAGCCTCGAGATGCTGTAAAAGTAAGTCAACCAGCCCTGGAGAGCTCAAAACAGCAGTTGACCAGCCCCAAAGAGAGAGAAGAACAAGTCGACCAGCCTTGAGTATGCAAATATGCAGAAAATCAGCCACGAAGTCAACAGTTCTCGCGACAGAATTGCTCCAAAATCAGAAATCAGCCGCAAAACTGACACTTCTCACAATAGAAGTGCTCTTAATACACCATAGAGTAGGGTTTGCTTCTTGTAGATAGGCACCCTCCAAAAGAGGCCTCCAAACCCAGAATAGCAGCACGTTTTTCTATAAGGGGCCTGTCTAGGTGCCCATAATTGAGTTTTGGCCTCAGTACATTAAAATAAGTCCAACCTTGTGTGTATTCACTTATAAATTATTAACTGTTGGCCGCCCAACTTCAGTAAGTGTGTACACATACACTTATAAACCTTATAAACCATAGAAATGATTAAATCCTTGGAATCCAAGACTTTAAACCATAATTCTGGCATGTCCATGCTAAGCATAAGTCACCTTGAAGCTCTTGCTTCAATTTCTGACCATCCATAGTTCTTCCAAGTCTTGTATGAAATCCAAATATCCTACGTAAGAGCCATGTATGAGCAAATCCACAATCCATATGAGTTCCACAGTGTCTAGCAACCCATCATAACTTGGAAAAAATCCAAGTTCACATCCTTTGTGTAATAAGTCCAGGCTCATCAGACATTGTCCAAAACATGAGGCTGGGCCAATTGGTGACACCGGAATCCCAAATGGGCAAGGGGACCAGCCCAACTCCGGCCACCACTATTTCTCCCAATAGTCTTTGGCCTTTATGCACCACCCAGTCAAAACTGGCCAATTATGCAATGGGCACGCTACTTGCCGTCAACCAGAGAAGAAAAGGGCACCTGCAATGCCCCTTGAATTCTCTCCTTCTATTTCTACGTTGATAAGCAGGTGTTTGACGTGTAAAAACCAGAAAAGATTGGTTCAAATTCAAGAGAGCCTTACCAATTTCTTGCGACACCCAAGAGAAAAAGGAAAAAAGAGAGGAGGGTGCCTCCTTTGAACTTATCCAAGGCCTATCACTAAATCAAGAGGCACGTAAACATGACTCCCACTTGAGGCAGTGCTTCAAGTGTTACACCATCTCACATCAAGCAGGCACTTATGCACTATGGCATGCCCAGTTGTTCCTAGTGACAAGAGCACTTTTGTCGAACATGCCACCTAGATCATAGGGTGTTCTTAGGGGTTAAGCTAGGCTAAGTTTGATCACACCATCCCGCATCAAAGCAAGCACTTGATGCACTATGGCATGCCCACGAGATGACAGAGTAGTCCTAGGGAGCACCCATGAGCTTGAGGCTAGACTAACACCACCACCCAAACACCGGTGTCAGAGCTCCACTATCCCAATGTAAGGCCAAACGTCAAAGCAAAGCTGAGGCCTGATCAAGACCATAATCCTTGTCAAAATCCCATCAATGACCCGGACCGTGTTTCTCTATGCAGATGGCAGCCGACACCAGATTGATGCGCGGCTATGCAGCCTTGGGCTCACTTGAGAGGCAATGCTCACATATATAGTTTCAGGAGCCAAGGCTGAAGCTCTGGCTATTTGACACACTAGTCACGCCCGCACTACCATATGGAGCTCCCATCTGGGGTACTAGTTTATACCACAGGAGGAGATGGAGGGAGGAGCCAACACAGACAGACACAGAGGATGTATATGATGGGTGGAAGCCGATGGAGAGGCCGCTAGTGATGATGATCTCATGCATCCCAACATAGGCCGAGTTCCGTCTTTTGGAAGACGTTAATAAAATCTCTCTCTCTCTCTCTCTCTCTCTCTCTCTCTCTCTCTCTCTCTCACGACAGGCTGGCTTTCGGAGAAGCTACTCTACCCTTGACCACATCTTCACCCTCCGTGCCATCATCGAGGAGGGTAGAGCACGACACCAGAGGATTTACCACTACTTTGTGGATTTCCGCAAAGCTTTTGATACACTACCCCGAGCCTGCCTCTTACACCGTCTACAGGAAATCGGAGTCCCATTTGACATGGTTTGGAGCATCATCGCCCTCTATAAGTCCGTCACCGGACGAGTGAGAGCCCGAGGAGGTACATCACAGGAGATTCCCAGCACTATTTGGGTGAAACAGGGCTGCCCTATATCACCCAATCTTTTCGGCCTCTAGATTGATGAGATCTCGAGCTTCATTGATGGATTAGGCGGGGCTGGTCCCACACTGGCAGGCATATTGATCCCCATACTACTTTATGCAGATGACATCGTCCTCCTCTCAGACTCAGCCGAATGGCTTCAGAGACAGTTGGATGCCTTACATGACTTTTGCACTCAGCGGGACCTCTCTGTTAACCTTGGTAAAACCAAGGTAATGGTCTTCAATACCTCTTGCCCCGTCACATCCAGATTGAGCTTCACATATAGAGGGGATCCTGTGGAGATTGTCTCATCCTATGTCTACCTTGGTGTCACTTTCAATGGCCCACGCTTTACCATGCTTCCCGCAGCACATGGCAGAGTGACGCGGGGATATGTAGCCTTGAGCTTACTTCAGCGGCAGTGCTTCCGCGCACATTTCCAGGAGCCAAGGACGAAGGGCTGGCTTTTCGACACCCTCGTCACACCAGCCTTGATGTATGGAGCAGCTTTCTGGGGCCAGATTTATCCGATGAGGATTGGCAGTGAGTTGAGAGGCCCCGGGTCATGATGTTCTCCTGTATGATCCGCAGCAAACCATCAGTCCCACACCAGATTATCCAGGCAGAGTTTGCTGCAGCCCCGATGGTAGTGGAGGCACTCTTCCAGACAGTCACATACCTCCATCGCATCAGTCACATGGATCCCCACAGGTACCCGAGGCTTGCCCTGGAGTCCTCCAGACAGCTAGCACTTGAGGGGCATTCTGGAGTATGGTATGCACTAGTTTCCACTTGGTTCTCAATATATGGGCTCTACATGGACCGCCTACCCCCCCTTCAGTACAGTTTGGACTCCCCTTTTTTCCGGTTGTCTCACGAGGATACCAACCAGGTTATCCGGTCAGATCTTCTTAGCCTCTACACACATTGCACATGGATCACACCCCCGGAGCTCCCCACGAAGATGCACTTTTACAGAGACCACTTCCTCACTCACTGAGGATGGATTCATCCAACAGCCGGGCTACTTGAGTGTTCACATGTCCCATGCCATGCGGATTGCGATTGGCCAAATACGGGTTTCTTCCCACTGCCTGAGAGTGGAGACAGGTAGAGCTGAGCGCATCTTCAGAGCCAGGAAGCTCGTACGGACACCCAGAGAGGAGAGGATCAGCCGACTATGCCACACAGAGGTTGAGACGAAGAAGCATTACATATGCCGCTGCCCAGTATACTATGAGATCCGCGGGAGGTTTCACTGTCTATTTCGTGAGGGATTCAGTCCACTCTCTAGGATCATTGACTTCCAGGACCAGCGTTGCCTGGGCCTCTTCCTGCTGGAGCTCCGCAGACACAGGGACACCTTCTTGAGACACAGACCCCAGCCACCCCGCCCCCTCCCTCGACATCCAACCATCACCAGTTTCTTCTGGACCCAGGAGGTGGAGGACACCGACAGTGGATCTTGTGCACCCTCCACGAGCTGCTCCAGACCTACCTCGCCCGAGAGGAGTTACCTCGGACCAAGCCTCTACACTCCAGTGTGCCCGATGCCCTTGACCCCGCTATCAACCACGACCACCTCATTAGCTCCAGATCTAGGACATGCTCCACCGCCATCGAGCTACCTTTCCACGTGACATAGCTGAGGGAGACCTCTCAGCCATACTCGTCAGCCCCATTCTTGACATTTTGGAGAGTGGTATACCATCTACTCGGAGCTGAGGTTGCTCCCATGTTTTTATGTTCTGAGTATTCCATGACGAGTTTTTCCATGGACAGTTTTGTATCACCCCTGTGAGATAGCTATATTTATGTTTTCATTCTGTTTTATTTTCCATTCCATGATGAGATATGCCATGGACATTATTGTATCACTTTGGTCTCATAGGCCCATTGGGTCTTTAGTAGACGCTTAATATATCTTTCTTTCGTTCTTTTTTTCTCTCTCTCTTTGGTTGGAGCTAGACAAATCTGCATTGCATTCTTGTATACCTTGCGCATATAGGTTGCATACTGAGCCTCTAGTAGTAGTGCTCCATCCATCACACCCCCCCACTAGCTCAGTACTTTTATAGTTTATTTCATGTTCATTTTGTCCTTCTTTTTTTTTTCTGGACATCCAGAACATGCCCACGGAGAGATTATCCCGCCGAGCTTTTGAGGCACCCAGACAGCTGGCCGAGGCTGGACACACTGGATCTTGGTATGCACAGATGCTACAGTGGTTCTCACATCATGGGATAGACATTGAGCGGTTGCCACCTTTTCAGTATGATCAGTCTGCTCCACGGGGTTACCTCTCTCTCAATGAGAGGAACAGAGTGATGAGACAGGACATATGGCAGCACTACATACAGGAGACATGGACAGCACCAAAGAGCCCACTACCACCGAAGATGCTGTATTACAGAGACCACTTTATGAGCATCTCAGGGGATGGGTTTATACATCAACCGCGGTACATGGATGTATACATGCCACACAGCTCTCGCGTTGCTATTGGACAGCTACAAGTCTCATCACATCAACTAGAAATAGAGGCTGGGAGAGCGGCACGGGTTCCCAGAGCTGAGCGGATACGCAGATTGTGCCGCGAGGAGGTGGAGACTAAGGATCACTTTGTATGTAGATGTAGAGCCCACCAGGGGGTCAGAGATAGATATGCAGGATTGTTTGAGGAGCACTCTTCACTACATCAGTTGATAGAGGCCTCGGACCAGCGACAGCTTGGCAGACTACTACTAGAGCTTCATAGTTCTCGAGAGAGACTCCTCCAGACACCCGCTCCCACTAGGGGTGGGAGACAGTCCCAGCTCACAGATTTCTTCCAGAGAGCTATGCCAGTGCCAGCTGATGTACCACGTGGGGTGACCGCACAGAGAGCACAGGAATTGAGAGCCAGGAGGAGACCTAGACAGACTGGACATAGAGCACCCCGACTCCGTCACCGAGAGATAGCAGCTATCCGAATGAGACACCAGATGGAGACACAGGAGAGGCTAGCTCGCTTTCATTCAGACTCAGGGTACATGTTCATGCCATTCATAGCCTCAGCATCGGCGATGTATGATATCTTATATCCCTCTTATGGCACTGGATGGAGTTAGACATAGATCTGCATAGCATGCTTGTACTACCCCTTCAGCATATAGAGATGCATCTTGCCTTAGCACTCCATCCACATCCCCACCCCCCTTATATTGTTTGTATATGGGCTCCACCAATCCATGATGATTCACAGTTGTATCCAGACACATGCACACTTTTTCTTTTGTTTCTTTTCTTCCGATGACCGGAAGAACACAGTTGTATTATTTTTTCTCTCATAGGTCGACTTTGGCCTCTCGTAGACGTTAATATATCTTTCTTTCTTTCTTTCTTTCTCAGGAGAGGCTAGCTCGCTTTCATTCAGACTCACGGTACATGTTCACGCCACTCACAGCCTCAGCATCGGCGATGTATGATATCTTATATCCCTCTTATGGCACTGTATGGAGTTAGACATAGATCTGCATAGCATGCTTGTACTACCCCTTTAGCATATAGAGATGCATCTTGCCTTAGCACTCCATCCACATCCCCACCCCCCTTTATATTGTTTGTATATGGGCTCCACCGATCCATGATGATTCACAGTTGTATCCAGACACATGCACACTTTTTCTTTTCTTTCTTTTCCTTTTCTTTCTTTTTCTTTTCTTCCGATGACCGGAAGAACACAATTGTATTATTTTTTGTCTCATAGGCCGACTTTGGCCTCTCGTAGACGTTAATATATCTTTCTTTCTCTCTCTCTCTCTCTCTCTCTCTCTCTCTCTCTCTCTCTCTCTCTCTCTCTTGTATCAGATCCACCATGATGTAACTTTTGGTCTCATAGGTCATTATGGCCTTTTGAAGACGTTAATATAACATTTCATTTCATTTCTCTCTCTCGACACTCGGGCTCTTCCCTCAACTTGTCATTTGCAACCTTGAGCTGCTCCATATCCATCCTCAAGCCATCATGTACCGGATCATGTACCGATGGATCCTAGGGGTAGAGGTTCAATTCTTCTTATTGTTCATAAAGAAAAGCTTGCAACGAGTAAGTTCAGCCCTTGAGGCTATGGACTCTTCTTCTTGCATTTTCTCTTTACCACCTGTTCCTTGATATGCACCACATGAGTTTGTTCTTCCTGTAAAGCATTGGAAGGATGCATTTCATTGTCCCCACCTCTTGTGTTGGCATCTTCAACATTCATTGTATGGCTGTCCTTAGTGTTCCAAGTGTAGAGATAGCTAGTGTTCGTGGTGATCATCTTTCACGATGGAAGTGAAAGAGAACCGTATGCTCTCATACCAATGTGATTCCATCTTTCAGTGTGGAATACTTGGTTGAACACAATGCTAATCAATACACTTAAATACACCAAGATTTAATGGACAACAAGCACAATACAAGATGTAATTTGCTGAATTGGCAAGAGATGCACAATGAGCGGGAGCGGCCGACCCCTCCCTCAAATAGTGTTTATTGATCTTGGGAGAATCAAGTATATAATCATGGGATTTTTTGACGATATTTCCATACCAATGCATAAATACAGTATTGCAAACAATATGGTTATCGGTGAAGATCTGCAACGCACACTATGCTCTCAAGTGCCCATGTTCCCTACCATTTGCTCTCTATTTTTTTATTATTATTTTTTTCCGAGAGAGAGATCCTACTAATAGTTAACAATACAACTCGCTCAACGTCCCAGCCACGCTGGTGTCGTGAGCTACAAGATCATCTACGCGGCCCTCTAAAGAGGGCGACGAGCACACTCGACCACAGAGAGCCGAGGAGCTACACTGGAGTCCTCCTGGGAAAGGCGGCCAGAACACGATCGACGCCGAAAGGGAAGCTTATGGAGAGCGCGGATGAGAGCTGCCGCCGAGGGGTCCAAGCAGGATTTGAACCCAAGACCTTTCGGTCCTAGGCAAACACTTTACCACTTGGACTATCACCTCTTTGGCTTTGCTCTCTATTATTCCACCAATGCATGGTAGAAACAATCTGCAAGAGAACACGTAGGACAAGAGAACACTACACACAGTATGTGAACATGGACCTGCTCCTTCCTCTGTAGGAAAGTGAATACCACCTGGAAACACTCTTGGAAGCTTGGAAAACACTCTAGCAAGCTTCGATATGAAGTTAGGAAGGAGAAAAAACAAAAAATACAGACAAAGAGCCTCGTGAAGGAGAGCGCCAACTTTTAGAGAGAGATGTGTTAAATTTGCAGCAATGTGATGAGCTATGGTGGATCAAATGCTAGAATCAACATCATTAGAAAAGAGATTAGATGATAATTAAGACGTGATTAGTAAGCAATTAACTGATAGCTTAATGTAGGCATGGATAATCAAAAACCAGCAAATTCTCATTAGGCCAATGCCTCAATTTATAGAGTTTACATCCAAGCATCTAATCCCACTGATCTCTCCTTGATTCACTCCACCTCTTTTGCTTGATTCTCTCCACCTCTTCCCAGAATATCTCCACACCTCCTAAATCTTCTCATGCTACCCTTTATTCTCTCCCAGTAGATACTTCTCACCTTTTCACAGCTTCTCTCACATTTACAGATTCTCTTTTACAGCCTCTTGCTAAGGGCTTGTTCCCGCACACACCCTATTCACTTGTATATTTCAACACCTCCCCTCAAGTGAATACTCCTAGCACACCTGGACCCTATACCAAGTTTCCCTCTTACTTGATAGTCCGCGACCAGTGCCTCAAGTCCCTAAACTCATAGTCCTTGACACTCTCTCTCTCTATGTGTCCTGAAAGAGTGCACAAAGCGGAAGCAGAGTGGCACTAGAATGTGCTGAACAGAGAGTGCAAGAGAGAGAGAGATATGGAGCAAACTATGCTGAATATACTGAACCAAAACAGTCCCAAGCAAGAGACAGTGATAGTCTCATAAGTGAGGGAGCAAATAAGTACAAGACTCAATGAAAAATGAGAGGTCAGCACCCACTATTTATAGTGGGGAAGAGCTGGCCGACTGGAGCTCAGAAACAGGCCGACTGGAGCTGTTGGACATGGCTCACTGGAAAAATGCCAGAATGGCTGGGAAAAATCCCAGAAAAATACTAAAAAAGGGGTGGCCAGCCCACAAGCAAGGGCCGTACAAAAGGGGACCAAATGGGCACAATAAAGAGCAGAAACTGGGGATGAAAGTGCTAACACCCCCTCTCAGCACCAGATGCTGAACAAACTCCGAGAATCCGAAGATGAGGAGCCAAGGAAGCCTGAGAAACCGGCTTGGTGAACAAATCTGCAGCATTCTCCGCGGAAGGACAATACTCCAAACGCAAATCTCCAGCAAGAACCCGTTCACGAACATAGTGATACTGAATCTCAATGTGTTTCGTACGAGCATGAAACACATGGTTCTTGGCGATGGCGATGCAACTCTGATTGTCACACTAAAGAAGAGTAGATCCGGTAGGAGGACAGCCAAGCTCCTCCAATAATCTCCGCAACCATATCGCCTCACATGCAGCATAACAAACTGCACGGTACTCCGCCTCGGTAGAGGAAAGCGCCACAGTAGGCTGCTTTTTACTGCTCCAAGAAATGGCTCTAGACCCAAGTGAAAAAACACAACCAGTGGTCGAACGCCGTGTACCTGGATCTCCAGCCCAGTCTGAGTCAGACCATCCAACAAGAGTGCGTCCTTGGCCATAAAAGATACCAAAATCCAGAGTGCCACGTAAGTACCGGAGAACTCTGAGAGCACACCGCCAATGCTGCTGACGGGGTTTGGATGAGAAGGAACTCAATAAACTGACTGCGAAGCATATGTCCAATCGGGAGTAGGTCAACCATACCAAACAACCAACGGGAACCCGATACTGTCCCTGATCAGTCCCTGGAGAAGCATCTAGAGAAGAAAGCTTCTCACCAATATCCAAAGGAGAAGATACTGGTTTGCACCCAGTCATCTGAAATCTGTCAAGAATCTCCCGAGTGTACTTCTGCTGAGAGAAGAAAATGCCCTTCGAGGTCTGCCAAATCTCAAAGCCAAGAAAATAGTGCAAGAGGCCCAGATCCGTCATCTCAAACTCTGTCTCCAAAGCATCCATAACAGAACGGATCCGCACAGAATAAGAACCTGTAAAGATGAGGTCATCAACATAGACCACAATGATAACAATCAACCCCCTCTCAAGGAGGATATAAAGGTTCGAATCTGCATGAGAACGGCGCAGGCCGAGCTTCTGAAAGAACTCATCAATCCGCTGGTACCAAGCCCTCGGAGCCTGCTTTAGACTATATAAAGCCTTCTTCAACCGGTACACATGATCCTGTTTGCCCGGAACAACAAATCCTGGCAACTGATCAATATAAACCTCCTGTGTAAGCTCTCCATTCAAGAAAGCCGACTTGACGTCCATCTGGAAAACGGGCCATCTATGATGTCCTGCAAGTGCAAGAACGGTGCGAATGGTAGTCATCCGGGCCGTTGGAGCGAAAGTCTCATCGAAGTCGACACCAGGGCGCTGAGCATAACCCTTGGCAACCAACCTCGCCTTGTGCTTGTCCAAGCTGCCATCAGCTCGGAACTTTGATTTGAAAATCCAACGCACACCAATCACCTTACGCTGCAGAGGCCGAGACACCAAAATCCAAGTGCCATTCCGTTCGATAGCATCCAGCTCTGTCTGCATAGCATGACGCCAAGATTCATGTGAAAGAGCCTCGTCTACAGAAGTGGGATCAGAAGGACCATTAATGATTGTAGACATAAGAGCATAATTAACAAACATGTTGCCCTCATGAATTTGTTTCCCTGTAACTCTGGAAGAACGCCGAAGAGAACCAGGCGGAGGAGCAGAAGGAAGCTCACGTAACCCAGAGTCACGAACTGTCTGATAATACCAACCAGGTACAGATCTGCTCGAACTCGCCGGAGGAGGAGCAGGGTCATCATCATCTGACTGAGAATCCTCAGCTGGAGGTGTAACAGTAACAGCGGGAGCAGGAGGAGGAGTAGGAGGAGGAGAAGGAGGTGCAGGAAGAAGAAGCTCACCACCCCCCTCTGAAGATGTAGGAGTCTCGTCAAACACCACATCACGGCTCACAACAACTTTACCGGCTTGAGGATCATAAAGACAATATGCCTTGGACACAGTGCTGTATCCGAGAAAAGTCATGCGCTGAGACTTCGAGTCCAACTTGGAGCGGTGCTCCTTAGGCACATGAACATACGCGGTACATCCAAAAATCCGGAAATGAACAACGGAGGGCTTCTCACCATGGAAAGCCTCATATGGAGTTTTGTCGGGAAGAGCAGCAGTAGGAGACCTATTCTGAATGTAGACAGCAGTGGAAGCCGCCTCAGCCCAGAAACGTCGAGGTAATGAAGAATGCTCAAGCATAGCACGGGCCATCTCCATAATGGTCCTATTCTTCCTCTCGGCAACTCCATTCTGAGATGGAGTATATGCTGTAGTAAGCTGTCTCCGAATGCCATGTATCTTGCAATATTGCTGAAACTCCTGGGATGTAAACTCACCCCCTCCATCGGTCCTGAGAGCCTTGACCGAGTGACCGGTCTGTTTTTCCACCTCGGCTTTCCAATCACAGAAGTGATGAAAAGTCTCATCCTTGGTCTTCAGAAAGAAAACCCAAGTATATCTGGTAAAATCATCCACCATCACGAGCATGTACAACGCCTTACTCAAAGACGCGGTACTCATAGGACCACATAAGTCTGCATGAATGAGAGCAAGTGATGTCGAAGATCTGTGTGTCGCCTCCTTCGGAAAGGCGGCTCGGTGCTGCTTCCCCTGTAAACAAGAGGAACAAGGAGAAGACGGAGCCTTGATGGTTGGTAATCCATCAACCAATCCATCCTTCGAAGCTCGCTGCAGAAGCTGATAGCTCAAATGGCCAAACCAAGCATGCCAAAGAGCAGAAGAAGCACCAGAAGAAAGCAGAGCGGTCAGTTTGTAGAGGCCACTATCTTGGACTCCCTGAGCCAAGATGCTACCAGTCGCTTTATCACGAATGGTAATCTCATAACGAGAAAAGATCACCTCCGCACCCTGAGCTGTAAGAGCACTCACTGACAAAAGGTTAAAAGCCAAATCTGGAATATACAGAACGTCAGAGAAGTACCTCTTGTCCTCTTCAGAACGGAAGATGGGGATAGTGCCATGACCATGCACTGGCACAGAAGAAGAATCACCCAGAGTGATCTCGCCTGATCTGGCAGTGAAGTCCTCGAATCAATCTCGATGGGGTGTCATATGAGCAGTAGCACCGCTATCAACAATCCAAGACCGTGACTGAGAAGTCACAAGAGCAAGTATACGCCGAGTACCTGCTAAGAGAAGAATTCCATCATCCTTCTTGGGTTGAGACACCGCCGTTGAGGAAGAGTTCTTTGCTGCTTCATCACGCTTCTTCTTGTGACATTGGGGTGACTTGTGACCCTTCTTGCCACAATAGTGACATTCAATGTCCTTATTCTTTGAAGATTTGTTGTCTTTATCCTTATCGGAATCCTTGGAGTTCTTGTCAGAACCCCCTTTACCTTTCTTTTGTTGAGACTTCCCTTTATCTCGTGCTGCCAAAGCTCCATCAGGGCCACCGGAGGTGCCAGTCTGCTCCTCAAAGCGAGACTCTATCTGCATAATGGAGGGGAGAACTTCCTCCCAAGTAACTGGAACAGGACGAGGAGAAGAAACCAGAGACTGAAAGTATGCATCAAACCTCTCTGGAAGTTTGGAGAGCAGCCGAATAGCCATATCCTCTGTGGAGATGTCCTTGCCACAAACAGCAAGCTCGTCCCGGAGATCTTTCATCTTCGAGATGAAAGCAGATAAAGATGGAAACGCAGAAACTGATAAGTTCATAAGTTGCTTTTCCAATGCCAACATCCGACCCGGAGACTTAATCTCATAGAGATCTGCAAAAGCCTTCCAAACTTCATGTGCCGCATCTGCTGTACGCACATGAGAGAGAACAGCATCCTGACAGTTCAACATCAGGAAGGAGAAAACACGTCGATCATTCGACTGCCAAATATCAATCTGTGCCTGAGTCACACCACCGGAAGCAAGGGTGGGAGGGGTGGCATTGGCATGTGTAACAAGCCAATCCCAGAGATCCACGCCACGCAAGGCCGATTTCACCTTCACCTTCCATAGGGTGTAGTTGGAACCATCCAACTTGGCAGACTCAGCAAACATATGAAGAGAAGTGGGAGCAGCCATCACAAGAGCTTGGGCTCAATCTCAAGAAATGCACAATCTCTGAAGAAAAGGTGTCCTCCACAGGTACCAAGAGTGCCACCAAAGCCTGCAACACCACAAGCCCCCTCTGCAAAGGGAAAGGACCACTGGAGAGGAAAACGCAGCAGTGAACAAGTGCTGTCCTGTAGAAAACAGGCCGCCTGCAGTCCAATCTCCAAGTGGGCAATGAAACGCTGATCTCAAAGAGCCAGACGGCTGAATCGGTGAAGCCAATCTGAAGAAAAAACGACCAGCAGAGTGCTGTCCAGAAAACGCAGCAGCAAAAGCTATGGATCTGGAAGAAAACGCAGAGGAGAAGGTGCTGAAAACAGGGCTGAATCTGGGGCAGCAGAAAGGTTGCTAAACCTGGAGCGATGATACCATGAAAGAGTGCACAAAGCGGAAGCAGAGTGGCACTAGAATGTGCTGAACAGAGAGTGCAAGAGAGAGAGAGATATGGAGCAAACTATGCTGAATATACTGAACCAAAACAGTCCCAAGCAAGAGACAGTGATAGTCTCATAAGTGAGGGAGCAAATAAGTACAAGACTCAATGAAAAATGAGAGGTCAGCACCCACTATTTATAGTGGGGAAGAGCTGGCCGACTGGAGCTCAGAAACAGGCCGACTGGAGCTGTTGGACATGGCTCACTGGAAAAATGCCAGAATGGCTGGGAAAAATCCCAGAAAAATACTAAAAAAGGGGTGGCCAGCCCACAAGCAAGGGCCATACAAAAGGGGACCAAATGGGCACAATAAAGAGCAAAAACTGGGGATGAAAGTGCTAACATGTCCAAGGCTACTACAAGTGCTCGTGTCCTGGACTAAAGTGCTCACACATACATCTACCACATGGCCTACATCATCGGTGGCTCAGAGGTGCTTTTACTCTGTTGGGACACGTTACATTGGATTGTGGGATTTCTACTCGGAGACACACCAGGCTCCTGGTCAGATGATGCCACAGGTGACAGGATACAGATGGGAGACAGCTTGCAGAGTAGGGACGAGATCGGTACACAGTAGTAGAGGATCAGGAGGGGTGGCAGTTCTTTTCAGGGAGGAGCTGCAACCGCTTCTACACATCGTTCGGAGAGATGATCAGGCCAGATATATGTGGGTGAGACTGAGGGCCGACACAGGCAGATTCCTGTATATTGCCATATGCTATTTTGCTCCTAGTACATCGACATATGCAGCACCTAGAGGGCAGTCTCCTTTCTCTGTGCTAGATGATGACATATGGGAGTTCTCTTGGGATGGAGACATCATCCTGTTAGGGGACTTTAATGCCCGGACGGGCAACCGCCAGACAGCCTTTTATGATACCTCGGAGGAGATGCTGAGAGAGCTGGACACTCTGGATATGGGATTAGACAGACACTCACAGGATGTGGAGTGCACAGAGTATGGGAGATATTTGGTAGATATGGAGACTGCACATGGGTTGGCCATACTTAATGGCTTGCAGAGGTTTCCGTCAACAGCTGGATTTACTTGCTTTCCACATAGACATGGTGCTAGCACAGTGGATTATGTTATGGCTATGCCCAGCTTTGTTTCATGCATTGAAGACTTCACAGTTGGATCTCGGCCCATTGGGGTAGTAGTGGATCATGCATTGTTGACATTGACTATCTCTTTTCACTTTACCACAGCTCAGAGGACACGAGGGCCAGATCACACTCGATATACTTTTACCTCAGAGACTGATGCTGTCTACACAGATGGGATTTATAAACGTCTGTGCACAGAGGAGCCAGGGAGACCTTCGGAGGAGTTGACCCATATACTGACAGAGACTTTCCATGATGCAGCGAGAGAGGCATATCCACATACTCAGCCTGGACAGAGACAGCGTTCTAGATGTATGCCCCAGAACAGCTGGTATGATGAGGAGTGCAGAGAGACCAGAGCCCGATTGTAGCGGGAGGTTGCTTTGGGAGTCACTACTCACCGACAGTCACGTATTGCCTTCCGACGTCTTGTGCGAAGGAAGAAGCGGGCCGGCCTTGCTCAGCTAGAGCAGGAATTATACCAGCTGTTCTTGAGCCAGGATTCGAGGGAGGCTTGGCGTCTGTTTCATGAGTCCTCCCCTGCTTTGGCCATCACTTCTACAGAGGTCTGGGGTAGTTATGCAGCATCTCTATATACAGTTCCTGGACAGACACCTTTTCCTGACCCGCCAGCACCATGCCCACAAACATGTACTTTCTTTACCGCAGAGATGGTAAGGAAGGCCATTGATAGGATGAAGACTGGGAGAGCATATGATCATGATGGATTGGTCGCTGAGCACTTTATTCATGCGAGAGACATGCTGGTAGAGCTTCTAGCAGTGATGTTCAATCGTGCTATGTGCGAAGGCTTACCCGAGACTTGGAGTAGGTCCACCATCGTGCCTATCTTCAAGTCAGGGGACCCTATGGAGCCAGGGAATTATCGCACTATTATGATTGGTCACACACTAGCACGATTGTATGCATCCATTCTTGAGCAGCAGTTGAGTAGATGGGCAGAGAGAGTTGGCATTCGAGCAGAGGGACAGGCAGGGTTCAAGAGAGGTTTCTCTACTCTTGACCACATCTTGACTCTCCGGGCCATTATTGAGGAGGGCAGGTCGCATGGGCGACGGATTTATTGTAGCTTTGTGGACTTCCGCAAAGCATTTGATACAGTGCCCAGAGCCACATTGATGAGGCGATTACAGGAGATGGGGGTACCCACAGAGCTCATATGGGGGATTATGGCTTTATATAGATCAGTTGTTGCAGGACAGGTACGCACCCCAGAGGGGGTCTCTACTTTGGTTCACTCCACTATAGGAGTGAAGCAAGGTTGCCCATTATCTCCTTCACTGTTTGGTATGTATGTGGATGAGGCTTCTGACTACATTGAGAGATTGGGGGACAGAGGAGCCCAGCTAGCAGGTACATGGATCCCACTATTGTTATATGCTGATGATATTGTGTTGATCTCTGATTCCCCTGAGGGTATGCAACGTCATCTGGATGCTTTACATGAGTTTGCACATGATAGTGGATTGTCTGTCAACCTTGGCAAAACCAAGGTTATGGTGTTTAACACCACGCCACAGTGGGTTAGGCGATCAGCTTCCACATTTACATATGGGCAAGAGATTGTGGAGTATACAGATGCATATACATATCTTGGGGTAGTATTCAGTGGGCCAGTGTTTTCGATGAGGAGAGCAGCAGAGACTAGATTGACTAGAGCACATGCAGCCCTGGGTGGTTTGGAGAGGATGTGTTCGCAGGTTCAGTTTCAGGAACCTCGAACGAAACTTTGGCTTTTTGACACTCTAGTGACATCAGCTATGCTTTATGGAGTGCAGATATGGGGACCTTCAGTGGGCCATCACAGCGCAGGCGGGTGGAGAGGTATGGAGAGGCCTTTGGTATGGAGAGGCCTTTGGTATCTATGATTGCTAGGATTATTAGAGCCAAGGCCGTGGTACCTCATGAGATTGTTCGAGCAGAGCTGGCGGCTGCCCCTCTGGTGATTGAGGCTCTTACGAGATCAGTCTCCTACATACATGGCTTGTGGGATCTCCCCCGAGACAGATATGCACGCCTCGCCTTGGAGTCCTCCGGACAGTTAGCTTTACAGGGAGACACGGCTTGTTGGTATGGACAGATGACATCTTGGTTCCAGGCACATGGTTTTAGCATGGACAGATTGCCTCCCTTCCAATATTCTCTGGAGGCACCCTCTCTCACTCTCACACGGACAGAGATTACCAGACTCATCCGTCAGGATTTAGTTCAGCTGGACATTAGGAGGACATGGATACAGCCGACTGAGGAGCTAGGCACGAAGATGGCTTTCTACAGAGAGCATTTTCTTCAGCTCACAGCAGATGGATTTGTGATCAGACCCAATTACATGGATGTACACTTGTCTCATGCAGTACGATGTGCTATTGGTCAGATTCGCACATCCTCACACCAGCTTGAGATTGAGATTGGCCGATATAGAGGTATACCAGCTGAGGCCAGGATATGCCGAGTATGCCATGGGGAGCCAGAGACAGAGCTGCATTATATATGCCATTGTACTGCATACTATGAGATACGTGGTCGTTTCCACTGTTTATTCAGAGAGGGTTTTGGACCACTTTCCAGAGTTAATTTTTGGCCTTTTGGCTAAAAATCCTAATTTCAGCCTTCCTTTCTCAAGTGAACCATAGGGGAAGTTTTCCCAGTGTTCCCTTCATCCACTTGAAGACTTTTGTCGCGAAGAATCGCGACAGATTGAAGATTTAAACACTCCAAACGCTTCCGTCGTGAAGACTTTCACTGTCATCAACTCTACAGCAAGTAGCAAGAGGGAGGAGCAAGACTCTAGTGTTCTCTTGTCCTGCATGCTATCTTGCCCATTGTCTCAACCATGCGTTGGTGGAACAATAGAGAACAAATGGTAGGGAACATGGACACTTGAGATGGTAGTGTGAGTTGGAGATCTTCACCGACAACCATATTGTTTGCAGTATTGTATTCATATGCATTGGTATGGAAATCTGGTTAATAACAAGACTATGTACATGATTCTCCCAAGATCAATAAACATAATTTGAGGGAGGGACCGACCATTTGGCTCATTGTGCGTCTCTTGTCAATTCAGCAAATTACATCTTGTATTGTGCTTGTTGTCTATTAAATCTTGGTGTATTTAAGTGTATTGATTAGCATTATGTTCACCCAAGCATTCCACACCGACTGGTGGAATCACACACATGAGGGCATGGACACGAGGCAGCGTCAACAGCTTGGGGAACACAGCCAAGCTGCACAGAGCCGATTGGTCTTGCTACGAGCACACATGTCCGGCTGGTTACTACAGGGAGACTAGGAGGATTTGCACAATATAATCTTTTATCATAAAAAACTCATTGCTTTTAAAACAACTACTCTAGCATGCGGCAGTGGCTTGTTTTGGACTGCGTAAGATTCAGGTAGCAGCGACAAGATAACACGAACAAAAAAGAGCGACCAAGCAAATGTCATTAAGGATTCTTATGAAACTTGGCAAGAGATCCGAGAATGGCACCAAGAACTACTCTGAGTTAGTATTAAACTACATACTTGGTATTGTAGTCTGTAATTGAACTTGGCGGTTTAACCAATGAGTCAAAAAGAACCTGCATTCACACAACATTTTGTAAGAACCATGCGTTGCCTTTACCTTGCTTGTGGTGAAAAGAATGTTTTGTAAATTACTTACCTTGCCTTGTTTATCTACCAAGGAAGCTCGTGTCAATTCTAATCCATGCTCGGTGTAGCACTACCATTATACAACATAGAGGACTCAGTATTGCCGTGAGAAGTTGTGTGAAGCATAAATAGAAAACTCCCAACACATAAAAACAAGACCTTAACATAACGAAAGAGAAACAGCCAAAAAGAAGACATCCAGATGGCGGAACCGAGTGAACCACCCTCAGAAATTGGGCTAAGAGCCCATTGGTTTAATGCTGGGAAGGCTTACCAAGTGAGCTTGTGTCACGAGTTGCGACATAAGCTCTATGATCATTGGACTACATGGATACTAGGATCAACATGTACAAGCTATTGAGAATGGGGGATTATCCAATATAATGTACACAAGTGCCATATGTCTAGTTTTGGTGCCTGAGAGATGGATCATGGCCACTAGACATATGCATCCGTCAGTGAGACTATTGGGCTCGTTGGGCTCAAGGACACATGGGAAAACACCTCCGTGGGGCCCAGCATTTAAATGGACAATCTTACCACCCTGCATACAGTCCTTACCACCCTCCGTACAGCTGTCTTAGCAATTCTGTAATGTTGTACCTGTTTCCATACACATCAGTGGTACCCAGCTGTACTTCTGATGTACAGCTGAACCACCTCTGTTGTAATTCATGTACCCATCTAGTCCTTTACCCAATTGTACTTTCGAGCCCATGGATATTTCTCCAGTTCTACAGGCTTCCCTTGGTGCCGATTGCCATGCTACAAAAGCTGCTGGTCAAACTGCTCCTACAATCTGGCCGTACTGTAACTATTGTACCTGCTGGTCGATCTGTCTGTTGGTCACTTGTACTTGGTCCAACCGAGCAGGTTGAACATATAAATGTACTGAATGAAGCTGCGACACTGCAAGTGCTTTCCTCAAGGAATGTGTGCGGAGAGGATTAATACTCACAACAGGAAGAGGAAATAATACACTTGGTAATTTTGAATTTTCATCAAGAACAATGCATTTTGAGGTGTGGTCATTGTATTTCTTGAGGAGAAGAGAACCCTCAAAGCTTGTTCTAAGAAAATACTACTTGGTTACTTGGTTAATAAAATATTCCCCCAAGGCTCCAATTGGTGACGACTTCTCAATCGTTGAACTTGGGAGGCTTCAGAAGCTTCAATAATTGAGCGCGTTCCTCACGAGGCATGGAGGAAGAACTCAACCAACTGGTAGTCCCCCGACATCAAAAAAGAGTAAGAAATGTCCAAAAGGTGGAGAGGGACTCCGCGAAGGAGACCAACGGTGACGCGAACTGTGTCCCTCCTACCACTACGCACACGTGGACTGGGAGGGAGAAAGAAAAGAGGGGGTGGTTTTGAGATTTGGAGTCTAATGTGTGTGTGAACCCCTGTTTGTGTATCCATGTGTGTGTGTGTGTGTGTGTGTGTGTGTGTGTGTGAACAGCCTAAAGGGTTATTATTCTAGTAGTGTGTGAACGCACTCTTCTATGTTGATAAGATAAGTGTGCCATGTGGCATTCACTTATTAGAGTGTGATATTTGTATGGGTCAAACGTTAAGGCTGCAAGCCTACAAAAGCATTGTCTTTGTCAGTGAACATCACTTCTACCGCATCTACCTAATCATCATTGAGTTGTGCAAATCTCTTGCTCTCTCTAGAGTTCATCACATCTCTCTCTCTCTCTCTCTCTCTCTCTCTCTCTCTCTCTCTCTCTCTCCATGGATATCTTCCATCCACCTTAGGTGCACCTCTGCAACCCTAAACCGACTATTGGTCAGAGCTTAGGCGATCTTCATTTGCTGTGACTGCACCTTAATCAAAGCTCTCATTTTAGTAGCTGTGTTCTTCTTGGTGTAGAAACGACCACTAGCTTCGTTTGTACAAACAAAATGTGATCCTCCATACACACAACATCCTTAGCAAGCAGCCGCGCTACAGCAAGGCAGGCCCTGTGGCTCTTCAAGCTGTGCGACAGCATAGCTGGCAAGGCACCTATAGAAGACGACAAAGCAAATCTTCACATTACGCTTTGTAGCCCAAGCAGAGGAGCTGTTACATTGATAGGGCTTGTACTTTGCACCAGCCAATGGTCAAGGCCGCTTTTGGCAAGCAGTGGGCATCAGAGATTTCCAAATCAGCTCATCAAAGTACAGCCGCTCCATCCAGAAGCTGACAACCTCTTTGAGTTCTGTACAAGCAGTTATCACACGTGCATCTTGTCTAGTCAGGAACATGACGAGCTACACAAGCTTTTTATCATCCCAGCCGCCAACAACCTGCTGACAGCCACCTTGCTGCTGCTCTTGTGCAGCGCCTCCACGTCAGTTGAACCTGCAGGCTGCTATGTCAACAAAACTTAGGGCATTTCAGAGAGAAGGTGAAATCCATCAAATTGATGCCCTTACTAACAGTATTTTGGGGGTTTTCAGAAATTGGGCAAGATTGGCGAAATTGAAGAGTTTGCAATTATAAAATTTGGGGATTTTTCCAAATTTTGGGAAAATTCATCAATTTAGAGCTTATGCATCCACAGATTTTTCGGGTATATTTGCATAAATTAAGCCCTCTGCTTCAATTGAAGCTCTTGCAGTTTAGAAATTCTTGTGTGTGCTCTATGTAGTGATTCCACTGCACTCTACTCTCAAACTCTAGCACATAGACACGAGTGTTCTATATATATATATATATATATATATATATATATATATATACCTAGATGAATCCAAGAACATGCCCAAATTCCACTGCACTCTACTCTCAAACTCTAGCACATAGACACGAGTGCTCTATATATATATATATATATATATATATATATATATATATATACCTAGATGAATCCAAGAACATGCCCAAATTCACCTTATAAGAAAGTGCAATTTATAACCTCATGGTAGTCATCCACAAGACAACAAACCATCAACTCCATCATGCATAGTATGGACTAGATACTACGACATCCCCACTAACGTCATCAGTGCCCAATAATGGGTGTAGAACTTGGTATCAATATATGCTCCCACACACACACCTCCATCAGAGCCAGGTGAACCTGCCAAAATAATTATTCTTATTATTATTAAAAGATAAAAAATCTAGCACCCATGCGAGTTTAGTGCTTGAATAGGGTAGAGCCCCTAGATTCCAAGAGTGCATAAGGCTAGGGTTGGGAAGTTACTATTTGGGTTCTTTCTAGTGTATCAGTGTCCCCCTTATCCCACCCAGCCTTCCTCAGTGCGAAGGGTTGCAACCCTCATCATCATTCTCTATCCTTGATTTCGAACTACTTGTTATGGTTTGAATCACGCTTATGGAAGTGCTTTCCCATAGGGAGGCAAGGATGGCAGCCATGTCTACTCGTCTCGACAAGAGAGTCGGCACCCCAAGCCACATGTTCGAAAGTTGGAATCTACCGAAGCTCGTGCTTCTCAGCATGGGCATCCTTCGCGGAGTCCCTCACATCCAATTCCCCGAACAGTTCCCACTCGCCTTCATGGGCGCAACGTCAAGGGACTATTGGTTTGCAAGTTTCTTCCATGCGTCATGAGGAGCAAACTCAATTATTAAGGCTTTTGAAGCCTCCCAAATTAACGGGAGGATGGACAAAGAAGTCATCACCAACTCGACCCCCACACTGGTTGTCACGCTCACAGCTGTAGGTGGTTCCAATATTTTTCAGCTCCATCTGATACATACGGATTTGACAGGTACTAGCCTTGTGGTGGGAAGGCCACCTTAGGCACTACTACGTTATTTTCTAGGATGACTACCCCAAGGTGGTCTTGAAGCAATTTGTTCCTGTGGTCTATTATCATTAGCTAAAGGGACAATGGAAGTGCTTTGCCCAAAAGTAAGGTACAAGAATGTCATGTGCAAGCATGGCCATGAACATTCTCAGTAGCTAGTCCAGAAGGGGCAACCAGAAAAAGAGCATTAGAACCAGAAGTTGGAGTATGAGGTGCTGAAGTGGCAAGTTTGGACTTGGAGAAGGACTTGGGTGCTGTCGGTTGAGACAAAGAGCTGTCGGCTGAAACCAAGGAGCCGTCGGTTGAGAACGCATCATTACATGGCAAGATGACCAGAAGGCGCAGCATTTATGGAGTATATGACCAGTCGGCCAGCACTTTAAGGAGTCCAAAGGGCTATAAAAGGGTGCATATGCTCATTGTTGTAATCATTCAACTCCTTATGAGTTGGGTCCAAGTTTAGGGCTGTTTTGTTGGTGATATACACCTTTTCAAGAAGGTAGCCTTTGGCTGTAGATTGTAGGTACCTTTTTGTACCATATGAATATACTGGATTTCCAGCATATCTCTCTCTCTCTACTCTCCCTTTTGTCTGCGTTTTTGCATCAGCATGTTCTCAGTAGTGTTGAGGGCTGAAAGAAGACTCCCAAAGCTTCCGCGTGTTACATAGGTATCAGAGCATCAGACTCAGCAAAGCTAAACACTGATTCAGTCCCATATAATGGTGTACAGGTCCAAGGTACAGGAAAGTACACGGATACGAAGCCCAAGGCAAGGAACACAGGAACGGGAAGAGCTCCCGGGAGGTTTGTTGGTGGTGTTCCACAAAGCCAGGGGGGATGGCAGTCCTGTGAGCCAGATAGGTTCTCGGGCAACGGTCCCAAGGGAGGATTATCCTCCAAGGGGTGGAGTGAGAGTGCCAAACTCATTTCTGAGGAATGAAGACCAAGACTGTGTTCAGAGTCAAGGCAAGAATGGATTGGGGACTGGATGGAACAGATGCATAGATATTATTCAGAGTCAGAGTGGTTTTGGAGAACGGGCCGGGTTTTCAGAGAAAAGGGTTGCCAGAGATGGATGGATGATAGAGGGACTTCGGGAAAAGATTGGGATGATGACAGTCATCCAAGAACAAGTTGGAATCCCATCATCAAGTTTAGCAGAGGGGAATGTCATGTGCAAGCATGGCCATGAACATTCTCAGTAGCTAGTCCAGAAGGGGCAACTAGAAAAAGAGCATTAGAACTAGAAGTTGGAGTATAAGGTGCTGAAGTCGCAAGTTTGGACTTGGAGAAGGACTTGGGTGCTATCGGCTGAGACAAAGAACTGTCGACTGAAACCAAGGAGCTGTCGGCTGAGAACGCATCATTACATGGCAAGATGACCAGAAGGCATAGCATTTCTGGAGTATATGACTCCTTAAAGTCGGCCAGCCGACTTTAAGGAGTCCAAAGGGCTATAAAAGGGCGCATATGCTCATTGTTGTAATCGGTTGTATATTGTAGGTACCTTTTTGTACCATATGAATATACTAAATTTCCAGCATCTCTCTCTCTCTCTCTACTCTCCCTTATGTCTGCGTTTTTGCATCAGCATGTTCTCAGTAGTGTTTAGGGCTGAAAGAAGACTCCCAGAGCTTCATCGTGTTACATTGGTATCAGAGCATCAAACTCAGCAAAGCTAAACACTGATTCAGTCCCATATGATGGTGTACAAGTCCAAGGTACAGGAAAGTACACGGATACGAAGCCCAAGGCAAGGAACACAAGAACGAGAAGAGCTCCCAGGAGGTTTGTTGGTGGTGTTTCACAAAGCCAGGGGGGATGGCAGTCCTGTGAGCCAGATAGGTTCTCGGGCAACGGTCCCAAGGGAGGATTATCCTCCAAGGGGTGGAGTGAGAGTGCTAGACTCATTTCTCAAGAATGAAGACCAAGACGGTGTTCAGAGTCAAGGCAAGAATGGATTGGGGACAGGATGGAACAGATGCATAGATATTATTCAGAGTCAGAGTGGTTTTGGAGACCGGGCTGGGTTTTCAGAGAAAATGGTTGCCAGAGATGGATGGATGACAGAGGGACTTCGGGAAAAGATTGGGATGATGACAATCATCCAAGAACAGGTTGTTGGAATCCCATCATCAAGTTTAGCAGAGGGGAATGTCATGTGCAAGCATGGCCATGAACATTCTCAGTAGCTAGTCTAGAAGGGGCAACCAGAAAAAGAGCATTAGAACCAGAAGTTGGAGTATAAGTGCTGAAGTGGCAAGTTTGGAATTGGAGAAGGACTTGGGTGCTATCGGTTGAGACAAAGAGCTGTTGGCTGAAACCAAGGAGCTGTCGACTGAGAACGCATCATTACATGGCAAGATGACCAGAAGGCGCAGCATTTATGGAGTATATGACCAGTCGGTTGGCCAACTGCTGGTCGGCCAGCACTCCAAGGAGTCCAAAGAGCTATAAAAGGGCGCATATGCTCATTGTTGTAATCATTCAACTCCTTATGAGTTGGGTCCAAGTTTAGGACTGTTTTGGTGATTTACACCTTTTCAAGAAGGCAGCCTTTGGCTCTAGATTGTAGGTACCTTTTTGTACCATATGAATATACTGAATTTCCAGCATCTCTCTCTCTCTCTACTCTCCCTTCTGTCTGCGTTTTTGCATCAGCATGTTCTCAATAGTGTTTAGGGCTGAAAGAAGACTCCCAGAGCTTTCGCGTGTTACACAAGAAAGCAAAAGAAGAAACCATCCTCCAACTCCATCACATCACTGCACAAAGGCGAACAAGCCATGCTATTCCCTCAATCAGCTTATGACTGAAGCTGAGATTAATGCTTATTCACCCCTCGACTCCTAACTAGGATAAGAATACATCTTTGCCTTTTATAGCATCAAGGCATTACAACAACTCCAAAAAGACATTCAAAATATTCATGTTTTGGGGGATGACCCGGGCAGAGAACCCTTGACTCAACATAATGGCGAAAACAGGGCTTAGAAAGCCCAATCGTCCTGGACCTTGTCTAGAGCGAGGCTTTGACTTGGACAGTTGCAGCATGAATTTCTTTTTTATCAGCACAATATTCTTTAGAAGAGTCTAGAACATCATCTTCAAGGAGATTGGCATGATGTTGTTCTTGTTCTTGCTCTTTCTTCTTAAAATAGTATGCTTCTTTGTGTCCAAGCCACTTATAGAATCTGCATCGAATCTTCTTGTTGGTCTTCCAATTCTTGTTTGTGCTGATTAAGGCTCTTTACTAGCCTAAAATGAAGGCAGAAGTCCGAGACTATGTGGTAAAATGTCATCAATGTCAAGTGAACGAGGCTGAGCACCTTAGATTTTGGGTAGTGAAAAAGTATTTCCATGCATTTTATTATCGAATTGCCGTGGACCAGTAGAGGGCATGATGCTATCTAGGTGGTGATAGACAAACTGACAAAGATGGCGAGGTTTTTATCTACAAGGTTGACTATTAGAGCAACTAATTTGACACAAGTTTGTTAAGTAGCTTTTCACCTTATATGGGTTGCCTTGTGACATAGTGAGTGACAGGGACTCGAAGTTTTCTAGACGCGTCTGACAACTAGTTTTCCAAAAATTAGAGACTACGTTGAGTTTGAGTTCCTCTGATCATCCTCTCTCTAATGGGAAAATGGAGAGGGTGAATCAGATTCTGCAGGATATGCTTCATGCATACGTTTTCAAGCAACCATCTAATTCGGAAAGGTACATCCCAATGGTCAAGTTTGCCTACAATAGTGCTTTACAATCCGTTGATACTGATGTACAGTTACCAACCTAGATCTATGGTAACTATATCAGGACTTAAGGATATAAAGATTGATACGGCTAGAGATTTCTTAGCGGATATGTAGGAGATGCTAGCCAATGCACGAAAATCTATTAGAAGAGCTCAGGATAAGACACTTTGCCAATGGGGAGGTTGGAAGGTTGTCCCATAGGTATTGTGGACCTTAACGGATCCTAAAAAGGTTTGGTGAGGTGGCTTATAAGTTAGAATTGCCTCCTAATGTAAAAGTTCATCCAGTTTTTCATGTGAGTAGACTCAATGAGAAACTCGGAGCTGAAGATAACGTCGTTAAGGACTTATCCTTTGTTCCACATGAGCCACGGCTCCTACTGAATTTCAAGGAGAGGAAGCTTAGAAATTAGTTGATCTCCAAGTATAAGATCCAGTGGAAAGACAGGGCAATGGAGGACTTGACTCGGGAGGCAGTTGCTAGTTCAGGGCAGAGATTGCTTGACTTTGTTTCCTAGAGAGGAAAGGTCCTAGGAGGGGAAGTATGTTATGTACCTAACACTAATCCTCAAGATTAGGTCCTAATCTAGGCAAGGTTGGGGAGCCCTGATATTAAGGAAAAGGCTACAAGCAAGGTTACAAGTGGTTAGGGTACATTATGCATGATTATTCGCTGATGGTTATTTATAGCTGCAGTAGTCCCTATATAAGTGACTTACGAATTATTGTGTGGATAAGACCGTCATACTTGACACATGGTCTGTGCCTAGACCATAGTAGTCTTACTTCTGCCATGGACATGGCGGTTCACAGGCGGTCTTGCCGAGGGTCCCTTAGAACAGGCTCTGGTGGTATGTGACACCAAGGCTGACTGGCTTGGCTTGTGGGAGTGAAACCTTAGCTCCTGGCTTGAGAGAGATTCCGGATGGAATCTACAATTGGGAGGATAGTTTGCCTCCACCCTTCTATGTGTTCTAACCTTGTGTGTTTAACTTGTATGTTTAGCTTGTGTGTCAAGTGATCTTATGGAGGGAGCTTCACATGTGATCCATCTAAGAGGGAGCTTTGCATGTGATCCATCTAAGTCGATGCATTAGTGGCTGGAGTGTGGATAGCAGAGTTCTGTAAGGCCTTTCTTTGAAGTGTGCTTTCCGTGAGCTACCGAAGAATACTCAATGGCCTGAAATGTTTCTTAGTAAACGGTTGGACAAACAGAAAGTGCCGGATCAAACAAGAGTTGGTCATCCGCAGGTTTCTTTGCAAGTCTTTGTGCTTGTGCGGCAAGGACGGAATGTGAGCCTGCGCCCTAGACACAAAGTGGTCTTGTAGTGTTCGGGATCTTGGGTACCATGCATGATTGCTTGGATCTTTTCCTTTTATGAAAGGACACTTTATATGGACACCGTGCATCTGAGGGCAAATGCACTACAAGTGGGGGAGAATGTAAAACACCTTGGTCCTTACCTAGTGGATGGCCTATAGGAGCTAGGCAGCAGCAGCAAATGTAGGCGCAATCCTTGGGCAGGCACAGGTGGCAAGATATGATGTGGCAAGTCATGGAGTATTCAGTAGGTCATAGGGCTGCAGTTGACGTTTTCACTCAACCATATATTTGCAAGAATTCAGTTGTAAACTATTTCTTGTACATAGTACAAAACAGTAGTTTTAGGACTCTTGTGTTTGCTCTGTGTGTTAATTCCACTAAACTTTACCCTCAAACCCTAGCACATAGACACAAGTGTTCTACAGCTTGTGACAGCTCCCCGAGTCCCTTTTGCCTGTACATCCCTGAACTATCTATACCAGCCTATGTACCTGCTGTATCAGCCTGAACCAATCCATATATATGGGCTATACTTTTTGTACCTGCTGGCTGCTGCCCATACAGTAACTGTACTTTTCCGTACAGTTTTGAAGCTTGTTTGAGGCACTCATGTACCTCTTTGTTGATGCTGATTTAAGGACCGTGGCTGCCCTGATCTTGGCTCTACAGCGATAGTGCACCTTTGTACCTAGTTGTACCTTTGTACCATTTGCATTGGTTGTACTTAGAGCTGTACTTGCTGCAGTAGCATTTGTACCCTTGTACCAAAAGTTGAACCTCTGTACCTGCAAGAGTTTCAGGATGCTAATGTCACCTCCATGGGGCATGTAGTTAAAGAAGAAGAAGAAGAAGGCAAAGCGCATATGGTATCATTTATACGTCATGATTCCCATGTCATCGGTGAGAAAAGCAAAAACTCTAAACTAAACCACCATTTAAAAGCTTTAGGGGTGAGCGACACTCACTGAGCCACTTGTTCATAAGGGGGTATTGTCTTTAGTGAAATAATCACTTGAAATTTATATGGACAGCATCTTTACTTCTATCCTTTTCTTCCCCATTAAAAGTTGGAGGTATCCAGAGTTGCTTCCACTGAAGGCACTTGTTCTATAAATTTGGTCCAGAGGTCAAAAACCCTAGGCGTAGGAGAGTCTTTCATTTGAGGTTGCCGTAATTTATTAACGAAATCCATTAAATTTTTTAGAGAAGTTAGAACCGTACTGTAATGGACTTCTGAATTTTCAAGTCACGATTGTAACATTTTATGGTCACCTTGGGAAACCAGAGCTGCTTATCCATTCTCTGTAATTCTTAGTCATGGAAGCGTGTGAATTCTTCAATTTCTTCATCACTCTCCTATAATGCCTCCCTCCAACTCCCCTTCTTCCTCAGCCTCCAACGGAACTTTACCTCTCTCTATTCTCAATTCCCACTCCCTAATTTCAACATTTCTAGCTTTTTCCTCTCTACCTGCTTCTTCCCAAATACGTTTCTCTCTCTCTTGGAGAAGCAATTATTGCAGTAAAAAAATGCAAACAAAATGCTGAAATTTACAAGCTAAATAAAAACTTCTTCTGATTTTCATTGGAAAGCCTGTTGGCAGGATCCTACGTTGAATTTCCAAAGAAG
The DNA here is from genome assembly GCF_041138505.1 of Cibotium barometz. Taxonomy (NCBI): domain Eukaryota; kingdom Viridiplantae; phylum Streptophyta; class Polypodiopsida; order Cyatheales; family Cibotiaceae; genus Cibotium; species Cibotium barometz. Next base: position 5,019,944 of record NC_141083.1, on the reverse strand, counting down.
CTAGCATCAAATATCGTGCAAGATATTTTCTCTATCTCGAATGGAGCAAGAGAGGGTAGAGAAGGCAAGCTAATGAAAGTCGACTTGTTTTTATAAGAAAATTAAAGGCGTAAAAGTCTATAAAAAACTAAGGCATATAAGAAAGTTAAAAGCTATAAAAAATTAAGGCATAAAACCTTAGGAGAATGAAAAGCTTTCAATTATGCTTTAAAAATATTCGCCAAAAAAAAAAAATGTCGCCTCACAAAAAAAACGACCATCGGCCACCTTCAAAAATGGGAAAATCGGCCACCTTCGACCATCGCCTTACAAAAAAAAAACAATCAGCCATAGTATGCTCTATTCACTGGCTAGATATAGAATTTCCTCAATTCATGCAAATACCATGTGCTAGACCACACACCGCCTTGCCCAATGCTTGCCATAAGGCCAATTGAAACTCAAGATATACACCTTTGGGGCTTTCACCATAATCCTTCCATTAATTAATGCCTTCGGGTGTCCCCGTAAGCCTTTCTAATTCACATTGGCTACCCCAAGCATTGGCTTAGCCCTCTAGACTCCCAATTACGAACCTGCCCCTGCCCCTAGGGAATCCCGTCAATATAAGTCATGTAACAATTTTCAGGTGTTGCTCAATGTACTTGGTAATTAAGAATGTTTTTAAAGAATAATGCAATTTCTGTCAGGAGAGGAGAGCCCTCAAAGCTTGTACCAAGAAACTACTCCTTGGTTAATAAAATATTCCAAAAAGGGGGGGGGGGGGGGGGGGGGGGGGGGGGGTGGTCAGCCCATTCCGACCCCTCTGGTGCCTACAGTATTTTCTTTTGTTTTGTGGTTTGGTGCATGGTTGTTATTTAACGTGTTTAGTTACTTTAATATTTAAAGTGTTTGAATCCCCCGAGGCCAGCCGGTTAGTCTAAAGAGACATGAGATGTGAAATGTGCATGGAATTATACACGTGCATACACGTTGCTGCAATCTAGGGGAGAGAGTTACGAAGGAAAGCCTTACTTGTTGAATGTAGAAAAACCACATACAATATAGTACATGTAATGACCTCTTACCATTTCACAATCAAGAGCGACTATCTGCTGACAGGGAGACTGCCAAGCTGCTGGCTGAGTTTGAACATAACCTGAATCATAAAGAGCAACATTCCCTCAAACAGAAATCTCGGTTTTTGTTGGAGAGCAACAGTAACAGGGATGATGTGCACCCAATAACCATGACAACAGTACAACATGAAAATGTAAACAAATTACCATCAATACAAACAGACAATGGGTACCCATGCTCCTGCATCTCTGCTTCTGTAAGTGTGTAGTATGATGCTGGAAATTGTCCCTCATAATTTTTTCCCAAACTTCCTGCAGCAGGACCTATAATATATAGGTAACTCTAAAACAAAAAAGGACTAAGGGTGACTGAAATAGAGCTAGTATAAATGTGTCAAGTCTCGTACTCTTGCCATTTTTGGGTCCAATCTCCACTCGAGGAGTGGTAGAACTGCATATTAGATCACCTCCATTTAACATCTTCCTTGGGGTATCACCTTCACTGAGCTTGTGTGACTTTTTGCAAACAAGGCTTTCCTCGTATGCTTCTTGTGGCACACCATCTGGCTGCTTTACTTCAGATGTTTGGTGAGATAGCGAGCTTGCTAGCTGCATGTAAGAGATTTTTGTTCAAGAAATTCCTCACACAGTAACCCAACCTATTCAATGTGTGCGCACACATGTATAATTTGAGCTCTAGGTACTATCAACAGAACGTGTCTGAACTTGTGGCAGCAGTCCAGACACTCGGTGAACAACTTGCTTTTTTTTGGTAATAAAGTCACCCATAGCATGCTGATCCTAAAGCAACAGATGTATCTACAGTTGGCACGAGACCCCCTCCACGTTGGCCGATAAGGATTGATCAATCACCTTTTTTGTTGGTTTTTTGTATTTGATTGTAAAAAATAACTCCAGCATTTGAGTTGAATCAACAGTTGGGCTACATGTCACAGAAAATCAATATTAACATTTTGTATTGAATGGTAGCTTGAGATAACATGAAATCAGATATATAGGGATAACAATTTTAAAGGGAACAATGAGTGCAAAACAACCTTGGTGCCAGTAGGGCACGTGGCTTGCCACAACAATGGGTCAGGTTTTGGAGGAAATTTGTGTGTGACATATACACAGCAGCATCAAGACCAGGTATGTAGAGCAGCACAAGTTTTGAAATTAACGGCTTGTTCTGTATAGCCAAGGGTCAGCCAACAAGTGTGAGCCACTGAGACCTCAAAACCACCACACAGTTATTTCAAGCCTGACGTTACCTTGATGAACACCCAACTTGGCATGCTTCCATCCGCCAAAACCCATCGAACCAGGCCTTGAATATCCTGTCAGAACATGTAAATCAAGACTTTACAGTGCCCAAAAGACAATCAACAAAACAATGGTCATAGTACTACCTCAAAAGTTATTTTAGTCTCCCGATCTGGTATTTGAAAAACAACTTCTGCACGTGCCTGCAAGATCATGTAAAGCTTCATCAAAGTTATACATACATGCATACATAAGGTGTCGAACTCACCCCCAGCGAATAGCCACTCAGAGCAAGAGCCACTGCACAGACAGGCTTTCTGAGTATTTTATTGCTTAATACAGAAAATCCATTGATAAAAAAGCTTGAAAGCTGCCTTTGGTTGTTTGACAATGAGAAACCCCAGAGTGTATGAAAACAGAACCACATTAAAATGTGGGTTCTTTGACAGGCAATTTGCAGGAGCAGCAATAATATTTAGAAAGCATACCTCCTCAAACAGTGCAGAATACTTTGGAAGGATATATGTGTGTGTGTGACCCATAGACACGCCGTTGTGGTGCACAGACTCAGACGGTGTCACGCCTTCTTTGGACCTGTCCACATTCCAGACTGCTCCTGGACATTTCAGCTTGCTTGCACATTAGATTTCCCGCACTCTCTTTGGGAAACAGTTCCGGATATTTGGAGCGCTGCCAGTCGTGCTCCGGCCTTATGCTGCATTCTTCTCCTAGGTACCGTTCTAGGCTATGTGGACAATTTGGAGCAGCCAGAATCGATTCATGTTCAGACAGCATATGTCAGACACCTCCTCCTCCTTCAGGCTCTCCTTGAGACAGGCACTACACTGTTGTTATGCGAGCCAGGATGTTGCTTTGCAGACTTTCTCACTTTTCTTTGACTGTTTCTGAGGAACTCTAGTATGGGTCCTTTTTGGACTCGCCATTGTACAGTGCATATTTCTTCATGGGTTTTCAGTGTTCACCTCGCACTGAGGTTTCCCACTAGTAATATATCATTACTAAAAAAAAAGTGTGTCACCCATAGGTTAGTTGGTTTCTCTTACAAATCAGACATGCTGGATTTTACAAAAATTGAATCACAAATTGGATCACTAGAAGCTTTCCACATGGCCTTTGCATGTTCGACTTCGGATTGTTCAATCCATTCTTATGGCCTATGTTCAGTTTTACTTGCCTCTTTTAGTTTGGACCAAAAAAGATCAGTTTCATGTCAATGTGTGAAAACCAGCCCAAAAAGGCACTTTATTAGACATTTATTGTCTTGTGCTGCTGGCCGACGGCCCTTATCTGGGCCGACCAGCAGCCCTTCCACATATATAAAGAGCGCTTCATAAGTTCAGTAAAACACAACATAATAATCAACTTCAGCAACCCAGCTACATACTGCCACTTCGTCGGCTCTACCTGTACACACAAGCAGTCCTGATCAGTCGCCCATCGACAGCAGTCTACAGCAGAGCAGTTCTGCCCCTGTTCGCTGCCCTTGATCGCAACATACCTGCAGCACTACATCAGCAGTCTCCTGCAGCTTTCAGCCATCTGTTCGCTGCTCCTGCACGCAACCCGGGTGTCACCATCGACGGCCCTTGACCCCTGCGTTCTGCTGTCCACTACAGCTACTGCCTCGGAGAGCCCCCGCAGTCATAGACGCGAGCCTTTGGCTACTTCAACTACTTCATCTTTGCTTCCTCTTCGGTCTACTACTCAGAGTCACCTCACATCAAAGGGCCTCTTGTACTAGATTTCATTCACCATTATACAAGAACCCATTCATCCATTTCATGCTGTGTTGACTTGCTCTGATCTCTCACACATCTGGTCCTTTCGTCCTTTTGTCCTCGCATGGTATTAGAGCTATCGAGAGTAGACCTCTAGAGCACACACATTGGATCGTCTTCCGTGATTCCGAGGACTAGCCTTTCTCACCAAAAGTTGATTCTCCGTACTCAAATCTAGACCACACGGAGGATGGGACTTCTTACTCATTGGAGAGCCCCGTTCCAGGTCTTACATTGGGAGACGACCAGCCTATCTACACTTGCTCGCTAGGAGTGCCACTGCCATAGTGAAGCTCATGCAAGGCCTTTTGCCAAAGTTTCATTCACAACTCCAGCAGTTCCACTATGTCTCTGACAGATGGGCACACCTTGCAGAGAGAGAGATGCAGCATGTGGTCGCACGCATCGCATTGATCTTAAGCATCAAATCCAAAAATTCTCTATTAAAGAGGGGATGACCTGAAAGTTAAGCTTGCTGAATAGTAGCGCCTTAACGCCGAGCACGCCACCACTCGCTCCGCCAAGTCTCAAGAAGACGAGTTCATCACATTATTGAACAAGTTGCAACCTAGTTTCTTTACTTTTGCTACACAAACCATTAGTTTAGAACCTATGCCTAACCTATATGAGTGTGAGTGCCAACTAATGCGCTTCGCTCAGTTGGATGACCAGTTTCACCCCAAGAAGTCATCTTCTTCCTCCTCTACCCAAGACGGGGCCCTTGTTTCCAATACCACCTCTACCCAAAAAGGGCAACAAGGGAAGGGAAACAAAAACCCAGGTAATCAAGCCAACACCACTGATCCCAAAAACTCTGCCTCAACACCCACTCCCTACTGGCAAAATATTCCTAAAAAGAGTAGATACTGCACTCATTGCCAAATGTCTGGACATGTTGATGATGAGTGTGGCATCAAAGCCAGGGATAACAAAGGTACCAAACCCAACACCACTAACTCGAATCGCCAAAACAACCAAGGTGGTGGCAATGTCCCCCATTGGCAGTAGATAGGGGGTAATATTGCAGCACCTACTCTGCAGGGTCCCCACTAGGGGACTAGCAACAAGACACTAGTACGAATTGGCCTAGATCTTCTAAGTGGCGAACCACTAGTCAAGTCGCTCATGGTCCCCCCCCCCCCCCCCCCAAAGTCAATATCCTTTGCCACCCCGAAAGGGATGTTTGATTGGTCATCACTTACACATCCCGGCCCCCTGGCCAATGTCGCTCAGGCCACATCTAAGGTTGACTCTGGCTACTCTTCCGAAAGAAAGAAGAAACAAAGGGCTAGACGAGGCAGTCAGCGTGTGGAAGCTTCTACCCTCATTCAAATCTATTAGTTACCTGATGATCCACCTGTGCCCATCATTGAAGCCCACCCAATTCTTCCCTGTAGCCATCCAGTCACTTGGATAGTTGACAATGGAGCTACACACCATATGGCACCCAATGCTGACATTTTCATCTCTCAGCATCCTGCTAAGGGTGAAGTTCAATGTGGCAACAACACACTAATGCCCATCAAATCTATTGGCACCGTCTTATTTGACACAAACACAGTCCCCAACCAAGCAACCTTGGACAATGTCTATCTTGTTCCTAACTTGGGCCACAACTTACTTTCTGTATCTCAGCTGACCCAACTCGATCGTGGATGGGGGCATCTCCATTTTTCCCTATTTTTTCCATGGTGTGGGTGACTGCCCTATGCTGGCAGGATGACCCAGAAGTTGGCCGACTGCACTCGTGTGCATGTGGAGTAGGCCGACAATTCTGTTCAGGTTGTGGACCTTTTTTATTGGCTGGCCGACTGGAGGTGACCAAGTCGTGAGGCTGGCGGCTGTTTTTCCACTGGCCGACTAGATATATGGGGCCATATAAAATGGCCCCGTTGCCCCCACATCATTGTATCTTGTTTTCATATTCGGGATCTTGTGTATAGAGAAGAGTTACACGCTTATCTCTCTCCTTCTCTTGCGCTGTCTATTTTCTGCACTCTACTTGCTCTTGTGGTCTCAGATTCGGTTATCATCTCCGCTGCGTATTTTGACATGGTATTAGAGCCCTAGGCTCTTGAAAGATCTTGGGAGTTTTCTGAGCAAGAGGGGGATTGTTGCCTTGCTGATTGGTGGACTGTTAGGGACTGTTCGCAAAGAAAAGAAGCAAGAGGAAGGCGGGCTGAGTTGCTGGACAGCCACTTAAAGGTTTAAAAGTTTTTTTTCCCATCCACCCACCCTTTTCAGTTACATCCCCGCGATGGCGAATTTGTTAGAGCTGGTTGAGAAGCATGTGAAGATCCCAACACTCCCCACGTTCCCAGTGGACCTTCAGTTGGACGGGAACAATTACGGCATCTGGAAGGTTATGATGGAGTCTGTGCTGGAGTCACATGACCTTGCTGATTTCATCGTTATCGGGGTTCCACGGCCAAAAGCAGAGGAAGGGGAGTTACTGTCAACGAGGAAGAACCGCGAGGCACACGCACAGATGTGGGATCGTGTCAACGCCAAGGTCCGGTCATTTATCTTCCTCAATTGCACACCGCAAGTAATCAATCACGTAAAGCATATGACGCTGGCCAGACGCATATGGCAGCACTTGGCGTCTCTTTATAGCACTTTATCGCCCATGAAGAGGATTTCCTTGGAAGTACAGATGCAGGTTATGAACCCTGCAAAGTCGTCGATGATGCGGGAGCACATTAACAAGCTGCACGCCTTCAGCAAGAAGTCCTCTAGGCTAGGAAGGAGATATCATCGGAAGATATAGCCATTACTTTGCTGTCCCACTTGCCTGCTCAGTATTCCGCTTTCTACTCCTCTTTGATTACTAGTGGCAGGCTCTGTACTATTACCTGGGAGGAGCTTGTGCCCATGGTCTTGGACCAGGAGAAACGATTCACGAACCCTCCTCACAACGGAGGTTTGGAGGCCTTAACTGGCCAACGGCCGAAAGGCCGGAATAACAACAAGGGCAAAGGGAAGGCTTCACCGGAGAAGTCTTCTGAGAAGAAGCCTGACACAGAACGAGAGAAACTGAAGGCCAAGAGGTCCTACAATGATTGTGGTGAGAAAGGCCACTATTGGAGGAAGTGTCCTAAGCGGACTAGGAAGAGTGTTGATTCTTCAGCCTCAGCTGCAAAGACTCCTGCATTTGTGCAGTTAGAGATGATGGACTCAGATGCTTCATCGTCTTCGAGCGAGGAGGCAGTTGGCTTCACCGCAAAGGATACCCGGGAATGGATTCTTGACAATGGTGCTTCCAAGCACATGACTCCGTCCCGTGACTTCTTTTTGGATCTGAAACGGCAATCAGGTCGCATTTTCATTGGCGACAACTCCACCATTCCGATACACAGTGAGGGCCGGATGGAGATTATTCCCGACGGCAAGGGGGACAAGCATGCCTCCCGTGTTCTTTACGTCCCTGCTCTTGGTTTTCATCTTCTGTCAGTGCATGAAGTATGCAAGACTGGCTTTCGGGTGGAATTTGAGGAGCATTGAGTTGCTCTACAAGGCCGTGAGATTGGCTAGGTTGTTTGGGAAGGCGGTGTGGAGAATGGTATCTACAAGCTCTCCGCACTCTCCTCATTGACAGGTTCTCAGGTCGGAGATCTGTGGCACTTTCGTTTTGGCCACTTAAATGTGGATGCACTGCGGCGAGCTTTTCGGGACCAGATGGTGGTTGGCTTGCCAGATGTTGGCAGCACGCAAGGACGTTGCAGTTCTTGCATACGTGGTAAGCAGCACAGGGAATCCTTTCCGAAGCAGGCTTCCAGGCCGGCTTCAAAACCATTGGAGTTGATTCACACTGACTTGTGTGGACCTCAGCAAACATCATCATTGGGAGGATCTCTCTATTTCATGCTGCTTGTTGATGACTGTACCAAATTCACGTGGTCTACTTTCTTTCACAGAAGGACCAAGCTTTTGCACGGTTCAAGGATTGGCACGTGATGGTGGAAAAAGAGTCTGGATTGCAGGTAAAGACTCTCAGGGCTGACAAAGGGGGTGAATTCTCCTCGAATGTATTTCTCAGATTTTGTGCAGACCATGGCATCAAGAGGGAACTGGCCAATACAAGATGGCCTTCAGAGAATGGAGTTGTAGAACGCAAGAACAGGACTGTGGTGGAGATGGCGAGGACCATGTTGGAGCATCGTGATCTTTCTCGTCCACTTTGGGGAGAGGCTATGGCAACGGCTATCCATACCCTCAACCGGTCTCCAACGACTTCAGTAGCTAATATGACTCTGTTTGAGGCATACTTTGGCAGGAAACCTGATGTCTCCCACTTCCGTGTTTTTGGGAGTGATGCGTATGTATTCCGAAGAAGCAGAGGGGGAAGCTTGACTCCAAATCCCGCAAGCTTATATTTGTGGGGTATAATTCTCTCTCCAAGGGATACAGATTGTATGATGCAGAGAGGAATGAGATTGTTGTCAACCGGGATGTGGTCTCAATGGGAGAGTTAATTAGGGTTAGGTTTTCATGTGGGAGACATACACAGAGAAGAAGGGAGAGAGAGAGAGAGAGTTGTGGGGATAAGTCAACTCATGGAGATGAGTGTGTGACTCCCCTATCACACATGTATATTGCACTAGTACACATAGTGCACTTAGTACATTAAAAGTACTAAGTGTACTATGTACTATAACTTATGGGCTAGTACACACTATAAGGGTTGAATGGGAGAGTTAATTAGGGTTAGGTTTTCATGTGGGAGACATACACAGAGAAGAAAGGAGAGAGAGAGAGAGAGAGTTGTGGGGATAAGTCAACTCATGGAGATGAGTGTGTGACTCCCCTATCACACATGTATATTGCACTAGTACACACTGTGCACTTAGTACATTAAAAGTACTAAGTGTACTATGTACTATAACTTATGGGCTAGTACACACTATAAGGGTGGGCATAATGCCTTTATCCCAACAACCTCCCACTTAAAGGCAAAGTGGCCTTAAGTAAAGGAAAAGAAAAATCAGCATGTACATGATAATATACAAGGCCATATCAAGGCTGAAACTGGCCTCATCCAATGCCCATCAAGTGTCTGCAATGAGCAAACCGCTCCGAAGGCAAACTTTTTGTCAACAGATCAGCCGGGTTGTCATCCGTATGAATCTTAACAAGCTGAATTTGCTTGTTCTCTATCACCTCTCTGATGAAGTGATACTTCACATCCACATGCTTCGTCTTTGCATGAAAGATAGGGTTCTTTGCCAACTGGATGGCACTCTGACTGTCACAATGCAACAATGGAATATCACCTGTATAACCCAAATCAACCACTAACCAAGATAGCCATAATGCCTCCTTGCAAGCCTCTGTGGCTGCAATATACTCGGCCTCTGTAGTAGATAAGGCTGTGCACTTCTGCATCCTGGATATCCATGACACAGCACCTCCTGTGAATGTAAACACATAACCGGTAGTAGACTTCCGGTTATCTGGATGACCGGCATAATCCGAATCCGTGTAACCATGCACTAATGCATCTTGTTTGCCAAAGCAAATGCACATATCCTGTGTACCCTTCAGGTATCTCATGACACCTTTCACTGCTTCCCAATGCTTCTTGCCAGGGTTGGCCATGTATCTAGAAACCACTCCCACTGCAAATGCAATGTCCGGCCTAGTAGCAACCATGGCATACATGAGACTGCCACAAGCTGAAGCATACGGAATCTTGGCCATATCAGCCCTGCCACTATCTGACTGTGGGCTGTCCATAGCACTGAGTTTCACATATGGAGACAAAGGAGTACTAGTTTTCTTCCCCCCGTCCATATTGAACCTCTGCAAGACTTTGCCAATGTATTCCTTCTGAGACAAATACAACACATGCTGATTTCTGTCCCGAAGTATCCGCATACCCAAAATGTGATTTGCATCACCCAAATCCTTCATATCAAAGGTTTGATGCAGCCTCTTCTTCAAGGCATCCATCTCTTTACGAGATTTCCCGGCAATCAACATATCATCAACATACAAGATGAGGATCAATAGACTGCCATCCAAAGCTTTCTTGGTGTACAAGCAGTGATCTATGTCACTTCTCCTGAAATCCTGGGATTTCATGAATGTATCAAATTTATGATACCATTCCCTTGGTGCCTGTTTGAGCCCATAAAGACTCTTTTTCAGCTTGCATACAAGCTTCTCCTTTCCACTCACTGCATAACCCTCTGGCTGTTGCATATATATCTCCTCATGGAGATCACCGTGAAGAAAAGCAATCTTCACATCCATCTGAATCAAGTCCAGATCATCATGTGCAACCAAAGCTAAAACAGCTCTAAGTGTGGTCATTTTGACCACTGGAGAGAAGATCTCCTCAAAGTCCACACCATATTCCTGCTTGAAGCCCTTAGCCACTAACCTGGCTTTGTATCTTGGCTTTGCATCTGGTGCAACTTTGAGCCTGTAAACCCATTTGCATGGCAAAACCTTCTTGCCTGCAGGCAAATGCACCAACTTCCATGTTCCATTTTTGTGCAAAGAATCCATCTCTGACTTCATGGCACGCTCCCAAAGAGCCTTGTCTGCCCTCTGTAAAGCCTCCTTATAACATGAGGGCTCCCCACAGTCAGTGAGCATCAAGTAGTCAACCCCTAGAACAAACCTGTCAGGGGCTCTGGAGGGTCTTGTGGACCTCCGTACCCAATGACCATCATTTGCAGGTTGCTGTCCAGCCTGCATATCACCTATTGGTGGCTCCTGTTCCATGCCATAAGGCTGAAAAATCATGCCCGGTATCTCCTCTAACTGTGGTATATCCATAGGGATATCTTCTGCCATGTCTGGCTGTCCATTTGGACCATTTTCAGCACCATTTGAGGGCTGGTTTTGCTGCTGTAATGGCTGATTTACAGCCCTCGGTTGTTGTCCATGATGTCCATCATCATCAAAGATGACTCTGCCAGGCTCCTGTTGCCTTGCAGGCTCCTTATACATGCATGTTTCATCAAAAATGACATCATTGCTGCGTATAATCTTTCTATTCACGGGATCCCAAAGTCTATACCCCATTTCACCTTTGTCACCATATCCTAGGAATATACATTTGTGAGACTTAGGATCAAGTTTGGTGCGCATTTCCCTGCGTATGTGCACGTACGCAACGCAACCAAACACTCTCAAGTGCTTGTATGACGGAGGCTTCCCTGTCCATACTTCCTCTGGCACTTTCCCACCAAGCCTCGTGTTAGGTGACCTGTTAATAAGATGAATGGCTGTCATAACAGCTTCAGCCTAAAAACCATGAGGTAACGCAGCATGTGACAACATCGAACGGACCTTCTCCTGAATGGTCCTGTTCATTCTCTCTGCTGTCCCGTTTTGTGGAGGATCATAAGGAGTAGAGAGCTCCCTCTTGATGCCTTTAGCATCACAAAAGTCCTGAAACTGTTTGGACATATACTCTCCACCATTGTCGGAACGCAAAGCCTTCAGTGTTTTGCCAGTTTGATTCTCAACAAGAGCAACAAACTTCTCAAACACTGAGAATGTATCACTCTTCAAACGAAGAGGATAAACCCACACCTTGCGTGTGGCATCATCAATAAAAGACATAAAATATTTTGCCCCTCCCAAAGAAAGCTTAGGCATCTCACATACATCTGTATGCACAAGCTCTAACTGAGCATCTTTCTGTCCAAGAGCTTTCTTGTGGGGGCACTGGAGTTGCCTGCCATATATACAATGCTCACAAAACTGAAAACTTGAAAACTTTAGAGAAGGCAAGTAACCCAAATGAGACAATTGCTCCATTCCTTTGACACTCATGTGTCCCAACCGGCTATGCCACATAGAGATTTCCGGCAGCTCGGTTGCATTTACATTAGCATGGTGACAAACACCAGCATGCATGAAGTAAAGAGTGTCCACCTTAGAGCCTCTGGCAACAACCAGTGAGCCCTTACTAATCTTCCACTTTCCACGACCAAATGTGGTAACATAATCAGCATCATCAAGCTGTCCAGTAGAAAGCAGGTTCTTCTTAATCTCAGGCACATGCCTGACATCATGGAGCATAACCTGTGAGCCATCTGAAAACACAAGCCTCACATCACCTCTGCCAAGAATCTTGCATGCATGGTTATCACCCAAATAAACTACTCCTTCATTGCCAGCAGTATACCTGACAAACAAGTCTCTGCAACCTGTGACATGCAAGGAGGCACCTGAATCGATGATCCATGAGTGCATACCATGACCATCTCCTGTAAGAAGTGAATGGGCATCAAGTGAAGACGTGAATAGGACCTCATCCTCACTGTCACCTGCATGTGACACATTGACTTCTTCAATCTTGACTCCACTTTTGCCCTTTGGCTTTACAACTTTGGCTTTACAACTTTGGCTTCATCTTTGTCTTTGTCTTTGCCTTTTCCCTTTTCCTTTTGATCATTTTTCCATTTGTAGCATTGCTTTTTTATGTGTCCCTTCTTGCCACAATAATGGCATTCCAAGTCCTTTTTGGAGCGAGACTTGCTCCTTCCCCGTTCTTGGCTTTTACCCCTTTGCTGGGATCTCCCACGTGCATTCATTGCATTGGACTTTCCAACAGAATTATTCTTTCTGTTCATCTCTTCTTGAAGAAGAGCACCCTCAACATCTGCATATGACAGCATAGCATTCGAATTGCTAGTGGCTGTCCTGAATGTGTCCCAACTCTCTGGCAAAGTGCATAAGAGAAAGGTGGCTTTGAACTCATCGTCCATTGCCAACTTTTGATTTATAACTTGGCTGACAATACCATTAAACTCATTTAGATGGGCTGTCATAGACGTCCCTTCCTTCATTTGAAGACCTATGAGTTTCTTCAACCAATACACTTTGCTTGAGGCACTTTGCTGGGCATACAAGTCCTGCAATCTCTGCCACATTCCCCAAGCTGTCTTCTCTTCACGAATGCTGAAAAGTAAAGTGTCTGACACAAACAACATGATGGTAGATCTTGCCAGCTCATCCATATCTTCCCACTCTTCAGCAGTAAGAGAAGCGGGCTTTACACCCCTTTCTTTGATAGGCTTGTGCTGCTTCTTCTGGAGCAACACATTATAGCACTGGGTTTGCCAAATATCATAGTTATGTGAGCCTTCAAGCTTCTTGATGTGAAGCAATGAAGAGCTCTCACCTGTGATTGCCATAGCAATATGCAACCTGTCAATGCCTGACTCCCTGCAAAATGTGCAAACACTGCACCAAAAGCACACAAAGTGCTCACAATTGTTCTCCCAAGCTTTATCTCCCACTGCGGAAGCACGAATGCAACTTTTCTCCCACTGTATGTGATGAAATCACCAAAATTTGGTTGCTGCAGATTTAGGACAGCACCTTAAATGTGCTCTGTTCCCCTTCCAAAGTACTGTACAGCAGTACTAAGTGCTCACCAATAATGTACCAAACCTGTACCGGCAAGTACAACAGCTGAAATTGAGATTTTTGCTCACTCAAATCAATGTGCAGCCATGCCAAAACTTGTACAAAACTGTACCAAATCTGTACCAGCAGGTACAATAGCAATAAATGCTCTCCTGGCTGTCCAAATGAGTGAAAATCAGACTTTTACAGTCCCGAACACTGCATACAACAGTCTCGAACAGAAATTGGGCAAAAGCCCCTTGACTGCAATCTGATTTATGAGGATTCAAGGCATAAAAGTCTTGCCTGCTGCTTTGCCGAGCTCAACAAGCATAAAATCTTGAAAAGCCCCTTGATTTAAGATCAATTTCTGATCATACATGGTACATTAACGCACATGAAGGCATTGAGAGTCTTCGCGATGCTTCCCCCTGGCCACATATACATCCAATACATGAAAGCCCCTTGATTTACAGGCACATTGAGTGCTTGACAGGCATCAACATATGCCCAAAGCATCAAATGCGAGTGCCTGCATGCAAATCAATCCAATCGGCACAAAAGCCCCTTGATTTGCACTGCACTTTGCTGCAATTTTGCCCGAATGTGCGATTTCTCACATCATACAGCACGTATGAATGCCCAATTGCACAAATACATCAAAAGCCCCAAATTTTGACATCCAATTTCCTGCAAATTGATCCTGATTGTGACCAATGTCACCCAATTTTGCCAATTTTGCTCAAAAATTGAGCAATTCGGCACCTGACCTGCTCAATTGATGATTGTACCTGCTCAATTGCAAATTGGACATGCAAATTCCAAAAATTGAAGCAAATACCTCAGGTAATTTTCTGATTTTTTTTTTTGTTGCAGGAAAGGGGGGTGATGAATTTTGTGCTGCTATTGCAGGAATGGTCGCAGCGCGATGTGGCGGTGGCGGTGGCGGTGGCGGAGAAACAGTTGGCTGAAGAGAAGCGAGACTGTAGAAGGAGACGGGAAGCTCGAGACGACTTGCACACAGTCGCTGGGCAACCCTCTGCGCTGCCTGGTTGGGCTGCTTTGTAGTCGGGCTTGGGCTGGTCGCAGGCGTGGGGTCTACACAAGCGAAGGCGTTTGAGCCGGTGCTGCTGCTGGCGCTTCACATTTGCTGACGTGGAGCCCGTGCAGTGGAATGCACGGCGTTCGACTCCTCAGTTGTGCGCGCTGGTGTTCTTCTTTGCTCGCCTGCCTACCAGCTGCCGCCGACTCAATGTTGCCGCCTCCACCTAGTGGCTTGCGCTACACGCGTTGTGTGTTCGCCTGAGTATGGACGCCCAGCGTTCAACGCTCACACAGACAGCACACGCCTGCTTGCCCAACGCGTTGCTGCCTTCGACTCCTTCTCTTTCAGCCCACCTGCCTGCGAATGGTTCAATGCAGGGACACACAGTCGCTGCACACTGCACAAAACCTAACAAACCGACTCTCTACCACAGGGATCTCCTGCAGCCTATGCTCTGATACCAGTTGAATGGGAGAGTTAATTAGGGTTAGGTTTTCATGTGGGAGACATACACAGAGAAGAAGGGAGAGAGAGAGAGAGAGTTGTGGGGATAAGTCAACTCATGGAGATGAGTGTGTGACTCCCCTATCACACATGTATATTGCACTAGTACACATAGTGCACTTAGTACATTAAAAGTACTAAGCGTACTATGTACTATAACTTATGGGCTAGTACACACTATAAGGGTGGGCATAATGCCTTTACCCCAACAGTGGTCTTTGATGAGCATGTTCCAGTATCCACTGTCGAGGAGCCGCCACTTCTTGGAGATCCAGAGGAGTCTAAGGATGATTCCCAAACCATTGTTCCAGTTGATTAATCTCAGTCAGTACAGGAGGTTGAGCCCGCAGCTGGAGTAGAGCCCCCGCAACAGCAGGAGGCTCCACGATCTGTTCGAGTACCCACGTGGTTGATGGACACCCTTCGGGAGTCCAGTGTTACGGAGCTACCCTCCGAGTGGACCAAAGAGGACGGCCCTCAAAGATCGCACAGAGTCCGCGACAAAAGCAATACAACGGAGCTTCTTCAGGTAAACTATGCTTTGATGTTTCGTATTATGCGAGACAAGGAGCCCACTTCCGTTAAGGAAGCCCTTTCACAAGATACTTGGAGGAAAGCCATGCAGGTGGAACTTGATGCCATCGAGAAGAACAACACATGAGAGTTGGTACCGAGGCTGTCGAAACGGTCAGTCATTGGTGTCAAATGGGTCTTTAAGACCAAATATGCATCAGATGGGTCGGTGGACAAACACAAAGCCAGACTCGTGGCTAAAGGTTATGCTCAGCGGCCAGGTATCGACTACGAGGATACCTTTGCACCGGCAGCACGGATGACCACGATTCGGACCGTTCTAGCCCTTGCTTCTTCTTAGAGGTGACCCGTGTATCAAATGGATGTAAAATCTGCATTCCTTAATGGTGACCTGCAGGAGGAAGTGTGTGTTGAGCAGCCTCCACGCTTTGTTGTTCCAGGATCGGAAGGGATGGTTTACAGGTTACGTAAGGCCTTGTATGGTCTTAAGCAGGCTCCCAGAAGATTGATTCCTTCTTTATTCGAACTGGTTTTCAGAGATCGGTTACATATCCCAACCTGTATCTCTTTCGGAAACGCGGCATGGTTACGATTATCATCCTTTATGTGGATGATCTCATTCTCACTGGCGGTCATGTGGAGCACATTGGCGTGACGAAGGTTGCCTTGTCAAAGGAGTTTGAGATGACCGACCTAGGCTTACTCCACTTCTTTTTGGGATTGGAGATTTGGCAGACCCAGAGGGGGTTTTTTGTCTCTCAGCAACGGTATGTTCATGAGTTGCTTGAGGCCTTTGGGATGGAGAACTGCAAGCCTATTACTTCGCCGATGGACCCAAATACAAAGTTAGCTGTTAATGATCCTTGTGAGCCAGTTGATGCCTCACAGTATCGGAAGTTGGTTGGTTCATTGATCTAGTTGCTGAACACCAAATTGGACTTGAGCTTCTCCGTGGGGCCGTTGAGCTCTTTTATGCAGACGCCATTGAAGTCTCACTGGGACGCAGAATTGCGGATCTTGCGGTATCTGCAGAGTACGAAGGATCTAGGACTCTTTTACACAGGAGGGGATGGAGTCAAACTCCAAGGTTGCAGTGACTCAGATTGGGGAGGAGATCCAGACATGAGGAGATCTACTTCAAGTTACAGTTTTACCCTCGGCTCAAGAGCAATTTCTTGGAGCAGTAAGAGGCAGCCAACTATTGCCCTATCTTCGACAAAAGCAGAGTACCGGGCTGCTTGTGGTGCTGCTTGCGAGGTTGTGTGGCTGCGGAGGCTGCTAGGCGAGATTGGGTTTCCACAAAAGGAGCCCACAGTCATCCAGTGTGATAACCAGAGTTGTATAGCTATTGCTCGGAATCCGGTCTTCCATGCCCAGACCAAGCACATAGAGATACAGTATCACTTTGTACGTGAGAAGATCTTGGCTGGTGACATCTTGCTACTTAATTTTCGACGGAGGACAATGCGACGGACCTCTTCACAAAGTCTCTACCTTAGGCTATGCTCAGGCGGCACTCCAACTCCCTAGGGTTGATTTCACAGCCAGGAGCTAAGAGGGGGTGTTAGAAGTCATCTCCTGTCTTTATTAGACACCAGGGCCTCTGTTGTGGGTGTGCCCGCCCTTTGTAGGTGTTTTCTCATTTTTCCTCACTCCCCGTAATTTTTTCCCCATTTTTTCCTATTTTTTCCATGGTGTGGGTGGCTGCCCTATGCTGGCAGGATGACCCAGAAGCTGGCCGACTGCACTCGTGTGCATGTGGAGCAGGCCAACTATTCTGTTCAGGTCGTGGACCCTTTTTATTGGCTGGCCGACTGGAGGAGACCCAGTCGTGAGGCTGGCGGCTGTTTTTCCACTGGCCGACTGGATATATGGGGCCATATAAAATGGCCCCATTGCCCCCACATCATTGTATCTTGTTTTCATATTCGGGATCTTGTGTATCGAGAAGAGTTACACACCTATCTCTCTCCTTCTCTTATGCTGTCTATTTTCTGCACTCTACTTGCTCTTGTGGTCTCAGATTTGGTTATCATCTCCGCTGCGTATTTTGACACGTACACCGTTCCCCCATCAGCTACTCATCGTGCTCAAGGTATCCTCAAGTTGATTCACTTCAACTTGAGTGGACAATCCCGAACCCCCTCCTTCAATGGGTCTCTCTACTACATGCTGATTGTAGATGACTATTCAAGGTACATGTGGGTGTATTTCCTGAAGCATAAATCAGATGCCTTCCAATACTTTACCACGCGGGTTTGGTTAGTCACTAACCAAATGGGCGTCTCGATTGGGATTACTCGCAGTGACAATGGTGGTGAGTTTATCTCCCATCAATTTGCCGAGTTCTTGCAAGAGCAGGGCATGCAACGCCAGCTCACCTCCACCAACTCCCCCTCACAAAATAGAGTGATCGAGCACAAGAACTGAACCATTATGGATATGGCACGCTCCTTGCTCTTTGCAGCAGAGCTGCCTGAATGCCTTCAGTCAGAATCAGTCAACACTGCGGTGTACCTTCTAAACCGTTGCCCCACGGTTGTTGTCCCTCACAGGACCCCGTTTGAGGCATTTTATGGCAAAAAACCGACTATTTCCCATCTCCATATCTTTGGGTGTCGTGCTTACACACACTCCGAATGACACGAGGAGGAAGCTTGAGCCAAGGAGTGAGTTCGTCATTTTTGTGGGTTACTCTTATGAATCAAAGGCCTACGAAGTCTTTGATCCAAGATCGAACAAAGTCTTCGTTCATCGAGACATTGTCTCTGATGAAGAGGACTTACTTGGCCTTCCGCTGCCCATATCACCTGAACAAGAGACTTCGACTGTGCCACATGAACCCAATCAGTCGACTATTACTCCGCCATTTGAAGAGCCTTCCTCTCCCGACAGCCACCCAAGGACCCTTTACCCTGCCTCCGTTGGTAGCAGAAGCTAGACAATTGCTAGCAGCGGATTAACATGGCCGCAATCATTCGACCTCCCGATACCAACAGACCATGCGAGATTCAAGCATGCTTCCTAGCAATACCTCCTTGGACGGTTCTCGTCGGTCCACCAGGCACACACCTCGTGCCTCATTTGCCTCTGTATTTTCACCCGACTATGTGGCACATGATGAGCCAACATCATGGAAAGAGAGAATCAAACAGCCAGCCTGGAAACAGGCTATGGAACAAAACTCGAAAGCATTGACCATAATGGCACGTGGTCCCTTGTGGATCGCCCTCATCATAAGAAGGTCACTGGAACCAAATGGATCTTTTGCACCAAATTTAAAGCCGATGGTACCTTGGACAAGTACAAAGCCCAGCTTGTAGTGCAAGGCTATCGCCAAAAAGAAGGCATTGACTTCGACGAGACCTTCGTACCTATAGCTTGAATGACGACAATCCGTCTCTTACTCAATGCGACTGCACACCACAAATGGCCAATCTACCATATGGATGTCAAGAGTGCCTTCCCCAATGGCATTCTCGAGGAGGAGGTCTATGTTGACTCACCTCCAAGCTTCCCGCCCCCCGAGCATGAGGGCAAAGTCTTCCGCCCGCATAAAGCTCTTTACGGGCTTAAGCAAGCTGATCACGGTCTTCTCTCATATTTCCTTGGCATGGAGGTGGTCCAACATCCTGATGGTATCTTTGTGTCACAACAAAAGTACTGTCTTCAACTCATTACTTCCTATTTTCCTGATGGTGCTACCTGTGGCTACCCCACTCGATCCAGCCATCAAACTTTCGAAGGAAGAGGATTCACCACCACATGAAGAGCGAGCCTACCGCCAAGTGGTTGGGAAACTTATATGGCTCACTAACTCTAGACCTAGCATTTCCTACTGCACATCCATTTTAAGTCAGTATTTCAATGCTTCGAAGGAGCCACATTGGAGTTCAGCAATGAGGGTTGTTCGCTATCTAGCGGGTACCTATATGTTCGGACTTCACTACAGTCGTGGGATCACCCTGCGTGGTTGCACGAACTCCAATTGGGCCGGTGATATCGATTCCCGGCATTCTCATGATGGTTATTTGTACTCACTTGGATCTGGCCCTTTCTCTTGGTCTAGCAAGAAGCAAGATACCATTGCACGTTCTTCAGCTAAGGCCGAGTACCGGGCCATCTATGACGCCACCACTAAGGCTATGTATCTCCCTCAGCTTCTTGAGGAGATGCACGTTCCTAAGGACATAGCTACTACCATCTTCGTCAACAATCAGAGTGCAATTGCCCTCACCGGCAATCCTATTTTTTCTAACCGTACCAAGCATGTTGGTATCCATTTTCATTTTACCAGGGAATTGGTTGAGCTTGGTACTATCAAGCTCCAATACATTCCTATGACGGACAACCATGCCGACATCCTTACAAAGTCTGTCAACCGACCCATCCTCGAGCGTCTTTCGTCGCGAGCGGGTCGGCACCAGTCCTCCACCATCACCCTCAGCATCTTGAGAGGGGGACCATCCTCACCATTTGAATTATTTATCATTGTTGTAAAGGGCGCATGGGTCAGTGAAAACCCCATGAGGACACTATTCATGTGAAAACCCATTGCATAGCATTTACCATCTTGCATACCCATTGCATCGCATTCTGTTTTTTGTGTTTCGAGCGCATGTATGAATGAAAACCGAAATGAGCATTCATGCATGTGAAAACCCTTGCATTGTGGCATTGATCCAGTACAGCCCAAACTCAAAAGACTCTACAAAAGACGAAGAGCACATGATCTACACCCACAACAACCAAAGCCAAATACTTCGTCATGTTCCTCTTCACCCAATTACCATCTTCTTCATCTTCTCCCATGGTCCCCTTTTGGCCTAAGAGGGGGTGTGTGCAAACCAGCCCAAAAAGGCATTTAACCAGCCCAAAAAGGCACTTTATTAGACATTGATTGTCTTGTGCTGCTGGCCGACGACCGACCAGCAGCCCTTCCACATATATAAAGAGCGCTTCATAAATTCAGCAAAACACAACATAATAATCAACTTCAATTACTGCTACTTCATCCGCTCTACCCTGTACACACAAGCAGCAGCCCTAGTCAGTCGCCCATTGACAGTAGTCTACAGTAGAGCAGTTATGCCCTTGATTGCGACATACCTACAGCACTACATCAGCAGTAACCTGCAGCTTTCAGCCATCTGTTCGTTGCTCCTGAACACATGCCGGGTGTCACCATCCACAGCCCTTGACCCCTACATTCTGCTGTCCACTACAGCTACTACCTCGAAGACGCGAGCCTTCGACTGCTTCATCTTTGCTTCTTCTTCAGAATACTACTCAAAGTCACCTCACATCACATCAGAGGGCCTCTTGTACTGGATTTCATTTACCATTATACATACACTCATTCATCCATTTCATGCTGTGTTGATTTGCTCTGACCTCTCGCACATCTGGTCCTTTCATCCTTTTGCCCTTGCAGTCCAAAGCTTTGGAATGCTTATGGAGAACAACAGGTGATAAAAACGAGCTCAGGCTGCTGAAATATGAACTTGTTTGTACGCCTAAGATGCATGGTGGTTTGAATATTCTCAACTTGCATTATCATGTATTGGCTAGAAAAGCCACTATGATTGCTGATTTTCTGCAACAAAAACAACCATGGGCACTTATGCTAGCCACATTATGTGCAAATATGAGAACATTGGCATTTAGCAACTGGATCCCTACACACTGGGACATTGTTCTTGGACTTTTTAATGGTAAAATACATGGCTGTCCGTATTCCACCAGGCTAATTCAGGATTGGAAACAGATCCTATCACACTCGCATTGGTTTGGCAGGAATGCTAACACTGGAAAAACTCTCGCTTTGGAAAGTATACACTAGAGCAGAGTCTTTGAGGAACCACTAGCATTATTGGAACCTCAAAAGGCTTATTTTCTATCCGCCAAAGGTATTCGATATGTAGAGGATGTTATAGATGTGAATGGACAGGTTCTCAGCTTTTCCTCAAGCAAATCGTCAATATGATTTGGGCATGCATCACAGACCAATATGGCAAGAGATCATACGAATAGTGCAGTTTGTACAACCCATTCCACCCTTTAATGCACAAAACAGGCTGATGGATCGGAAATTAGATAGATAGATGCGTGATTACAAGCTTGTTTCATTTGATTAGTTGACTACACCTAGAGCATATGAGTTGATTATTCCTTCCTCATGGATTGTTGAGCATGCTACTCATGGATTGTTGAGCATGCTAACCAGCTCTGGCGAATATCTAAACCATCGCGTTGGTGGAAAACATGCCTTAATAACATTTGGAAAAATAAAGTCCCTTTGAAACAAAGAGTCTTATTATGGAGATGCCTCCTATTGATATACTACTGGCCAAGAGACATATTGCCTCATCACACTGTTATAGGTTGGTACCATGCGCGAGAAACGGTGCCTATTTGCTTTGGTAGTGTCCGTCTTCTTGTGTTCTTCTTGATAGGCTTTCTACATATTTGAAGGTTTGTTTTCCTCGGCATCATTTCTCCAAGAAATTCTAGCTTTTTGCCTGTATGGCTTGGGTTATATTTTGGTATGTCGATTCATGACCATGCTTTGCATAACAGACGATTGTTGATGCTAAATAACAATTACATATCGCATACTCAGTTTATTCAGACGGTACATGCCACTGCCCATCCTCTTATACTTCACATGAGAGAGGATTTGGATGTTGCTTAGCATGGTTTTGTGATGCGCATGCAGGCTATTATTCAAGATTATGGTAGATGGTATATGAGGAAAACTAGGATGCGGGAAGCTCATGCAAAATCAGCCCTACAAGAATACATTGAATTTCTGAAATTAGCCAAGACAGTTGATGAGCATCTGAATATGGCACAGGCCAAACATTGTCTTGACCGAAATGATGCTTGCAAGTTGAACAAGTAGCAAAATCGAGCTTGACAAAATCCGCTTCTTAACAAAGGCTATTCTTCCAAATCCTTTATTAAAAATTTACACACAGCCAAACAAAAGCACTCTATTGCAAGAGTGATATATCTAGATGAATTCAAGAACATGCCCAAATTCACCTTATAAGAAAGTGCAATTTATAACCTCATGGTAGTCATCCACAAGATAATAAACCAACAACTCTATCATGCATAGTATGGACTAGATACTACGACATCCCCACTAACGTCATCAGTGCCCAATAGTGCGTGCACAACTTGGTATCAATATATGCTCCCACACACACACACAAACATAAGAGTATACATTTTGTAACTATTTGGCCCTCCTAGCTCTATTTCACATAATGAAATCCATGCCCAGACACCAGACAAGTGAAAGACATGGGAACACGATCCATGAGGATTGATTAAGAAAAGCACCACTCTTGGTCAAAAAGCAAGAAAAAGCAATAAGTCAAACAGGATTGACCACGAGCCAAGGACACCATTGGAAAGAGGAGACTAAGCCGGACCAAAAAGCTAAAAGCCGCTTTCTCAAAAAGCAACTCTAGGGCCAAAAAGCAAGGCCCTGAAGTTATAAAAGCACAAATCAAGAACTTTGGCTATTATCAATAATATTTAATAAAAAGGCAAAAGCAAAGCAAAAGCATCACTTTTTGGCAAAACGCAAGGCTTCCCCAAGTATAAAAGAAGCATGAGCCTCTCTTGAGCATCAAGTTGAAGAAGAACCTCTTCATCACGTTGCCATCTTCGTTCAAGCATGGAGATTATCTTCTTCATCATCATCTATGAACCAAATCATGGAGTTTTTCATCGCTACCCACTGATTTCAAAGCGCTCCAGCAACTACAGTGCCACGTCACCATCTTTCCGTGCAACTGTACGGACAGAAAATTCAAAAAACCCTAAAACTCCTCAAAAAAACCCTAAAAACTGCTTTTTGGAGATTTTTATCGCCTGAAAACCATTAAAACAAGTTTTAAATCAGTTTTCTTGCCAAAAAAGAGCTTCTCTAGGGTTTTCGTCATCAACAAGGCTATAGGAATTGTGGAGATTATTCATGGAATGAGAAAGTGGATTTAGAGCTTGACATGGAACTTGGGCATAGAGCTTGGACATGGAACACGAAGCTTGGACATGGAAGCTTGAACTTGAGCATAGACATGAAGAACTTGGACATAGAGCTTGGGCACAGAGCTTGGACATGAACATGGAACACAAAGCTTAGACATGGAGCTTAGATTTTGGACTAGGATTTGGACTTGGACTTGGACTTGGATTCATCGGATTTGGGATCCATTGGATTTCAGAGCGCTACCTACTTCCAACAACTGCAGTGCCACGTCACCATCTTTCCGTGCGACTATACGGACAGAAAATTCGAAAAACCCTAAAACTGCTCAAAAAACCCTAAAAACTACTTTTTGGAGATCTTTATCGCCTTAAAACCATTAAAACAAGTTTTATATCAGTTTTCTTGCCAGAAAGAGCTTCTCTATGGTTTTCATCATCGACAAGACTATAGGAATTGTGGAGATTATTCATGGGATAAGCGAGTGGATTTAGAGCTTTGACATGGAACTTGGGCATAGAGCTTGGACATGGAAGCTTGAACTTGAGCATAGACATGAAGAACATGGACATACAGCTTGGGCATGAAGCTTGGACATGAACATGGAGCATAAAGCTTAGACATGGAGCTTGGATTTTGGACTAGGACTTGGACTTGGACTTGGACTTGGATTTGGACTTGGACTTGGACTTGGACTTGGATTCATTGGACTTGGGATCCATTGGATTTGAATATTGGATCTGGTACTAGCCCAGTGAGATCTACTTGTGGGTCATCCCCGTGGTGTGCTCGACATCAGAGATCTAGTGTCGACATCAACATTGACTTGAATATCCTACATCGGCATATTTATTTGTTTTGTATTGATTGATTGTATTGATCCTGGCCAGCGTGCTCGTGGATTGTTCCTGAATAAATTCCTGAAAGGGGGCGGGGCTTGTTCCCCGCTCAATGTGGTGTACTGTGCAAGATCCCCGTTCCCTTTTCTCTCTCCCCTCTCTTTATATTTTTATCTCTTGGACACGTGGTTGAGTCTGTCACTGCACGCCCCGCTGGGCACAGTGCTATCAAAGCAAGATTTGTCTTGAAGAATGGGGTGACAGAGCCATGTCGAGAGAAGAGGGAAACCAAGGGCCTAATGAAGGTAACAACTATAAGGCCGATCCAGGACTTCAAGATGGGAACCAAGGTTATCAGAAGAGTACCATGACTTTCTACAGTTCATATGATTGTTTTTCAAAAAATTTCTTGCTTGGAGAACCAAAAGAGAGAACAGGACCAAAGAAGGGCTCAAATGTTTGCAAATTTTATCAAGGATTGAGCCACCGAAGCCGAAGGAGTTGAAGCTGCTAAAGCCTATCTTCAAGTCACCATTGCAGAAGAATCTAGAGCTACCCGTTCTATTTCTTATGGAGGAGACAGGGAAGGTACTCCTACGCTTGCTCTCTCACATGCAGCTTCCTCGAGACAAGTAAGGGAAAGGAAGGCAAAGACGCTAGAGAGATCTGAAGATCATCAAATTGACATCATGCCAGGAAGTTCGACGAGTGGTTTGTAGTGGTGTTTAGCCCATTGCATATTTTGACAAATAAAGCCATGGAATCTTAAAGTTGAAACAGAATCCTTTTGAAGCATTGAGACTTTATGCTAGCAAAGGACCAGTGTTGGATATTCTAGACCTTTTTTGTGGTTGAACATGATGAGCTTGCATTGGAGCAGTCTTGAACAAAAAGCACCATGTTGTGGCCTATGAACATCAAAGACAACAAGAAAGCAAATGCATTATCTCAGAGAGCCTTGAGCCATGAGATTTCTACGGGTTACCATATGGATTTCCCTTTGATGAAGAATCCTTATGCTACCAAAGAGGATTTTAAAGATGTTTTGGAACAAATTGTAGAATACAGATTTGGTGATTTTTTATGTCATCAAGAAGGGTTTTCTTATGATACAAACCCAGGTCATGTGGAATTGAGGCCAAAGCAATGGAAGAGTGCCATGCTCCTCCATACATGGGGCATACAGACACCTTGACTACACTTCAAGCTTTGGAAAGCTATTTCTATTGGCCTACTATAAGGAAGGACATTGAACTTTATGATTCGAGAATGTTTGTTTTATCAGAAGGTCAAGTTTGATCGACAAACACCAACAGGATTATTGCACCCATTGAATGATCTATGGGAGAATATTGCTATGGATTTTATCTTTGGATTGCCAAAGTCAGGGAATGATGGTATATGTACCTTTTAGGATACCAAGAAGATCAACCATGTTATCCCCCGAGGAGCTTGTTTTGAAGGATCCACCAGGGGTGGAAGAGCCAAAATAGATTGTGTTTCATTCTGTGAGAAAAAGAGGAAAGACAGTGGTCAGAAAGTTCCTCTTGGAATTCAAGAGTTATTCACTGTTGGACGTGAAATGGATGCCAAAGGAGTACTTCCAGAACTATCCAGATATACTTCGAGCTTATGAGCATTGAGGAAGTGGTTGGTCCAGATGTATTTGAAGTATAGATATGGATGTCTTGCGATCAAGACAGATTAGGGAGGGATCATACCTCTAGCCCTTTTCATTGTATATATATTGGACTGGAATTGATTATTAGTCTGCTTATAATGGTTATTTGGACATACTCTAGTTTGGGTGGCAACGATGCCCAATAGCCCAAGGAGCAAGACTTGTATATGGGAGGTGCCAAATGACCCATTGGACGGCAACGATGCCAGATATTTTTGACTTCGCAGTAGGGCAGTCATTGCAACCAGACGGCCCATATGACTATGGATTTCGCAATCGAGCGGTCATTGCGACCAAATGGCCCAGATGACTGTATTGGATTTCGCAGTCGGGCGGTCATTGCAACCAAATGGCCCGGATGACTGTATCGGATTTCGCAGTCGGGCGGTCATTGCGACCAAATGGCCCGGATGACTATATTGGATTTCGCAATCGAGCGGTCATTGCAACCAGATGGCCTAGATGACTATTGATGAACTCTCGGGCAGTCCTTGTGACCAGATGGCCTTGAGGATAGTCTGAGCAGTCCTAGTGGCTAGATGGCTCAGCACGGTTTCGATGAAACCATAGTCACAGGGGACGGAGGGGACGGACCCTTGGAACGAGGGCACGCCGTCCCGGGAACACTGTGGGACGGGGACGGACGGGGACGGACGGGCGTCCCCAGCTGGGCGTCCCTCACAAGGGACGGCGTTCCGGGGACGGATCCAAGAGGGGACGGTTGTGGGGGACGGCTACATGGGAACGCCTGCAGGTTACTGTTTGAGCAATGGTCACATTTTTGACCTTTTCTTTTGGCAGTTTGGGAGGGGCTTTTCATGGGCCTTTAGCCTTGGCCCATAGGCCTTGAGCCTTTGAGGCTTTGGGCCTTGGCCTCTCTCTTGCCTCCCTCCCTGTAAGAAGACACACACACACTCCCTCACACTTCAAGCTTTAGCTTCACACACACACACTCTCTCTCTCTCCCTCAAGCAGCAAGCCTCAAGGGCCAAGGTCTCAAGTTTCAAGCTCTCACACAAGCAAGCTGTAGCCTCTCAAGACACACTCTCCCTCACACACACTCTCTCTCAAGCTTCACACACTCACACTCACACACCCCCACCCATCCTCACACTCAAGTTCTCCCTCAACTTTCAAGGCTCAAGCCTCACTCACTCTCTCTCTCTCTCTCTCTCTCTCTCTCTCTCTCTCTCAAGCTATCAAGTGACAAGGAGGCATCCATCATCCATGACATCCTCCTCGTGGCAGTGGCTCTTCAAGTTCCAACTACCTATAGAAGGACGACGGGATGGACATGGTGGGATGAGGTCAATCACACCCCATCCCCTCATGGAGGTGGTGCACAACCAAGGACATGCAAGCTTTGCCCCGTATAGGCAAGTGGGTGGTACTGACAAAGTAATTTTTAAGTGCCGTTCCTACCTCCGTCCCCGTTCCCTACATATGGCCGTCCCCCGTCCCATCTCCGTCCCCCGTTACCGTCCCCCGCCCCTTGTGACTATGGATGAAACCAGACAGGATAATCCATGAACAGGAGGATCATTACTTGTGCATTGCATATTGATGTATGTTTGAATTTCTTTGACTTTGTGTGCTGTTTTTGATGTATGGACAATGCTTGGATTTATGGCATGCGATAGTCCACTGGGCTCCAGACTACCTGGCCAGTACCTGGCATACCCATTAGACGCGAATGATGCATACTTGTTTGTTGACTAGCTTGTGTCTAGTTTTTGCAGAAGGTAAGTATGCGTTTATTTTATCTAACACATGTGACAGGCCATGAAGATGTACCATCAAGAACAAGGACATCGGCCAACGAAAAGGCATTGAGATATTGCCAGATGAGAAGATGACACCACATATATGGGGAAAGACCAGAAGCACAAGCTCACCAAATGGGGCTAGTACCTTCAAACATATGGAAGTACTTCATGTACTTGGAACACATGGATATACATAGAACATATGGATGTGCTTGGAACACTTGCAGTCCACAGTTGAGGACAACTACGATGTAACAGGGAGGGAATGTAACTATCTGGCCCTCCTAGCTCTATTTCACATAATGAAATCCATGCCCAGACACCAGACAGGTGGAAGAAGACATGGGAACAGGGTCCATAAGGATTGATTAAGAAAAAGCACCATTCTTGGTCAAAAAGCAAGAAAAAGCAAAAAGTCAAACAAGGTTGACCCCACGAGCCAAGGGCACCATTGGAAAAAGGAGACTAAGCCGGACCAAAAAGCGAAAAGCCGCTTTCTTAAAAAGCAGCTCTAGGGCCAAAAAGCAAGGCCCTGAAGTTGTAAAAGCACAAATAAAGAACTTTGGCTATTATCAATAATATTTAATAAAAAGGCAAAAGCAAAGCAAAAGCATCACTTTTTGACAAAAAGCAAGGCTTCCCCGAGTATAAAAGAATCATGAGCCTCTCTTGAGCATCAAGTTGAAGAAGAACCTCTTCATCGCGTTGCCATCTTCATTCAAGCGTGGAGATTATCTTCTTCATCATCATCTATGAACCAAATCATGGAGTTTTTCATCGCTATCCGCTGATTTCAGAGCGCCTCCAGCAACTGCAGTGCCACATCACCATCTTTCCGTGCGATTGTACGGACAGAAAATTCAAAAAACCCTAAAACTACTCAAAAATCCCTAAAAACTACTTTTTGGAGATTTTTATCGCCTAAAAACCATTAAAACAAGTTTTATATCAGTTTTCTTGCCAAAAAGAGCTTCTCTAGGGTTTTCATCATCGACAAGGCTATAGGAATTGTGGAGATTATTCATGGGATGAGAAAGTGGATTTAGAGCTTGGACATGGAACTTGGGCATAGAGCTTGGACATGGAACATGAAGCTTGGACATGGAAGCTTGAACTTGAGCATAGACATAAAGAACTTGGACATAGAGCTTGGGCATGAAGCTTGGACATGAACATGGAACACAAAGCTTAGACATGAAGCTTGGATTTTGGACTAGGATTTGGACTTGGACTTGGACTTGGACTTGAACTTGGACTTGGATTCATTGGACTTGGGATCCATTGGATTTGGATATTGGATCTGGTACTAGCCTGGTGAGATCTACTTGTGGGTCATCCCCGTGGTGTGCTCGACATCAGAGATCTTGTGTGTCGACATCAACATCGACTTGGATATCCTACATCGGCATATTTATTTGTTTTGTATTCATTGATTGTATTGATCCTGGCCAACGTGCCCGTGGATTGTTCCTGAATAAATTCCTGAAAGGGGGTGGGGCTTGTTCCCCGCTCAATGTGGTGAACTGTGCAAGATCCTCGTTCCCTTTTCTCTCTCCCCTCTCTCTTTTATATTTTTATCTCTTGGACACGTGGTTGAGTCTGTCACTGCACGCCCCGCTGGGCACAGTGCTATCAAAGCAGGATTTGTCTTGAAGAAACTTTCTTGGGGTGACAGAGCCATGTCGAGAAAAGAGGGAAACCAAGGGCCTAATGAAGGGAACAACTATAAGACCGATCTAGGACTTCAGAATGGGAACCAGGATTATCAAAAGAGTACCATGACTTTCTGCAGTTCATAATGTGTCATTTAGTCCCGTGGGTGACCAGCCCCTCTAGCTATCATGGTCAACCCTAGAGGCTAAAATAGGACACCAAACAAGAAGCCAGCAACAAGGAGATGATGTCTAACAATTTTGTGGTTGAAGCCTATACTGATGATTCCTTCTTTTTTCTTCGAAACTCAGAGCCTGATGTGAGGGTAATCATGCAAGCTTTATCACTTTATGGATTGGCTATTGGGCTGAACGTCAACTTTGGAAAATCAAAGTTGTTACTACTAAAAAATTATGATTGGCATAGATTACTCTGGCCAGCACAAATTGTGCCACCTGTTCATATAGTCACATATCTTGGATACCCCATTGGATGGAAGATCTCCCTCAAAGAAGAGACTGAGTGGATGATGCAGAAGCCACATCACAAAATTGAATTTTGAAAGCTGTCTACATGGCCTTTGCATGTACGTCTACGAATAGTACAGTCTATCTCCCTTTGCTGCCTTGGCCTCGTAGAGACAGATTGAGATTTTCATGTGTAAAGCCCTAGAATACTTGTGGAAAACAAAAGTAGACAAAAAATCCCTTCGTCTAATGAAGAAAGATTTCGTTTGCTTGCCTAAGATGCATGCTAGTCT